>NW_006399762.1:23809769-23850485 GCF_000299155.1 Elephantulus edwardii
TTCTTTTAATACTTCCGGGATCATTTAACGTTCTGCCGAAAGCATCCTTGATTATAGCAACTCATTGCTGCAATTTAAATTGCATATGAGTAATTAATGTTCTGTTCCACAATCAGCCTCAATGCTTGCTTAGACAGCTGATAATAAGTTCTGTATTGTCTCTTTCTATAGATAAAACCAATTTGATACTTGTATATTCCTTTAGGTACGATCCATGTATATAATTGTCATCTATATTATTCTGGTTTTCTGTAAAATGGTATGAACAATGAATAAATTATTGATTAAAAAAAAGAGATGCAAAGAAAAACCAAAAACAAACTCTAATACAGAATGAATGGAAATCCAAATTCTCTGTAAATTTTCATTAAAATTATTAAAATTTTTTTTTAAAACTCTAAAAACAAAAAGCTAGGCTATACCAGTAGTTATACCTGAGCCTTATACAAAGGCCTACTGATTCTACAACCTGTGTTATGCAGATGACACAATCTTGCTTGCAGAAAGTGAAGACAACTTTAAGCACTTACTGAAGAACAAAGGCTATACATACAGCCTTCAATATGGGCTACATCCCAACATTTAGAAAACAAAAATTCTCACCACTAGACCAACAGGCGACATCATGACAAGTCAAGAAAAGATTAAAGTTGTCAAAGATCTAATTTTACTTACAGTCACAATTAGCATCCATGGTAGCAACAGTCAGAAAAATCGAAAGATGCACTGCAATGGCCAAATGTGTCAAGGACCTTTCCAAAGTGCTAAAGAGCAATTGTCATGCACTTCCTTGTTCATGCATTTATCCCCAACTTCATGAGTTGCTAGTTTTAGTGGATCTATTTTGTGTGACTCTTCCTTATCTTCATACTAGAAAACTTATGGGAGTCTACTTACACCTTAATCTCTGCCCTCCTTACAAAAATAAAATAACCCTCCTCTTCAAGGGTTAATCCCCCCTCCATCTGATATCCATCAGATTTTATTAAAAACTTTACCCTCTCCCTCTCAATTATTACTCCCCCTCTTCAGCTATCAGGCAGGTGCTATACATCAGCATGTATATATTCTCTAATCTCTGTCATCTTGAAATGTTCTAAACCTTCCAATGACCGTGTGTGTCTCTAAATTCTGTCCCATTTATAAGCTCCCAATCTTAGTGACACTTTTCACAAGTGTTATTGACTCCTCCTTTCAATCCTCATTCACCCTTCAACACCCTATTGTCTGGCTAGTGTCCTCTGATCTCTGTAGACCACAGCCCAGGCTTCTCCTTTGAGGCACAGACTTGGACATCCATCAGATGTTTATCTATTCTTTCTCTTTGCATAATCACAACATTTGAAACTACTCCAAAACAAACCTTTTTATTTTCTTGGAAAGCCTCTTCCTCTGGCTCCATACATTTCTTGTGTAATATGTAACTGACTATCCACCTTGCCTTTTCAGCCTGAAACACAGGAACTAGTTAACTTCATAATTTATATCAAGTTTTGTCTATTTTACCATCAAATTATATTCACTTCTCTCTGTTTTTGTGACTAGTCTTGTCTAGGTCACTTTCTGTATCCAGAAAAAGTTGTTTTCTTGAAATGCAAACAAAATAACTTCATTCGTCTGCTTAAAATCTTCAACATAAAAGCCTTTACACTTGAACAAATACAAACCAATGAAATGCTAGGTGAATTGAACATTGCATCTTATGCCAATGCCTTTTCAGTCGGCTTTCCTTTTTGTTTACCCTACTCTATTCCTCCTGGTTTCACCTCAGCTCTTAAACACCACAATTTTCACACACCTCAGAGGTTGGCACACACTGCTCTCTCCCTATCCATATAGACAGGTGTTTACACACACACTGTATTATTTAATGCTTACAGAAACCAATAACATACTATTATTTGTCATATTTGAGCTGCTAGGACATTGGAACACAGGAATATTAAGTAATCTAAGGTCTCATAAATAATAAGCAACCACAGAAAGCAGTTGTGTTACTCTTTTCACCACTTCACTGTGCTGCCACCATGTGGTAAATAAGATACAGAAGTGTAGTTGCCCTAGGTTAAGTCACTGCAGAGCAAGTAGCATGAAAGTGGGGTCTCTTTCCAGATAAACAAAGAAAGGGGTTCTGGGAAGATATAAACATGGCTATTAAATTTCTTGAGATTCATGTAAAAGCAACTTCCTAGGGAAAAGTATACTAAGGAAAAAAATTAGGAAACTGCATGATAAATCCTTAGAAATTGCACTTACAAAATGCTCAAGCTAATTCATTATTTGTATACAATGTATTTGCTATCAAAAATAGAATAAAACACCAAACTCATTACTTCCACTGTGCTATGCTGTTGTTAGGTTGTTGAAATAAGTATAACCCATACTGATCCTATGAACAACATATCTAAACCTTGGCTTGTCTTATGCTACCCTCATGATTTCTGACACACTTGAGCCCATTGCTACAGTCACTATGTCAATCTATTTTATTGAGGGTCTTGCTCTCTTTTGCTAACTCTCCACCATTCAAAGCATAATGTCCCTTCCTTTTTTAAAAAATTTTTAATTGAGATTTTAATGAAAGTTTACAAAGAACTTGGGTTTCCAATCCTTCATTGTTGCACATTTTCCCCTTGCTCCCCCATTCCTTCAGATCACTATTTTCTTTGGGAAAAAGTTTTTTCATTATTATACAGTCTCCCCTCACCCCACCCCCGCTGCCACCCCAGCCCACTTTACTATGCAGTTCTGATTCTGTACTCTTGTCATGCCAATAACACCTAATCATATATTCCTTTTATACAGTTCTTTCCCTTGTCTGTTTCAATGCCGTGTACATTATTTACCCCCTCTTTTCTTAGTTTTTCCCTAACTTCCAGGTCAGTCCTATTTTATAATAGTGGAATTCTGCCACATTTGTCTTTTTGTGACTGAGATATTTCACTCAGCATAATGTCCTCCATAGTTACCCAATTTGTATAATATTTCATGAGTTCTTTGCTTTTCAATGCTGCATAATATTCCATTGTGTTAATATACCATAGTTTTTCTATCCATTTGTTTGTTGATGGGCACTTCAGTTGTTTCCAACTCTTTGCTATTGTGAACAAAGCAGCAATAAACATGGGTGTGCATATATCTGCTTGGGTGGCAGTTCTGGTTTCTTTTGGGTATATTCCCAGTAGTGGAACTACTGGGTCAAATGGTATTTCTTTTTCCAACTTTTTGAGAAAGCGCCATACAGTCTTCCATAGTGCTTTCACCATTTTACACTCCCACCAACAATGAATAAGAGTTTCAGTTTCTCCACAACCTCACCAGCATTTGTTGTCTGTTTCTCTGTTGAATTCTGTTGCTGTTACTGGGGCGAAATGATATCTCATTGTTATTTTAATTTGCATCTCTCTTAGAACGAGGGATTTGGTACATCTCTTCATGTGTGTGTTTGTCATCTGAATGTCTTCTTGGTGAAGTGTCTGTTCATATCTTGTGCCCACTCTGCAACTGGGTTGTTTACCTTTATCTTGTGGTATTCTAGTATTCTATAAATTCTAGATATAATTCCCTTATCAGACATGTCATTACCAAACATTTTTTCCCAGTTGGTGGTTTTACATTGTTGGAGGTTTTGGATGTGCATAGGGATTTTACTCTTAGAAGGTCGCATTCATCTATTTTTATGTCCCTTTCTAAGGAATAGTGTCTCCTACCAACATGTCCAAAGGATGTAAGATGCAGTTTCACTATCCTTACCTCCAAAGAGCATTATGGCTGTTAAAATATATCTTTGTTCTTTTGGTAGTCCATCGGATATTGAGTACTATTTAATATAGCTTTTCTAATCATTCCAAAAGGTCAAAGAGTACAGCTTTCATTATGTATTACCTATCAACATAAAAAAAAAAAAACAACCCCAAACACCCAAAAATCCTCACCACTGGGCCAACAGGCCACATTACGATATATGAAGAGAAGACAAGATTGAGATGGTTAATGATTTCATCTTGCTAGGATCCACAATAAATACTTTTGGCTACAACAATCACAAAATTTAAAAAAAAAAAACACCAAAACCAACCATGCAGCATTGGGGAAGTCACTGGTCAGGGACCTCTCTACTGAAGAGCAACAAGGTCGGTTTGAGGATTAAAGTGCACATGATCTAAGTCATGGTCTTTTCAACTGTTTCTTATGCATCAGGAAGCTAGACACTGACAAAAGAGGACAGCTGAAGAATTGGTGCCTCTGAGTTACAGTGTTTGAGAAGAATGCCAAATACCCAATGGGCTGCTAGAAAACCCAAGCAAATATGTCTTGGAGAAGGTGCAGCCAGGGTCCTCCTTTGAGGGAAGGATGATGAAACTTCATCTCACATATTCTGGACACATGGTTAGAAAAGGCCCGTCCTTGGAAAAGGACATCATGCTTGGAAATGTGGGGAGTCAGCGAAAGAGAGGAAGATGCTCAACAAGATGGACTGACAGACACGTGGTGGAATGACACAGTGGATGGACTGACACAGTGGCTCACGTATAACAAGGATGGTGAGGATGGAGCGGGAGGGGGCAGGGTTCAGGTTTGCTGTTCACAGGGTTGCTACTACAGCAACTTACAACAATAATTTTGGCTTTGTTAGCAATCGTTATAAGGCTGAATAAGACCATGAACATAGATAAAGTATAATGTATAGAATGCTAATGTAGGGACTACAGTCTTGCCATCCTACCAGGCTTGAATTTAGTAGTCAGAGAGACAGAAAGTGAGACTCTAAAAGACCATCAACAAAGAAGAACTGGAGAGAAGTGGAAACTTCTTGTTGTTGTTAGGTGCCTTCGAGTCGAGCACAACTCACAGCAACCCTATGAACAAAAGATCTGAACCCTGTTCTATCCTGGGCTATCCTCACACTTCTTGAAACACAAAAGCCGATTACAACAGTCACCATATCAATCCACCTGGTTGAGAGTCTTTCCTTCACTGACCCACTACCCTTTCCAGCAACAAGTCCTTCCTCAAGGAATAGCCCCTTCTAGCAATATGTCCAAATTATGTTAGGTGAAGCCTCATCATTCTTGCCTCCAAAGAGCACTCTGGCTGCACCCCCTCTAGGACATAACTGTTTTTCTCTTGGCCATCCATAGGATGTTCAGGGCTCTTCTATAATACCACAGCTCAAAGCCATCAATTCTTCTTCTTCCATACTTATTCATTGTCCAGTTCTTGGATGCATAGCTAGTAATCAGAAAGACTACAGTCTGAATCAGATGCACTTTTGTCTTTAAACTGACATCACTATTCCTCAATAATTTGGAAAGGTCCCTAACTGCAGATTTCCCCAGTGCAATACGTCTTCTTACTTCCTGACAGCTGGTACCAAGAGTGTTAATTGTGGATCTAAGCAAGATGAAGCTTCTGACACTCATCAAGTTAATTTCGACTCAGAACAAAGTAGTCTCTTATCTCCACTTTGGATTTTAATTATTCACCATTCCTTCCTAAAAAAGTCTCTCTGTTACACAATCAGATAAATAAAGCGAGGAAAGGGATGAGAGGAAAGAAGGGAGAAATATATATTTATATAAAAATATAATTTCAGGAGTTCTTGCTGAAGTCAGTGCACAGCAAGAAATGATAACTGGCTAAAATGTCAAGTCCTTACAAAGGATATAAAATGTGGCTTGGCTGAGAGGAAGCTGGATGAGAAACTAACTTCAATAGATGGAAAATATTATTGGTTACTAGCCAAATACTGTATCAGTTCTGTTTCTATCCTATTTCAATCATGTTGTAGACTGATTACTCTTTTTGAACTGCCCAGACAGACCAAAAAGAAAATACAACAGTGATGATTCATCTAGTATACAACAGAGACTGAAACATTAATTAGGTAACTGCCTACTATGTTTTACGAAATGTAATTCTTGTTAAGAAGTTACCTTATAGCAGTTCTGACAGCATTTTATAATTAACAAACACTAAACTTACATAAAATAGTACAAACATTTATATTTAAATACATTCCATCATATTTAAATAAATAGTATATACCAAAAGTCAAAGTCAATGTAATTGCCATGGTGTTGGAAGTGACTCCTAGTTGACCCTTTAACATGTTTTCAGAGGCTGTAAATCACATGGGAAGAGAGTGTCCATCTCTCTCCTGCGGGGCAGCTAGTGGATTTAAATCAAGCACCTCCGCGTTGACAGCACAACTCCTTAGCCAATAGGCTACCAGAGCTCCCTATATTATACACACATAGATATAAATAACAGAGCCGGGGAAAGAAGTAAAAAGAAGTTTGAAGCTCACTATGAGGTTCTGCCAAAAATCATGATGCACCACAGGGTAGAAAACTAATGAACCCAGTATCAAGCTTCAAAGCAAAACAAATTATTATCTAGCCGAAGAATCAACAGAGCAGTCTAACTTTAAAAGTACAATTTTGCTCGTTTTAAGCATTGCACAAAAGCTCTACTCCACATTTAAGACCCCAAACCAACCTCCTGTCCTCAAGTTAATTCCAACTTGTGGCTGTAATACTTGAAACAGATTGCCTGACCTTTCTTCCATGACTCATGCTGTTAACCACTAGGTTAGAAGTTGAGCACAAACGGAATCACATGAAACATGGTTTGGGTTAATTTGAATTTTCATTAATTTATATTGCTTTATCTTACACAAAGTCTTGTTCAATGTTTCCTCTACATTCTTATTCTCTCCTTCTGTGTTAATACTATGTCCAGTACATCTCTGAGTAGTGCTTTCAATAAGTCTGTGGGCAATAAATTCCTAGTCTATGTTGTTATACAATTTAACAAATTCTGTCCTTTTAAATATTGGATTTGTTTCCATTTATTATTTTCAATATTACCTGCCATTTTACTTTGTACTTTCTGGTTATTTTCCTTTGCTTCTTTTTTCATTTAACATCTTTTCTAATAATTTGAACAAATGTTCTTTTAAAATCTCTTTGCCTTCTCAAATGATTTGGAAATTATTGGGTTTTATCCTCTATAATTTTTTAATAGATTTTATAGCTCTGGTGGTTTAGTGGTAAGAAACTGTGCCGCCAATGAAAGCATGCTGTTGTTGCTGTGTACCGTCGAGCTGGAACTGACCCACAGCTGACCCTCCGGTTGGTTTTCTGAGGTCATTACTTGTATGGAAGGAGATGGCCCATCCCTCTCCTGTGGAGCAGCTATTGGATTCGAATCACGAGGTTTTGTGATTGAAGTGCTGCTTTTTGCCAGTAGGTTACCAGAGCTCCCTAATGCAAAGGTATATAGTTGGAATCTACCAGCAGCTGCTTCACAAAAGAAAGATGAACAATCTCCTCCTATGCAACAACTACAACAATCTTCTAATACTTGCTCTTTACATTTCAACAAATTTTTATTCAATTTATCAAAGTTAATCTATGTACCCTACTCCCAAATAATAATAAATATCTCAGACTATTTCAGTAACATTTAAGAAGGAATTATTTCTATTTTATGTTGTGTTATTGTTAGGTTTTGCTTCATAGTGTCTCTATCTATGTGCAACAAAATAGTGCTTCATTCTCAGCCACTAATGCACCCACTGTATTAATCCATCTCACCGAGAGTCTACTTTTTTATTGACCCTTTACTACAACAAACAAAGTCTTTATCTAAGCATTTACTGATAACATGATCAAAGTAAATTAAGATGAAACCTCACCATCCCCTCTTATAAGAGGGGATGTCTTGGAGGAAGTACAACCATGGAGACTCCTTAGAGACAAAGCAGGTGCAACTTTGTCTCACATACTTTGGGTATGTTGTCAAGAGGGGCCAGAGCTTGAAAAAAGGAATCATGCTTAAAAAAGTGTAGAGGTCTATTCTCTCCCCCATAGACTTCAATGCCGTAAACATATTTCATCCAGTTTTTCTCAGTCTTTTGCTTTTCAAGGAGAGGAGCAAACGGGGGAGGGGTGCGGGGAGAAGGGTGCAACAATGAATGAATGGAATTCCAAAATCTGTAGATGTTCATTGAAATGAAAAATAAACTAAATTAAAAAAAAAAAAAAGAAACCTATACTTGGACCAAGAGGCAGTCATCAGAACAGAGCAAGAAAACACCGCATGGTTCAAAATTGGGAAAGGCGTATGCCAGGAATGTATCCTATCTCCATACCTTTCCAACCTGTATGCAGAAGAGATTATCCAGGATGCTGGGCTCTATGAGGAGAAATGTGGCATCAGGATTGGTGGAAGATCTATTAACAATCTGCAGATATGCAGTTATGCAGATGACACAACCCTGCTTGCTGAAACTGAGGAGGACCTGAAGCGCTTGCTTATAAACACTCTGTTTTTTGGGAAATTTATTAACTCTCTCCAAGCTTTACCTTTTCATCACTAATATAATTACAGTGACTGCATCCATGGACTGCTCTAATGATGAAATGAAGAAATAAAATAAAATGTTTAGAAAAATTAAAAAAAGTGTAGAGGTCAGAGAAACAGAAAGACTGTCACTGAGGTGGATTTACACAGTGACTAGATCAATGGGTTTGAACATGGTGGAAAATGAAAACGGCACAGGAAAGGACAAGATTGCAATGTGTTCTTTGCAGGTCACTACGAGTTGGAGTTGACTTGATGGCAGCTAATAACAATTCAGCTCAAACAATTCCCTAGTATAAGAAATTTAGTTTATTTATATATACAAGGTAGCAGTGATGGGTGCTCACAAACCATGTTTATACTATGTTGCCCACAAGACCCTAAAATATAACTAATCAAGATTTTCAATCTAAGCTGAGCTAATATGAGTCCCATCTCAGAAATCTGTAATTTACTAAGGTTCTATTTCTTATAAAAAATCTTGAACTTTGCTGTTGGGAATGTAAAACTACCACAACTCAAAACTGCTAGTATAAAACTCTAAATACATGCATATATATTACCCAGAAAATTCATTTAAGCCAAGAGAAATGATTGCACATGTACATAAAAGACAAAAAATATGTCCAGTAAAGTCTTAATTATAAAAACTGTAAACAGTACAAATTTTCACCACTGGTATAATCAAAAGATAAACTGGTAAAGAATGGAAGACTATAGCAAAGCAATACTATACATGACTCCTTTATAAGCACAACATTAAGCAAAAAACCTCACAAATTATTATATGCTATAAGACTCTATTGATACTTATTTCAAAAGGGGGCTAAATAAATGTATGGTACTAGAAGCCAGGATGGTGGTTATATTTCGGGGGTTTACACAGTGACTAAAAGAGCTCATTAGGGGGCTTCTAGGGTACTGATAATATTTTATTTCTTCATCTGAATTATAACTAGGTATATTGTTGTTGTTGTTGTGTACCATCGAGTCGGAACCTACCCAGAGCTGACCCCAATCAAGTTTTCAGAGGCAATTATTCACAGAGGAGCAGATTGCCCATACTTCTCTGTAGAGCAGCTGGTGGCCTTGAACTGCGTGCCTTCAGGACTGCAGTGCAACTTCTTGCTAATAGGCCACCAGAGCTTTTTGAAATATCCTTAACAGTAAACTTCCTTTATGACTGCTATTATTCAAGATTCTCAGCTGTATCTAGACTGGACTCTTAAACTGAGATTTAAATTCTCCTTTGTGATAATTCTTTAGATGTGAACAACACAGTCAAAGCAAGTACAATAATGTAGAAACTAGATTAAGTACAAATTAGTCTTAGAGAAAATAACACAGTAAGAAAAGCTTTATGTAGGATATGCCTTTCAGATAAAAACATAGTTTTTGCTTCTAACTTAAGCTAATTATTGTTAAAGGATTCTCTCAAAGGAAGAAAATCAATAGTTTTAAAGTCTAGCCAGATGGTGCTAACAAAGTTATCTTCCTCGTTTTGAAATTTGGGTGTCTGAAATGATAGTAGGACAAGAGCCATGTGGAGTCACACAGTTGGCAACACTATTCAAGTCATGCAAATCAGCACAAAGTGCTTTCAACTCATTCATATTTAAATATTGCAGGCATATTCAATAATATATTTATAGTTTCTTTTAAAAAACCCTTCTAATAGATTTATACTTAAATAAATCATAAATAGAAGACTTCAACTGAAAGTTGAATAGTTTAAGCATACTTCTTAATAGATATGACTCCCTTTCTAAAGTTGTAAATTTATACTTACAAAGTTAATTTGGGGATATGGCATGGCTCAAAATGAAGCAGAACAGGTATAAATATCTTTTATTTTGCAACATGGAATGTAAAAAAAACTAGAAAAAAGGGAAGATTATATTCAGTATTTCTTGAGCTGAAATAACAGAAAAAAACCCTCTAGCCTTGATTGTACAATTCCATGAATAACAAAGGAAATATTAAAAAAGATGGAAGTATCTCTGTAAATTTTAATTCCAATTACAATAAAAAGAATGTTTTTAAGTGAAAGGAATATTTAATGTTATTGCACCAAAAATAACTGCCTTCTCTGCTCAACTATTTCAGAAGAGTAGATATCCAAGCAGGGAAGGAATTATTGAAAAATAAGGCTGCAGGAATTGACAGAATACCAATCTAAATGTTTCAATAAACAGATGCAGCAGTGGAGGTGCTCATTTGCTTATGCCAAAAATATGGAAGACAGCTACCCAGCCAACAACAAGAAGAGATCTTTATTTGTGCTCAAACAATTTTATTAACATCATCACACAAGTACACTTTTACTAAAGATATTTAAAAAAACAATTTGAGTAATTGATTGTGAACTCTGGTAGTAAGGTTCACTGTAATCTCAAAGGCACAAAGTTCAAATACACCAGTTGCCCTACGGGAAAAGGCTGGATATCCTCCTCCCATGTGATTTACTGCCTCTGAAAACCCACTGGAGGGTCATCTGTGAACTGGTTCTAACTCAAAAGCACACAACAACAACACTAGCAGGAAACTACCAGAAAATCAAACTGGGTTCCAAAGATGCTATGGAACAATGAGTACCACTGTTGATGTCACATGAATCTTGGCTGAAAGTAGAGAATAACCAGAAAGAAGTTTTAGTAACTATGAAAGGCATTTAATTGTGTGGATCAAAATATCACCGTGAAACACGGGAGTTCCTGAATACTTAATTAGATGATATTGCATGGTTTAAAATTAGAAAAAGTAAACATCAAGGTGTGTGCTTTCATCATACTTATTCAATTTGTATGCTAAGCAAATAATTTAAGAAGTTGGGACCAAATGATGAAGAACAAAGTATTGGGATTGGAGGAAGAATAATTTGGAATATGAAGTTCATATAATCTTGCTTGTTGAAAATGAGTAAAGCACTTAGGATAAAAGATGATAGCTTTAGATATGAATTTCCCCACTATATAAACAAAATAAAAATCCTTACAACTGGACCAATATGCCACATCAAGATTAAATGGATAAAATATATGAATTGTTAAGGATTTAATTTTACTTCAATCTATCATCAAAAGAGCAGTCTATCAAATCACATATCAGAATGGTAAATCTGTTTCCAAGGTCTTCTTTAAAGTGTTAAAGAGCAGAGATGCGACTTCAAGGCCTGACCATGGTATTTCAATCAGTTTACAGACATATGAATGATTAATGATGCCAAAGAAAAAATGATGTCTTTGAAACATGGTGTTAGTAAAGGATATTGAATATAACACATAGGGCAAAAGAAAAACCAAACAGAGCTTTCTTGGATGAAGTACAGCCAGAAAGCTCCTTAGAAATGAGGATGGTCACCACAACAAAATAAAGGTATATAACACAGTCTCACAATGGGCACAGGATACGAACAGGCACATCACCAAAGAAGACATTCAGATGGTGAACAAACACAGAAAGAAAGGTTCAAAATCCTTAGCTCTAAGAGAGATGCAAATCAAAACAACTATAAGCTATCATTTCACCCCATTAACAATAGCAAAATTCAACAAAGCAGCAAACAACCAATGCTGACAAGGTTGTGGAGAAACTGGAACCCTCATTCACTGTTGGTGGGAGTGTAAAATGGTACAACCACTCTGGAAGACAGTATGACGCTTTCTCAAAAAGTTGGAAACAGAAATACCATTTGACCCAGCAATTCCACTACTGGGAATATACCCTAAAGAAACCATACCTGACACTCAAGCAGATATATGAACACTCATGTTTACTGCGTCTTTGTTCACAATAGCAAAGAGTTGGAAACAACCCAAGTGCCCACCAACAAATGAATGGATAGAGAAGCTGTGGTATATTCACACAATGGAATACTAACAAGGAACTCATGAAATATTATACAAGGAGGAAATTATGTAACAATAAAAGAATCTTCTTAAAGAGAAAAGCGAACTGGGGGGTAGGGAGGAAAATGTGCAACAATGAATAAATGGAAATCCAAGTTTTCTGTAAACTTGCATTAAAATATCAATAAAAAATAAAGCATAAAAAGTATTTTTTTAAAACAGAGAGAAACCAAGTTTTAATACATTCTTTGACATTCATGCCTTGAAAATAAGTTAACTAACCACATACAAGGGGTAAATATTGTATGATCCCATCTCATCTCTGCTTACTATAAATACTTCCTAAGAGTGGCATCCACCTTCATAATAGCTTGCCTCTGGAAACCCTATGAACCTGGAGAGAGGATGAAAGGCACTCAAGTGTCGAGGACTCTCCTTCATAGGGTCACTATGAGTTGCCTGCGACTCGACAGCACTTAACAACAACAACAATTGGTTTTTATAGGGTTGCTGAGTTGTCTTGAATTGATGGCACCTAAGGTAATGGCTTACATGTGTTGGAGACGAGATTGACTCAAGATAGGGCACAGTTCAGGTCTATGAGTTGTGGTAACTCAACAGCTCATAACAACAGCGACAACTGCTTTCCTGGCTTCCACTATTGCCCTGAACAGTCTATTCACTACACAAAAATTAAGGTGAGCTTCTGAAAGTATAAACCAAATCATGTTATTCCCTTGCTAAAACCTCAAGAGTCTACCATCACACTTAGAATAAAATTTTAATTCCTCCCTTAATATCCCCTGCTCACCACTCTACCCCATTCCCTATCATTCATTCCTTCATTTAGTCCTTCAGGCACATTGATCTTTTCTTGGTTCCTTAAGTATATCCATATCATTCCTGCCTCAGGGCCTTTGTTTACTCTACCAGATATACTATGCACTAACTCTCTGCAGTGATGATCCTTTATTCAAATATTCCTCAAGTAGTTATCTCCTCAAGAAAAGCATCCTACTCAACATTGTTCTTGCAGTATGACTTCCTGTCCCATAGGCTTCTCTGTTTTAACATGGAATTCTTATCTCTCAGTCTGAAATTATATCCCTTATTTGTGTTCATTTCCTACCCAACACTAAGACCCAGCATCAAGAGAAGTCTTATTTCTTTTGCTCAATTCTTATCACTAGAACTATACCCAGTACACAGCAGGAACTCATAATAACGACAATAAAACAATGTAAGATTTTTTTCCAATAAAGATACAAAAATGCTATAGGAACATTTCTTAAAGTGCTTGGGTGTTTCCATTAAGAGACAACACTTCTCTTCAACAACCTGGGTTTTTGCTAGTTTATCTACAGATTTTAAAGAAAAATTAAACTTCCTTTGTTATTCCTTCCCAAATGCAATAAACATCTGCCAGCTTCTAAGAGTTGCAGGAAGGCATGAAGAATTAAGATTTGAAGATCAATTTAGTACATTTTGGGAGAATTAAAATATCTTTTAGAATGGAATTCCTAAATGATGGTAATAATGGTCAGCAGATTAGACTTGAAAACTAAGTTGCTTCTTGAGTTATATTAATTATGTATTTTTTCGAAGCAAAACAAAAACTAATCTCTCTAGCAAAAGCACATAATGAAATTATTCATCTATTATCCAACATTTAACATTCACATTTTCCCATATATTAATTCCTAAAATTCCTTCTTTTTCCCCCCCTCTTCTTCAATGTTTAAGAAATATCTCTGCCCTAAAATGCTATTTTCTGGAGAAGGGGGGGAAAAAACCTTGTGTACTTTAATTATAATAAAACACAACAAATGCATCTCAACATGTTCAGTACAATTTTGCAAGTGCAGCTCTGGCTTTCTCTAAATAGAAATAAACTTGGAAATCAATCCTTAATAAATAAAAAAATCCTTAATACTTCTGCAAGATTCCTGTAACTTGCAATCAAAACCTAACCTTAATAGTTGTACCACAAATCCCAGAGGCTCACGGTTTGAATCCACCAGATGCTCTGCCGGGAAAGGAGGGACAATCTCGTCCTGTACCAGTCAGATCTGACTTGATGGTACACTCACACACAAAAATAAAAAAAAAATAGTTGTACCACATTAAACACAAACTTTGGCTTAAAAAAATGAATGACTTGTGCAAAGCACTCAGACCTCAAAGAAACTACAATATCCTTGAAATCATAATAAAGTTACTGTTGTTATGTTCCGTTGAGGCACATGAAACTCATATCAACCATATGAACAACAGCTCTAAACTCTGCTCTATCCTATGTCAATCTTACCGTCTCTGACACACCAAACCCCATTATCCCAGTCACTGAATCAATTCATCTCATTGAGGGTCTTCTTCTCTTGCGCTGTCCTTCCACCCTAACAAGCATAATGTCCCTTTCCAAGGACTAGTCCCTTCTTGCAATATGCCCAAAGTATGTCTAACAAAGCTTCAGAATCCTTGCCTGCAAGGAGCAGCCTGATTTCACCCTCTCCAGGACAAATCTATTTGTCTTCCTACCAATCCATGGTATATTCAGCACTCTTCTCCAGCATCACAGCTCAAAGGCATCAATTCTCTTTCTATCATACATAATCACTGTTCAGCTCTCTGATACATAGCATGTAATTACAAAGAGTATGGTCTGGATCAGGCATACTTCGTCTCCAGACTGACATCATTGCTCTTCAGTTCTCTGGAGAGGTCCTTGACAGCAGACTCTCCTAATGTAATTTGCCTTTTGATTTTCTGGCTGCTGGTATCAAGGGTGTTGATTGTGGAGCCAAGCAAACTGAAGCTGTTAACAATCTCAATCTCTTCAGTGTCTCTACCATGATGCTGCCAGGTGGCCCAGTGGTAAGAATCTTTGCGTTCTTGATGTTGAGCTTCAATTAATATTTAAGGCTGCAGTCCTTGACCTTCTGCAGCAAGCACTTACAGTCCTTTCTCAGTTTCAGCAAGATGGGTCCTTGGAGAAGGACATCATGCTTGGGTGGGTGGAGGGCAGGCGCAGGAGAGGAAGGCCCTCTAGGAGGTGGATTGATCCGGTGACTGGGTAATCAGGATGGGTGTGTTGGAGACAGTGAGATTGGCACAGGACAGAGCAGAGTTTAGGGCTATTGTACATAGGGTCGCTATGAGTCACAAGCGACTCGACGACACATAACAACAACAACAACAACAGCAACAACATGCACATTTGGGTAAACAAAATATTATTTACATATTTCAGTTCTGGTTTCTTTTTTTCTTAATTTTTCATTTTATATTGGTTTACATTCAGAATTCATATATACTGTGTTTCGTTCATATAAACTGTGCTTTACACAGTCCTTCAATTCACATTGTGTTCCATAGGATCATTCCCATATACTCTGTTCATAAAAACAATTAACCAAACCACAGTTCTATACCTACTATCACCCTGTCTTTTCAGATCCCCATGGATCTTTCCTAATTCCTTCACTTCCTCGTTCTGTCCACCAAACTCTGCAACCCTGTGATTTTTTCCTCCTTCCCCACCCTTAGTCCCTCTCCTCCTTCTCCTTCCTCATTTGGACTTTTATATACATCTTCCTAGTTCTTCTTCATGTTTTACAATAATGGTATTATGCAGTATTTGGCCTTATGAGACTGAGTTATTTCAAGCAGCATAATGATCTCTAGTTTCTCCCATGTTACAAAGTATTTTTTTAAGTTGTTGCTCCTCCTACGTGCTGCTGCAGCATGGAAAACATAATATATTAAGAACAAAAGTTGTATTACTTAAAAAGCTTAAATAGTAAAATTTTACTGATGCCAGAAGCATCAAAAGAAAATAGAAGGAATACATGGAGTCATCGTATTCAAAAGAATTAGTTAACAAAAAACCATTTCAGGAAGTAGCACATGATCAAGAACCAATAGAACTGAACGAAGAAGAAGTCTATGCTGCACGGAGGGCATGGACAAAAAATAAGGCCCTAGGAATCGATGGAACACCAACTGAAGTGTTTCAGGACACAGATGCAACTCCAGTCTTGCTCACCAGTCTTGGCCAACAAATGACCAGAAGAAATCCTTATTCACATTACCAAAAAAGAATATGGAAAAAATAGAATATGGAAACTACCAAACAATATTATTACCATTACCTGCATGCAAAATCTTTTTGAAGATTATAAAAAATAACTGGAACATTAATAAAATAAAATTAAAACAGACAAACAAAAAAGTTAATGCAGCTAATATCCTTGTCAGTAAATTTATGATACTCCCTCAAATAAAATAGTGTTTGGGAAAAAAAACAAACAAACCTGGAACAGAATAGCAACACACAACTGTCAGAAATTCAAGCTGGATTTAAAAAAGGCAATGGAACAAGAAATATCACTGATGATGTCAGATGGATCTTGGCTAAAAAGAGAGAATAAGAGAATATCAGAAAGATGTTCAATTGTGTTTTATAGTCTATTCAAAGGCATTTGACTGTGTCAATCACAACAAACTATAGATAACACCAGGAAGAATGGAAGTCCCAGAATACTTCATTGAGCTCCTGTATAAATCTATCCAAAGTAGATGCCCGAACAGAACAAGGGAACACTGCACGGTTTAAAATCAGGAAAGGTGTATGTGTGTCAGGGTTGTGCCATTTCTTCATACCTATTCAATCTGTCTGCTGAGGAAATCATAGGAGAAGCTGGACTTCATGAAGAAGAATGTCGCATCAGGATTGGAGGGAGAGTCATCAACAACCAGTGCTATGCAGATGGCACAACCTTTCTTGTATAAACTGAAGAGGACATGAAACACTTGTTGCAGAAGACCAAAGACTACAACCTTCAGTAGGCGTTTCATCTCAGCATCAGAAAATAAAAATTCTCACCACTGGACCAAGCTGGAGAAAAGACTGAAGCTGTCAATGATTTCATTTTACTTGCGTTCATAATCAACACATATGGTAGCTGTTGTTGTTAGGTGCTGTTGAGTAGAGAACAACTCACAGTGATCTTGTGAACAACAGATCTTAACACTGTCCTATTCTGTTCCAAACTCACAATCTCTAACATATTCAATCCCATTCTGCAGTCCTTTGTTTCAATCCATCTTGCTGAGGGTCTCCCTCTCTTTCACCAGCCATCTACTTTACCAAGCATGTTATTCCTCTCCTGGAATAACCTCTTCTAACAACATGACCAATATATGTGAAACAAAGCTTCATCATCTTTGCCTCCAAGGAGCACAGATCTTCTCCAAGATGTAAGTTTGTTTTTTCAAGCAGTCCATGGAATATTCAGTACTTTTATCTAACACCACAGCTCAAAGGTATCAATCTGTCATTCATTGTTCAGTTTTTAGATGCATAGCAAGTGACTGAAAATACTATGGCCTGAATCAGGTGCACTTTGGTTTTCAAACTGGCATCAGTGCTCCTCAGTATTTGGAGAGGTCCAAGAGAACAGACTTGCCCTATGCAATACATCTTCTGACGGCTGGTACCAAGTGTGTTGATTGTGGATCCACGTATGCTATGGTCTTTGCAATTACTTGCTATGCATCAGAAAGCTGGACAATGATTAGGGATGACAGAAGGAGAACTGATGCCTTTAAGTTATAGTGCTGGAGAAGAGTATTGAATATACCACGGACTGCTAGGAGAACAAACAGGTTCATTCTAGAGAGGGTGAGACCAGAGTGCTCCTTGCAGGCAGGGATTCTGAAACTTGTCCTGACATACCTTGGACATGTTCAAGGCAAGACTAGTCCTTGGAGAGGGACGTCATGCTTGGGAGGGTGGAGGGACAGCACAAGACAGGAAGACCCTCTATGATGTTGATTGATCCAGTGATTGGGGTAATAGGGGTTGGTGTGTCAGATTGGCACAGGATAGGGCAGGGTTCAGGGCTGATGTACACAGGTAACTTGACAGCACACAACAACAACAACTTAAAAAATCCTAGAGGAAACATAAACTGGATAGTGGAACTGTTTACACTGATTTCATAATGCTGAGATTCTATCTACCTTTTTAGGTGACAAATACTGACTAGTCCAAGCTGAGCTAATCAAATCCTCTTGGAAATTAGAAAACTCGAACAAGCAGGGACTGATTAAGGCTGCTCAATCAACCGTGGTTAGAGAGAGGTATGATTCTATGCTGCTAAATTCCTGCAGTTACTCTCAATCCCTATCTTTCCAAAACACAGGCATCTTAGCCCTTCTTTCTAGAAGCTATGCTTTCAGTAGATCGCCTATTAAAAATTACCATAGTTGCTTTCTACTTCTTGCAACAAAATGATTTATAATTAATATAGAAAGATTCCAATAATACAAAAATAATTGTATAGCTTTATAACAATAAAGTGGAGAAAAGACCTGTCTTTTGAAAATCTATGTAGCAGTATTTCACCTCTATTGCCCAATTTAATTCTCAAGTGGTGAGGGTGGCTGGTTGCTCCTGAGCTGACTTCAGCTCATAGCAATCTTATGTGTGCAGCTGTTGCATAAGGTTTCCAAGGCTGTGATCATATGGGATTGCCAGGCCTGTGAGCTGTGGTCTCTCTGAGTACATGTGCCTCACCAACGTTTTCAAGTAACCACTCAAAGTGAGCATTTCTATGCCTATTTTCCTCAGTAGGCTCTAAGATGCTTTAAAAAATCTGCAGGGTCCAAGTTCACACCCAGGTCTGGCTAACCTCAGTCATCAGATCTTATTAGCTTTAATGTTTCTTTCTCACTTTTAAAAATTCTTGGCTATCAAAGGACTTTTTAAAAGTTTAGACATTCAGAATTATAACGACTTATCTGTACAGTCACTGTTGCCATAGTACTTACAATATGAAAACTATGATGTCTGAATACTGGATTTTTTTTAAAATAACATACAAAATCTCTGAAGGCCTTGACACTCATCTTCAGTTGGGTTTAGCAGTGTAACTCACTACAGACCATAGTACCAGAGCTCCCTGGTTACACTCTTCTTAAATGTAACTTTTAAACACTGGAAAAGTGATTAATGAAAGGAAAAAAAAATTTATTTCATTTTCTCAGCAGGAAAATCTTCAAAATTTCACATATTTTCCAAAGGATATACCTAAAAAAGTATTTGGGATGGGTGAGATTTCTAAAATTAGTAAAGCAGGAAGTGACACAGGAGAGAGTGTTGAGTGCCAAAAGGCCTGATAAATGAGTATTGTCAAAAAGTATCAGGGTGTCTAAATTTCACTTGAGATGTTGGCTAAAATGTGGGACACTAGTCAACAGGTACCCTATTCTAGCACACTCATTTGTAACACAAATAGCAATGGAAAAAGCTAAAATCTTCAACTTTAATAATAATAAAAGTGCACTCTGTAATAATCACGGGGAAAGGACAGGGCAAATTACTCAACAAAGATTCTCTGACTAATGATATTATCTAATGGAAAACTTGCATTCAATTCAGGTGGAAGAAAAACATCCCATGTTGTATGCTCTTTTTTCTTCTAAAAACATTTATTGAGCACTTATATTTATCAGATAATGTACATACTATGCAAACAAGACAGAGATGAGTAAATAGACAAATATAGAACTAATGTTATAAGGTCTTCAAAACGCAAATTTAACTTTATCTTGAAGTTACTGAGCTTATTTTAACAAAATTCATGTCTAGATGTCTGGGTTTTAAAAGTCCTTGTTGGTTTTGTTATTGTTGTTAGTACCACTACATCTCCTGCGACCTTATGCACAACAGCTCTGAACGTCGTCCTTTCCTAAGGCAATCTGAGCCAGTCTGTCTCTGACATACCTTGACCAATTACCCCAGTTACTGTGTCAATTCATCTCAGCCATGGTCATCTTCTCCTATGCTGACCTTCCACCCTTCTAAAGTATGATGTCCTTCTGCAATGCCTGGCCACTCCTGGCAATATGCCCAAAGCATGTGAAATGGAGCTTCAAAGTCTGAATTGTCCTGCAATCCAAAATGCATGCTGTTTGAATTCACTGGCTGCTCCATGGGACAAGGAGGGGAAATCTCCTCCCATGAAATTTACTGCCTCTGAAAACCTTCTGGAGGGTCAGTTATGGTTCAGTTATGACTCCACAGTACTCAACAACAACAAAAATCCTTATATTATCCTTAATTTTAAATGGTACTGACCTTTTTAATTTAAAAAAGTAAGCACCCTTGAAGCCATCACACCACTGCTCCTTAAAACCCGCAAAGTTTTCTTTAAGTAGCTTTCATGTTTTCAAAAGTTTCTGCTAATGATTTACTTGGTCATTTTACATATTTCACACCAAATTCCAGAAACATTAGCTTTTCATTCCTTATTAAGTTTGTTTGTTTAAAATAAGCAAACACAGGTTATCCTGAAAGGTGAGGAGAGTGAATGAATGCAGAGAACTTATTTTGTCCCTCACTTCATAACAACTGTATTATTTAGTTACATATGTATATTATTTGCAATATCTACAGTAATAAGATCAACAAATTTATGTTGATGTTTTCTATGGATCAATGATGTACTATAGGTATACACTAAAGTTACAGAATTCATTAAATAATTACCATTGGTTTCTAATTCTGGTGGTGGTGGTTGTTGTTGTGTTATGTATTAAACAGAAACCTAGTATTAAACTTAGTATTAAACAGAAACAAGTACAAAATGGTAACATTATACGTTATGTACTCTGTTGTTTATTTAGGAGAACTGGTGGTGCAGTGGTTAAGTACTCTGAACTCACTAACCACTCCCCAGAAGAAAATGTGGCAGTCTGCTTCTGTAAAGATTTTACATCCTTGAAAATCCATAAGGTAGTTCTTCTCTGTCTTATCGGATTCTTGAGTCAGACATCCACTTGATGACAATGGTGGATTTTAGCTCCCTTATTTTATAGTACTTACTGTAAAATCTTGAAGGATATAATTATTTCTTTTGTGTGCAGCTACTGTGGAACATTATGTTCCTTTCTCTCGGGGTATTCTAATTCAATTCTGCCAACTTAAATACATGTGCTTTCTCTTCCAAGTATTTCAAAGTGCTGTACAGCTGTCATTTCATCTATCTTGAAGCATCTGTGCATGGCATATCAGGAATAACTAGAGTAATCACTTTCTTTGCTCAGATATGCAGGATGAGGTTCAAGAATGAGTATATAAATAAACCCCTTGTGCACCCAGAGTTATCATTTGTATTGGAAAAGTTAAGGAATCAAAAACATTCTTTCTAACATTTTAATCTTTTATATTCATCCCAACTCAATCTACTTATCTCAATGTCATCAAGTCATATCTAACTCATCAACCCCCACTATTTACAAGGCTATGACTCTTCTTAGAGGAAACTGGTTATTTTCCTCCTGTGGAGCATCTGATAGATTCAAACAAGTTACCTTTTAGTTGGTAGCAGAACATGTAACACAGTATACCACCAGACCAATCATGAGAAAAACAAAACAGTCAACTAAATGACATAATTTAATAACCTTGAGAAGAATGGGAATCCCAGAACACTAATTGTGCTCAGGAGAAACCTACACTTGGACAAGGAAGCAGTACTCAAAAAAGAGCAAGGAAACACTGCATGGTTCAAAATCAGAAAAGATGCATCCTATCTCCATACCTTTTCAATCTACATATGGAACAGATGATCTGGGAGGCTGGATTCTATGAGGAGGAATGTGGCATCGGGATTGAAGGAAGACTCATCAACAACCTGGATTATGCGGATGACACAACCTTGCTTGCTGAAAGTGAGGAGGACCTAAGACATTTGCTGCAAAAGGTCAA
Organism: Elephantulus edwardii; assembly: GCF_000299155.1. Taxonomy (NCBI): domain Eukaryota; kingdom Metazoa; phylum Chordata; class Mammalia; order Macroscelidea; family Macroscelididae; genus Elephantulus; species Elephantulus edwardii. The sequence goes on from NW_006399762.1 coordinate 23,831,763, forward strand.
GAACTACAGTTTTTAATATGGATTGAAGCTCAACATCAAGAAAACAAATATTCTCACCACTGGGCCAATTGGCAGCATGATGATAGAGAAGAGATTAAGATTGTTAACAATTTTAGCTTGCTTGTGTTCACAATCAACACTCTTGGCCCCAGCAGTCAGGAGATCAAAAGATGAATTGCATTAGGTAGATCTGCTCTCAGGGACCTTTCTAGACCAATGACGTCAGTTTAGAGACTAAGCTGCACCTGATCCAAGGTATGGTCTTTGCAACTATTTGCTATGCATCAGAGAGCTGGACAATGACTAAAAATGACAGAAGAAAGAATCAATGCCTTTGAGTTGTGGTGCTAGAGAAGAGTACTGAACATCCTATGGACCGCTAAAATAACATCCTCCTTGAGCAAGTGAAACTGAGATGTTCCTTGAAGGCAAGAAATTTGAAGCTCCCTCTCACATACTGTGGGTATGTTGCCAAGAGATACCAGTCTTTGGAGAAGGACATCATGCTTGGAAGGGTGGACGGACACCACAAGAGAGGAAGAATCTGAATGAGATGGATTGAATCAGTAACTAGGGTTTATTGTTGTTGTAATGTGTGGTCGAGTCACCTGCGACTCACAGAAACCCTATGTACAATAGCCCTAAACCTTGCCCTATCCTGTGCCAATCTCACTGTCTCTAACACACCTACCCCCATTACCCCAGTCACTGAATCAATCCATCTCATGTCCTTGCAACATGTCCAAAGTATGTCAGATGAAGCTTCAGAATCCTTGCCTCTAAGGAGCAGCCCAGCTTCACCCTCTCCAGGATGAATCTGTTCATTTTCGTAGCAGTCCATGGTATATTCAATGCTCTTTTTCAACACCACAGCTCAAAGGCATCAATTCTCCTATCATCCCTAGTCATTGTCCAGCTCTCTGATGCATAGCAAGTAATTGCAAAGACCATGGCCTGTATCAGACGCACCTTAGTCTTCAGAGTGACACCGCTGCTCTTCAGCATTTTAGAGAGGTCTCTAACCACCAACTTTCCCATCGCAATACATCTTTTAATTTCCTGACTCCTGGTGCCAACAGTGTTAACTGGGGAGCCAAGCAAACTAAAACTGTGAACAATCTCAATCTCTTCACCATCCATCATGTTGTTGCCAACTGGCTCAGTGGTGAGAACCTTTGTTTTCTTGATATTGAACCTCAATCCATACTGAAGACTGCAGTCCCTGACCTTCCACAGCAAGCGCTTCAGGTCCTCCTTAGTTTCAACATGCAGGGTTGTGTCAACTGCATAAAGCAGACTGTTGATGAGTCTTCTTCCAACCCTGATGCCATATTTCTCCTCATAGAGCCCAGCCTCCTGGATAATCTGTTCTGCATAAAGATTGAAAACATACAGAGATAGGACACATCCCTGGTGTACACCCTTCCCAATTTTAAAAAATCAATACCACTAAGTCAATAAGCAGGATCATGACAGATGAGGAAAAACCTATAGTTGCCAATGACTTAATCTTACTTGGATACTATTCAACATAGTAATAGCAGCCAAGAAATCAACAGACTTGTTGGACGGGGACAATCTGGTGTCAAGGAACTCTCTAATGTATTAAAGAGCAAGGATGTAAGCTTAAAAATTAAGATGTACCTAATACAAGCCAGTCTTTTTTTTAATTGATATTTTAATGAAAGATTATAGAGAACTTGGATTTCCATGTATTATTGTTGCACATTTTCCTCCCTGCCCACTCACCCCACCAGTTCACTTTTCTCTAAGAAGAAAAAATAAATTCTTTCATTGTTATATAATCGTCCCCCTGAGTCCACTTTACTATGCAGCTCTTATTCTGAACTCTTGCCAAGCAAATAGTCCCTAATTATATATCCCTTTTAAATAGTTCTTTCTCTCATCTGTTTCAACGCAATGTATATTATTTATCTTCTCTTAATTTCCCCCCAAACCCAATGTCAGTCCTGTTTTTTAGTCCTGTTTTATAACAATGACATTATGTAGTATTTGTCCTTTTGTGACTGAGATATATCACTCAGCATAATGTCCTCCAGGGTCACCCATTTTGTATACTATTTCATGAGTTCCTGGTTTTTTAATGCTGCATAGTATTCCATTGTGTGAATATACCACAGATTCTCTATCCATGTGTCTGTTGATGGGCACTTGGGTTGTTTCCAACTATTGTGAACAAAGAACAAAGCAGCAATAAACATGAGTGTGCATTTATCTGCTTGGGTGGCAGTTCTGTTTTCTTTAGGATATTTTCCCAGTAGTGGAATTGCTGGGTAAATGGTATTTATATTTCCAACTTTTTGAGAAAGCACCATATTGCCTTCCTCAGTAGTTGCACTATTTTACACTCTCACCAACAGTGAATTAGAGTTCCAGTTTCTCTACAACCTCGCCAGCATTTGTTGTTTGCTGCTCTAGTGAATTTTGCTATTGTTACTGGAGTGAGATGATATCTCATAGTTATTTTGATTTGCATCTCTTAGAGCTAGAGATACTGAACATTTCTTTATGTGTTTGTTCCCCATCTGAACATCTTCTTTAGTGAAGTGTCTGTTCATATCCTGTGCCCATTTTGCAACTGGGTTGTTTACCTTTATCATGTTGTGGTGGCCATGGTCTTTTTAATTATTTCTTTTGCGCCTGAAAGTTAAGACAATGTATAAGGATGAAAGAAGAACTGATGCTTTTGAGTTGTGGTGCTAGAGAAAAGTACTGAATATCCCATGAACTACAAAGCAAACAAATATATCTTGAAGAAAGTGCAAATAAGGGTGATCCTTAGAGGCAAGGATGGTGGAATCTCATCTCACATACTTTGAGCATGCGGGCCAGTCCTTGGAAAAAGGCAGCTTGCTTGGAAAAGTAGAGGCTCAGAGAAAGAGAAGAAGAGCTTAAACAAGATGGATTAACACTGTGACTGAGGAATAAATCTTTAGAATGATGTTATGCCAATTAACAGTTTACTCCGGTGAGTATCTGTGCCAGAATTAAAGCATATGGGAACTACTAATTTGCACTTATAACTATTATTCTGTAAAACTTAATAGAGATAGGGAACTCAAATTTTAACTCTAATGTTATATAATTGTTGTTGTTAGGTGCCGTTGAGTATGACTCATAGCGACCCTGTGAACAAAAGATCTAAACCCTGTTCTATCCTACACCATCCTCATACTTCCTAACACACAGGAGCTCACTGCAGCAGTTACTGTGCCATCCCTAGTTGAAGATCTTCCTCTCCTTCACTGACCCTCCACCCTTCCCAGCATCATGTCCTTCTCCAAAGAATAGCTCCTTCTAGAAACATGCCCAGAGTATGTGAAGCAAAGCCTCACCATTCCTGCCTCCAAAGAGGACTCCAGCTGCACCCTCTTTAAGACACATCTGTTTGTTCTCTTGGCTGTCCATGGGATGTTCAGTGCTCTTCTCATAGGAAGATTAAAAAATGATAAATCATCAGGAAAAAGTGCTAAATTTTTAAAACATAAATAGATAAGAAAGCTTACGCTCACCCTAGTACGTATATACTCAAATATAAATCAAAAGAAAAACTTAAAACTCATGTTTAAAATTCAATTCATAAACACAAATTTTTCTAAAAGGTAATGAATCCAGTCATTTTTGGATAATCTTCAGCAGAATCTTGATTGAATGTGCTATTAATAATATTGTTCGATAATTTCCACACTCTGTTGGGTCACCTTTCTTTGGAATGGGAACAAATATAGATAGATCTCTTCTAGTCAGTTGGCCATGTGGTTATCCTACAGATTTCTTGGCACAAAGTGGGGTGACTAAAAATAACCTGCAAACCACAAGCACAACTGAAAGTCTATAAAAGTGCACTGAATTCAGTGTTAGTTCCTGTTACTTTTTATAGTATCCAGCAGAACTATTAGTCCTTTAGTCCTTCTTCGTAGCTCAGGAGTCAGAGAAAGCAAGGATTCTGAAAAAGTAGATTAGCTGCAGGCCCAGCTACTGTTTTATTTCCACCAACGCAGTGTGAGGAAGCATCAGAGCAGCAACAGCATGTGTTGGGGCAGAGTCTATTTCTTTAGCTTCACAAGTCTATAAATGACAAGAGGCTATACTTGAGGAGCTGTACTCAAAGAACTATAGCCAAGGTGCCTCATCTGTACCTGGACCTGATTCAGCTAATGCTCTCCAGGACTTTGAGCTGATGCTATAATGTCATGAGACCTGTATGGCCTTGGGAATGTGGTGAATGGATTTTGCATATGTAAATCAATGAACAGCTGTACACACTTTTCAAAGCTCATAGGAGGCACCCTTGATTTTAATGGCGCACAGATGAACCTATATATGTGATAAAACTGCAAAAATTAAACACACATATGTATACAAGTATAACTGGGGACATACGAATATGACTGTGAACATATGAATGTCAATTCCAAGATGTTATATCAAGCTTTAGTTTTGAAAAATGTTATCATTGTAGGAAACTGGGTAAAGTGTACAGAGGAGCTCTTTGTAAAACCATTTTGTTTTTTTAATTTTTACTAACTTTTTGTGTTTACTGTTGAATTGGATCCAACTAGTACAGGAGGAGATTGCCCCTCCTGCTCCAGCAGAGCATCTGGTGGATTCAAACTACACACCTTCAGGATTACAGCGCAGCTTCTTGCCACTAAGCCACCAGAGCTCCTTTTTTAATACCATTTTAATAGCAAAAGATGAGTTGGCAAATTGAGAATCTCAGAAATAATAATTCAATTAAAAAATATTTCCTTCACTAACACCAAGTCTCCTCACATTTGAGATACAGGATTTCAAACCTGTGATTACAAAAGACTCTCTTGCTAGATTCTCTCAGCTGCCTTCTTGGCTTGCACACACTTCATCAAACAAGCTGCTATGTTGGAAAAGCCCTGTGGTAAGAAACTAAGGGAGGCCTCTGGCCAGGAAACAGAAAAAAATAAATCCTTCAGCTCAGAAACACACAAGGAACTGAAATCTGCCAACAACCACTCAGTGAATTTGGAAGCAAATCCTTCTCAGTCAAAATCTGAGGTGCCTAAAGCTCTAGCCAACATCAAGATTACAGCCTGTGAGAGACTCTGAAGGAGAGGATCCCACTACATCAATGCCAAGTCTTCACTCATAGAAATGGTGAGATAATAAATCTGTGCATTAGTTTCTTGTCGTTGTCTGTGCTGTCAAGTAGTAACAGACCCACAGCAATCCTCTAGCTTTAACTCACACAGAAGATTTTTTTTCTCTGTATGTATTTCATGTAGCAGCTGGTGGGTTTGAACCACATACCTTAGGGTTGGTAGTGCAACTTCCTACTACTAGGCCCTTAAGAGTACCCTTGTGTTATTTTAAGCCACTAAAAACTGTGCATTTTGCATAATACAGGCTCTGTACTTTGTAAAACTGCTGTTTTGTAGCTATTGTTTTTTTCTCATTCTCTTTATAATTGTGGATTTACAACTTTTAAACTTTGTGTTATTATTTTCTAAGGGTTTCAAGAATGACACCCTAACACATTTGTTGACCCTGTCATCTCTTACTAGAAGCCATTCTAAAGTCTTCATTTCTTTCTCAAGAACTTTGGCAAAGCTATCACCATCAGTTACCTAGCCCCCCTGAAGTAAAGCTATCACTGAGTTGGTAATGACTGGGAAAGCCTTAAAGCAGTTTGTTTACCCATTCTTTCTCTAGGTTTTACCATTCGACAAGTCATGCATTTTTAGTTTTATGCTTGACACATATGTTTAGCTTCTTTATTGTAAGAGATTCAACAAGGTTCTAACTATTTTGGCATATGTCACTGTGTTCATTTAAGCTTAATGTGTAAACAAGCACGTTCTTATTTGAAAACTTGCTCCATGACAGATCCTGTTATACAAATCAGTGATGTATAGGTACAGCTGAATCGCCTCAGATGGCCCTTCACTAAGGTCCTGGCGTTTGCCACCAGCCTTCCTACATTCCTGAAATTTACAGGAACTGGGTAAGCAGTGGCGGTCCCCTCCCTCTTTCTAGGACTTGTAGGAACTACATAAATAAAACAATCTATCTTGGCCATCAAAACATCTGGATCAGAGGAAAAGCTACAGGACATACTAACACCAAAATGTACTCAAAAAGATGGCATCATCCCTACTAGCACACCCTGTACGAACCTCAGCGTGACAAGAGTCTGGGAAAAGCAGGGAGCCAGTCACCACTGGTACTTACTCAGTCTGTAAATTTTCCCTTAAACTCTGTACATCTACTCTGTACAAGTACCTTCTGCACTTGGTCAAGTTATTAGTCTATCCACATAAACATATTATGATGGATTTTCCCTGCTGGTCATTGACTTCAACTGTGGTACTTTATATCAAACTGCAAGATTCTCCAGAAATGTAATTGCAGATTTTGTAGATTCTTCCCTCAGTGTATAACTCAAAATGCCCAGCACTGGAAATGGCCCATTTCAAGCCACTGTGAGTGGCTCCATATCAAGAAGGCTACTGTTGCAGGATACATTCTCTCAAAGAACAGACAGACCCCTGGGTGTCTCCTTTGATTTCCTCTGTCTGCCACACTTACTCTAATTTGCCAGATTAGTCCATCACGACCACCTAGAAATGAACAGCAACGCAAAGTCTGTCAAGTGCCAAGCTAAAAATTCTGGTGGGAAGGGGAGTATGATGCAAGGATTTTATTCTTGGACAATCAAGAATTTGAGAGATAAACATTTCCCATACTTTTCCCTGATACTCTTTAAGACATTCAGAGAAAAAAGGCGGGAGGAACCTCAAAGTTGGTCTTAAAATAATCTAGCGGTTAACTGACATCTGAATATAAACTAGACAAAGGGCTAATAGCTCTTTTTTTCCTCTGTTTTGGGGCTTCTACTTGGAAAAAAAGTAATCAGAGCATTTTAAATCCAGAAATTCACTATACTAGTTATAATTTATATACATTTTACCTGTTTTGGGGTTTTAAAATTTTATTTTATTGTTTTTTAGTGGTGTGTATACTATCAAATTGGATCTGACTGGTACTGATTGGATCTGATTGCCCTTCCTTCTCCTGCAGAGCAAAATTTTACCTGTTTTATGAGGCTCTTTTTAAGTCTTACTTGAAAGAATTTCCAATAGTACACTGCTGTTGAGATTACAAATGGTGCAACCACTGTAGAAAACTGCATGGTGACTCCTTAAAACATTAGAAGTAGAAACACCATTTGAACCAGCAATGCCACTAAGCTAATCAAAGAAATAAGATTCAGGGCATAATATATGCATGCTCATGTTCATTGCAACATTATATATGACAACAAAGAGATGGAAACAACCTAAGTGTCTATCAATGGTTTAATGGGTAAACGAACCACAGTACATACACTAAATGGAATACTATGCATTGTTCTTGAAACACTGCATAGCAAGAATTAACCTGGAAAGAATTATGCTGAGTGATAAAAAAACCTCTCAGAATTCATTGTGGTGGTCTCAGAACTGACCATAGCTTCCTTGAAAAATCTTCAAACGCTATAAATTGCACAGGACGAGAGTGTTCACCTTTCCACTGAGTTGCTGCTGGCGGATTTCAAATAGCAGAGGGGTTGCTTTTGAATCAGCAGCACAACTCCTTACAAACTATATCACCATGGCAAATAGTGTACAAGTTCACTAATACAAAATGAAACATTCTTGGGTGGTTGTCAGGAATGCAAGGTGGAAAGGCGTGGAAGGAAAATCAGTAATTAAATAGCCATCAGGTGGATCCTGACTCACAGCAGCCCTATGAACATGGATGTGAACCCTCCCCTTTCTTGTGCCATCTTCATCATTTCTCATATGTGTGGGCTCATTGTTAGAGTCATAGTGTCATATTGTTGAGGACTTTCCAGTGACCATATAGGGTGCAACTATTATTCTCTTCCTGTGTGGAGCAAAGATGAATGAGAAAAATTAAAGATGCCTGGAAACAATCAGTGCACAGCACTAATAAATTGAGAACCTCAACTTCTACAACTATCCCACTGCTAAACACTCTGAAAAAGATCACAATAGAGTGATTCTGGATTGTGGGAGATAAGTGTTGGGGGAAACTGAAAATCATAACAGGAAGACATTCTGGTCCAATAGAGACCGGTAGAACCCTCGAGACCATGGCCTCAAGGCCCTTAGCCATTCTCTGAATCTGGAAATGAACTCACCTCTACGACACAACATGCAGCCAAACAAGAGATCATTAAAACACCACCAGGGAGGCACTTGGTCTTTTGAACAATTAACTACATATTACCACAAGAGCAGCATTTGTCTAGGGGTTAAGTTCAGAAGGTAGGAAGGGTGAGGATAGAAGAATTAATGGTCAGAAGAACCAAAAAGATAGAGTGGTATAAAGGGAGATTTTAATCAATGACATAAAATATGTATGGATAGTTTGTCAATCTGCTCTATAAACCCATTCAAATAAAAAAAAACAAAAACACAAACCCACAGATAGTAACCCCTCAGGTTTTGAACTTCAGACTTCTAACTTCTGCTTGCCCTTTAATGTTATGCAAAAGTGGCCTGGCTTTAAAACTTCTACATCCTACCAACAACAAATTCTTTATCACAGTCATCTTCACTTGCTACACATGCAATTTTAAATCACAGAAAAGGCTGTCAGCCTTTTCTTGCACCAAATAAGCTAAACAAGGACTACATGCACCTGTTTCAACTGACCTACAAATTTTTAAAGACATAGGTAGGAACAGATCGTTCACAACTCAGAAACTGTCATAAAAGCCATTTTCATCACTAGTACAATAAGGGGGAACATGTAAAAGAATTATTAGTAATTTCTTTTAAATTATAGTTATTTTTGTTGAAAAATATGCACAACTCTAGTCAAGAAAAGCAAGGGAAATTCTGTTACAAAACGTACTACTCCTCATTTTAATCACTTGATCAATACAGCATAATCATAGGGCTTATTTCGTTCTTAGAATTTTAGCTAGCAGTGCAATTTAAAATGCCCTAGTTTGCCATCTGCTTCACTTTCACTAGCATGAACCACACTAATAAAAAAAAGCCTTTGAGTGGTCTTTTTTTTAAAACAGAGGGAAAAAAGAACTACATGCAGAGTCTGGATTCTGTTTGAATCAGAGGGAGGTTTGGCCTTACATTGCACTAATCCAAACTCATTGTATTACCTCCTTTTAAAATTACTACTTAAAAAAAATGTCCAAATTATGTAGGTATCTTTAAAATATATGGAGAAATAAAATTTCCCTGAATTTCTCAGTGTTCTCATAAAAAGTCCTACCTGCTGAAACATGGAAATACACATGATATAAAGATAGTATTTGTTTTCATTTCTCCTAAAACATTTTATTTCTTATTTACTAAAAGGATTAGATCTCTAGCTATCTGTCTAGTAAATTGCCCTGAACCAACAGGATAATAAAAGTTCTCTTACTTCCAGAAAGGGCTGTCTGTCAGTAACAGTCCTGACTAGGACTCCAGACTACGCTCCTCTAATGCTGGAAGCTGAAGCCCTATCTCCCTGACATGAAAAGCTGAGAGAAATATAGTCTCTCTCTAAGAGCAATCAGAAGCAATCATAGGTAGGTTGTTCATTAATTTGGACTCCAAGACTTCAGAAGTGGGAGACAAAAAACTTCTGTCATTTTAAAAGCACTCACTTTAAAAAGGTTTTTGCCATTCTGACATGCCCAGGCAACACTGGGATTTTCACAGAGGAAGATATTCAAATGGTCAACAGACACATGAAGAAAGTCAAAATCACTGGCAGTAAGAGAGATACAAATCAAAACCAAAATGAAATACCATATCACTCCAGTAGCAGTGGCAAAGTTTAACAGAACAGCAAGTAATAAGAGAGGATGAGCCAAGATAGAAACTTTTGTACATTGTTGGTGGGACTGTAAAATAGTACAACCACTCTGGCAGGGAGTTTAGTGTTACCTTAAAAAGCTTAACACAGAAATTTCATATGACCCAGCTATTCCACTACATGGAATATACCCTTGAGAAAATGAACAAGTGGAGTACAAAAAGACAAATGGAGACTTGTACACTAATATTCATAGCAGCATTATTCACCATAGCAAGAACACAGGAAGAGCCCAGATGTCAACCACAATCAAATGGATTGAGAAATTATGATACATTCACACAATGGAATACTACACAGCATGCAGGAGCAATGATTTTGTAAATTACTACCTATCTCAAAAGGGACTGGAGAGCATTACACTAAATGAACTCAGTCCCATAAGGACAAACACTGTATAAACCCACTATTGTAGAATGAGTATGAAGATTGAAGGGGAGAGAGGGTGGAAACAGAGGGGTGAAAATGGGTGTGGGGGGGGTAAACATAGGGTCATACAATTTGATGGGTAGGAGGGGGTGAAGGAAATGGAAAAGATCAGGTGTGAAAAACAATGTATCAGAACTTTGTAAATAGTGCTCGATTCGGCAGCACATATACTAAAATTGGAACGATACAGAGAAGATTAGAACTTTGTAAATAAACCAGTATAAAATAATTTTTTTAAAAAAAATTACTATAACATCCCTAGGAAACTAGATAGTTCATAACAGCTGTAAAAGTGTGATAGCATCTCAAACCTGTCAGTGTTTGTTCACTAGTAACGAACAGCAACACCCTTACGGGGGTAAGCACAATGGAGACACACCACTCTGGGAGTCTTTAAGAGAGTCAATCAGCTCAACGTTATTGGGGGCTGCAGCACACTTATATACGAGGAAGTAAACAGCAAGACAGGATGGGCTTGCAAATGTGGGACATGCCGATTGGATAGGAGAATCTCAGCCTCATGCGAACTACTCCTAGCTCAACAGATGCAGCAGCCATCTTCCCAAGTGGATAGCTTTCTCAAGTTGGTACGGCTAAACGCAGCAGAGCTTTCTCTACCCTGTATTAAAGGCCGTTGGGAGGCTTGCAGTTATCTGGAGCTAGGCGATCTGTCCTGGCCAGAGGCCCTCCCTTCCTCCCAAACATTCCCCAACACAAACCTTTCATACTCACTGACAAAATGAAAAGTTTAGAAAGAAAAAAAAATGAGTCTTAAGAACAAATAAGCAAGTTAGAATATCCAATAGGGTTACTATACAGTCAGGTGTGACAAAAAATGTCTATTCAGGCAATGGCTGACCACATATGCATCTGTGGTTCCATAATGTTATAATGTTATTAAGTGTTTCAAGTCAAATATGACTCATAAAAGACCCTATGAACAAGATCTGAGTTCTGTCCTATATATTATGCCACAATCATCATCTCTGACATATTTCAGCCCATTGCTGCAAAAATTTTAAGGTTATAAAAGACTTCAGAAGTGAATTCAAGAGCTTCCTGTACACATTATATGTATCTCATATCCCTTGTATACAAAGAGATTGTTCTGTTAGGCATATAAAGGTATCCAACCAAACATACTACGACTCAGTCAATTCCAACTCATAGCAATCTGGTAGGACAGAGGAGATATGCCCATGGGATTTCCAAAGCTGTAAATCTTTATGAAAACACACTGCATCATCTATCTCAGAGAGTGGCTATTCTTGTTAGGTGCCAATGAGTCAACTATGCCTCACAGAAACCTTATGAACAACAGATCTGAACCTTGTCTCCTGCCAGCCTCATCATCTCTGATATACTAGACTCCACTGTTAAATTTACTATGTTTGTCCTATCTTGTGGAGGGTCTTACTCTCTTTTGGTGTCCCTCCATCTTTCTGAGCATAATGTCCTTTTTTCCCCAAGGACTAAACCCTTCTAACAACATGCCCAAAGTATGTGAAATGACGTTTCATCATCCTTGCCTCTAAGGAGCACACTGTCTTGGGTGCAAAAGGTTGTACCGTCTCCAAAACATATTTGTTTGTTTGTTTGGCAGTCCACAGGATGTTCAGTACTCTTTTCTCTCTCACACCAAAGCTTGAAAGCCCTGATTCTTTTTCTGTTAACCTTATTCACTGTCCAACTTACAGATTCATAACAAGTAATTAGAAAGAACACAACTTGAATCAGGAGCACCTTAGTCTTTAAACTACAATCACAGTTCCTTAGCACCTTGGAGGGGCATCTTATAACAGATCTTCCCAATGGAACACATCTTTTGATCTTTTGACTGCTAGCAGTAACAAGGATGTGGACTGTGGATACATGCAAGAAGAAATAGTTCACTACTTCCATCTTTTTTGCTAGTTGATTGAACTACTTTTGATTAGCATCTGAATGCCTTAATCATGCCATTAGGGCTCCTTATATAATGTTTTTCCTACATGCTGCTGAGTCAAGTATGACTCAAGAGACCCTATGAACAACAGATGTGAACCCTGACCTCATCGGCACCATCCTCAACATCTCTGACACATCTGAACTCACAGCTGCAGTCACTGTATCAACCCATCTGGTTGAGGGTCTTCCTCACCTTTGATGACCCTCCACCTTTCCAAGCATGATGTCCTTCTTTAAGAAATAGCCGCTCCTAGCAACATGACCATGACCAAAGTATGTGAGATGTTTGTCATCTTTGTCTCCAAGGAGCACTCCTGCTGGACCCTCTCTCTCTCTCTCTCTAAGATACAGACCAAAAAAGAAAAGAAAAAGGAAGAAATTGTTCAGCATTTCTCAAGCAGAAAGAAATAAAAAATTAAAGTCTCAAGTTGCAATACTAAGATGTTCTGGGCAAAATCTTGAATGATAGAGAAAGCATCAAAAGAAGATGGAGGGAATACAAAGAATTACTGTACCAAAAAGAACTGGCTGACAGTGAAATGCTTCAGGAAGTACTATATGATCAAGAGCCAATGGTAATGAAGGAAGAAATTCAAGCTGCAATTCAAGCTGCAATGAAGGCATTGACAAAAACCAAAACCCCAGGAATCTATGAGATACCAATTGGCATGTTTCATCTTATAGAATCTGCCTTGAACATGCTCACCAGCTTATGCCAAGAAATTTGAAGGACAACTGCTTAGCTGACTGATTGGAAGAGATGCATATTTGTTCACATTCCCAAGAAAGGTGATCCAACAAAATGTAGAAATTATTGAACATCATTAATATCAAACGTAAGCAAAATACTGCTAAAGATCATGAAAAAAGACTAGAACAGTACATAGACAGGGAACTACGAGAAGTGAGATTGGATTTAGAAGAGGCTATGACACAAAGGGATGTCACTGCTGATGTTAAAGGGATCCTAGCTGAAAGCAAAGAGTACCAGAAGAATGTCTACATATACTTTATTGACTATGCAAAGGCATTTGACTTCATGGACCATAACAAATTATGGCTAACACTGAGATGAATGGGAATCCCAGAACATTTAACTGCGCTCAAGCAAAACCTACACCTTATTTAATGGAACTAAAACATTCAAACTCTCTGCTGTTGTTACCTACTCACAGTGGCCCTCCATTGGGTTTCTGAGGCTGTAAATCTTAATAGAAGAGGATTGCTCATCTTTCTCCTGCAAAGTTGTAGGTAGTTTAGAAATGCCAGAAATCCAAAGCCTTTTGGTTTGCAGCATAACTTCCTACGGACTATGTCAGCCATGCCTCCTTTCTGGCACACAGAGTTCATGTGCATACTGTATTGTCTATCTAAACTGTTTACTGTTTAACAAGGTAATCAGATGACTAAAAAAAAACCCGATTTATTCTGCAAACTTTTTCTTATCTGAGGAAGGATGATGTTCAGCTGCCTGTCACAACAAGGCAACTGATTGGGGTCAAGCATTGAGTATTTGAAATCTGCTTTATACAGAGGGTAGCAATCTGAGAGAAAACAGCAGCAATGATGCTCACCTGCCAGCTCAGGGTCAAGGCAGGCCTTTCAAGGGAGTGGTCAAAGGGAGGAGCTAAGGGGAAAGGAATGTGGAAAGGTTCAGTAGGGCAGTATCCTGGGATCTAATGAATGATTTTGTTCCATGATGTCTCTTCTTGTGATGCTTGTCAGACATCCTGTGTTTGATGTTTGAGGTAGGTAGTTATAGGTTTCCTTACTAATGGTGCATTCTTCAAGTAAGTCTCTGTTTTCTGTGTCAGTGTAACTTGACTGCAAATCTCTGAAATAAAATCTGACAGCTAGCTAATCAATCTGATTAATAGACCTTAACATAGATAACTTTTATTATTGTCCCAAACTTACATAAACTATGTCTGAAGAGTCATATTAAAGGACTTACAGAGGCAACTTTTACTATCATCTTTAAACTTAAAATCTATGTCCTCCCATTACTACTTTCATTCAATTAACAATAAAAAGGTAAAACTCACACCTCATCCTTCAACTTGAAGGCAGCAGTAGTCTCATGTATTATGCATTTCTCAAGTTTTGCATCCTTATCTATATCTTTTGTTTTAAAAATATTACTAGGTGGTGTATCCAATCTCCCAAATGCAGCAATGCCAATACTAGTAATAGCAGAAGAGACAAAGGAGAAGGATCAGTCTGGAAATGAAACAAAAAGTTATTAAGAGGAAAGTGAAGAATCAATCATTAAATGCTACACTGTTAACTAGATTTAGCTATGCTGGGCTCAACATCACACCAATCCTTCAAAATAAAGAATTCAACTCCACTGAAAGATGCAAGATAATGAAAAAATGGAAAAGCACAAGTGGGATCTACTATATCTGATATGGAGAAACTACTATTGATGATTTGAATTGAGTATCAAAAACGACTGGAAGAGCACATCAGCAGAGAACTTCCAGAAGTCCAGGCTAGTTTTAGAAGGGGTCGTGGTACTAGGGATATTGTAGCTGATGTTAGATGGATCTTAGCTGAAAGCAGGGAATACCAGAGCAATGGATATCTGTGTTTCATTGATTATGCAAAGGTATTTGACTGTGTGGATCATAACAAACTGGCTGACTCTGAGAAGAATGGGAATCCCAGAACACGTGATAGTGCTAATGAGAAACCTATACTTGGGCCAGGAGGCAGTCGTCAGAACAGAGCAAGGGAATACTGCATGGTTCAAAATTGGGAAGGGCGTACACCAGGGATGCGTCCTATCTCCATACCTTTTCAATCTGTACGCAGAACAGATTATCCGGGAGGCTGGGCTCTATGAGGAGGAATGTGGGGTCAACAATCTGCATTATGCAGATGACACAACCTGGCTTGCTGAAACTGAGGAGGACCTGAAGCTCTTGCTGCAGAGGGTCAAGGACTGCAGCCTCCAATATGGATTGAGGCTTAATATCAAGAAGACAAAGATTCTCACTACTGGACCAATTGGCAGCATCAGGATGGATGGTGAAGAGACTGAGATTGTTCACAGCTTTAGTTTGTGTGGCTCTACGGCCAACAATCTTGGCACCAGTAGCCAGGAAATTAAAAGATGTATTACGATGGCAAAGTCTGCTGTTAGGAACCTCTCCAAAGTACTGAAGAGCAATGGTGTCTCCCTGGAGACTAAGGTGCGTCTGATACAGGCCATGGTCTTTGCAATCACTTGTTATGCATCAGAGGGTTGGACAATGACAAAGGAGGATAGAAGGAGAATTGATGCCTTTGAGCTGTGGTGCTGGAGAAGAGTATTGAGAGTACCATGGACTGCTAGGAAAACAGATTCATCCTGGAAAGGGTTAAATCGGGTGGCTCCTAGGAGCCAAGGATTCCGAGGTTCCAGCTAACATACTTTGGACATGTTGTAAGGAGAGACCGGTCCTTGGGGAAGGACATCATGCTTGGGAGGGTGGAGGGACAGCGCAGGAGGGGAAGACCCTCTATGAGGTGGACTGATTCAGTGACTGGGGTAATCAGGAGTGTCAGAGACAGTGCGATTGGCACAGGACAGAGCAATGTTTAGGGCTGTTGTACATAGGGTCACTATGAGTCGGAAGCGACTTGACGGCACATAACAGCAACAACCAAATACAACCATGAATCCCTCTCAGCAAAATTACTATCACTGCTAAAACACAAAGTTTATTTGAGATCCTTAAAGAAAAAAGCAAGACCAAAAAAAGCACAACACTCAAATCACTTAACATCCTATTTCATATAGTATGTTCTCATAAAACTGTAAAGCAACACACAACTAACTGTATTCTGAACAGATGAACAAATACAATGGTATATTTAAATATTCCTCAATATACTGTAGATTAGGATTACACTAAAAAGCCTCTTCAGAGGACATAAAAGCATACAGAATCACGAAAATAGCAGATAATAAAAATGTATCCAAGCATGCCAATTGTCTGTCCTAACTCAATCTTGTGAAGCATAGTTTTTTCAGTCTCCTCTCTAATACATCATGTTTACATGGCAATTGGAAGGAGTTGCTAGGTAAGCAAACACTGCATGTGAAGTAGTGTCCGTCTGCTTACAAACTTTAACTGCAACCTTAAAGACCACCTGAGTTAGAGAATATCAAGTCACAAAGAGGTGAAAGACTTGCTAAAGAAGAGGATGGCAAAACTTCAGACCTCTTAAATGACAATAAAGTACTTTTTCTATTTAGTAAATGAAAATACGCATTGCTATGGACAATGACTATGGAGGACACAAGAAGAGTAGATGCCTTTGCATTGTGGTGCTACAGAAGAGTACTGAACATGGTCCACCAAGAAAACAAATAGGAGAGGGTGAAATCAAGTTGCTCCCTGGAGGCTAGTATTTTGAAGCTCTGCCTCACACTTTAGGCACTTGGCCAGGAGGGACCAGTCCTTGGAGAAGGACATCATAGTCGGAAAGGTAGAGGGGCAACTCAGGAGAGAAAAACCCTGGATGGGCACTGAGAGTAGGTGTACTGGAGTCAGTGAAGACTGGCTCAGGACAGGGCAGGCTTCAGAGCTGCTGTACAAAGGGTCTCTACGAGTCGCAGGTGACTTGTGGGCACATAACAACAACATAGTGAAAAGGAGGAACTCTTGTGGTCTTGTGATAAGGAGCTGCACAGGTCAACCCAACAGCACCAGGTTTGAACCTACCAGCTGCTCCGTGAGAGAAAGATGGGGAATCTCCTCCCAAGTTACTTACTGCTTCTGAAAACCCACTAGAGGGTCAGCTATGAGTCAGTTCCACCTCAACAGTACAAAAGAACAACAATAGAGTGAAAAGAAGCCCATATGTCATTTAAGGACTTGTCCAATAAATTGGCTTTTCTTTGATTTACATCTCCATGATGCCACAACAGTGGAAAAGCATGACCCTGAATGGCAATCAAGCTTTCTGACTGTAAATTAATGTTAACATGATTTTAATAAGTAAGTTTAATCATCATTTGCTAGTAAACATATGTTGTTGTTGTTGTTGTTGTTGTTGCGTACCATAGAGTCAGAACCAACCTTCAGCTGACCCTCCAGTGGGTTTTCAGAGGCAGTTAACTGCACAGGAGGAGAATGCCCACCCTCTTCCTGTGGAGTAGCTGGTGGCCTTGAACCGTGTGCTTTTAGGATTGTAGCACAGCTCCTTTTCACTAAGCCACCTCTGGTGTGTTGCACTGCTAACCCACAAGCAAGGGCTTCAAATCTACAAGCTGCTCTGTGGGAGGAAGATGGGCAATTTCATTCTGTGAAATTTACAGCCTCTAAAAAACTCATTTGGAAAATCAGCTGTGGGTCAGTTCTAACTCAATGGCATACAACAGAGTGATTAATTTCAACATTAATCACAGCATTCACTGAGAACATCTGAATTACAGCCATCTCCAGGGGCCTTCTAGACAGCCTTTCCTCCATACCATGGTTTTGTGATTATACTGGTTCACTAAAAACATGTGATGTGGAGCTGTTTCTAGAAAATTTTACAACACAGGAGCATAATCTGCAAAATTGTTTTCCTTAACTTCCAAGACCTTTTTTTACCATAATCACATTTAAAACAGAGAACAAAGGTAAATGGGTGGAAACAGGATTGTTAATGGAAAACTACATAAAGCAAGTTTCTCCTGATTTGAAAGTCAAATCTAAGCCAAACTGCACATAATTAAGCACCTTAAGCCTTGCCTTGATATCCAATTCAGTTCATAGACCACAGAATTGAAATAGCCATTCTTAAGTATTCCTAACTTCCTCAGTCACCTCTCCCCCAAGTGCTTTTTCATCCAAAGTTAAAATTCAAGCATTCTTCAGATGATTAATGTCCATTCTCTTTATTCTGACACAACATTTGGCTGATGACATTGACATCACCAAACAACTGGCTGACTGCGTTCTGAGTAACTGAATAAATAGTGCATTGAAATACTTTCACAATTATTTCATTTAATGTCAATTCAAAGAATTAAATAAAATCAACTCTTTTTACTAGAGAAAGAACAACTATATGTACACATTTTAAAATAAAATAAACTCAGTGAGAAAAGTCATGGTTTGAAGTTCTCAACCAAATCCTTTGTAAGCAGACCTCAGTTGGTAATATGAAAATTTGAGGTCCCAAACCGTAATTAAAAGAAAATGTTGCATTAAAGTTGATTATGGTGATGGTTTGTAATACATTTGAATATGCTAAAAACTAGTGAATTATTTATTCCTTTAAAACAGGTGATAGGTGTAGTATGTGAATTGTATCTCAATAAAGTTGTTAAAAAATATAAAGACTATGGTCCTCTTTTTTATTTTTGATATATTTCAGTTAATAGATGCTGCCCTGGACGTGCTCACCAAGTTGTGCCAAGAAATCTGGAGAACAACCACTTGGCCAACTGACTGGAAGAGATCGATATTT
>NW_006399762.1:23851335-23877687 GCF_000299155.1 Elephantulus edwardii
AGTGCGATTGGCACAGGACAGAGCAGAGTTTAGGGCTGTTGTACATAGGGTCGCTATGAGTCGCAGGCGACTCGACGGCACATAACAACAACAACATGGTCCTCTTTAGAGAGTCCCTAACAAATGATGGGCTTATAACTGAACTGTCATGCTCTAGCCTGGTCAACAAATTGGAGGAATATCTTACTCTTGGTCCCTAATACTGCTAATCAGTTACAAACTTCCCCCCCCCCATACATCTGCCCATAGAATTCCTTTATAGAAACCTGCCTTCTCCTTGCTCTTTGGGGTCGTGGCCTCGCTCCCGCTGTCACCCAGAGCATCCAGGTGCCTGCACGCACGTGAGCACACGTTGAGTCCCAGTGCTCACAAGTCTGTGCTCCGCCGCTGGGGGGGGGGGGGCATGGGCGGGCCCGCCAGCACCCGCTGGGTCACCTTCAATCAAGGCTTATGAGAATGAGAACATCCAGCACGGTGGTGAACTGCATCAGGGATGAGTCACTCTTCCAGCAGTAACCGCGCTCAGCCACTCTTCCTTGCACTTGCCTTTGAAGCCTCACATTTTTGGAAGTATGATGCCTGAAACTTGTAAATGAAACCATTTGAACTCAGAAAAGTTTATACTTTTTTCTGTGCTTCTTCCTCTGCTGTTGCACAGCCAGTGCAAGTAAAATCAAACATCAACCCTTGTTACCAGAAAATAAAGCCCTGATAATATTAAAGTGTTTTAAATAGTTTTCTGTTACCTGGAAAAAGAATCAAAGTTCTCTCTCTAGAAAAAAAAAAAAACACACAACTCCTTTATAGATTACCTCTGTCCAAACTGGAGATAAGTTAAGATTTTTATTATGCAAGTGTTCATACTAAAAAAAGGAGAGGGTGCGATGAAATTCTCTAAGGTTAGTGTGAGCATTACCACAAACTCTCATCTGTTACGTCAATTCTGACTCATGGCAATCTTCCATCAGTCTCCCAGGCTACAAATCTTTACTGGGGGGAGACTGCCTACCTTTCTCCCAAGGCAGTGAGAGGATCTCAACCACCACCTTTTGGTGACAGCCCAACCATTATACACTACACCACCAGGGGTCCTTGGATACCAGCATGCTTGAGACCATCACTGTTAACATGTTGTTACTGGTTGCCACAGGGCTGATTCTGACCCATGGCGACCCTATGTGTACAAATATCTGCTCCAGGTCTTTTGGAAGCAGATCATCAGGCTTGTTTGAAGACACCTCTTCTCTGAATGGATTTGAACTGGCTAATCTTTCTGCTGTTAGGGAACTCTCTAAAGTACTCAAGAGTAACAGTGTCTCTCTGGAGACTAAGGTGAGCCTGATACCGGCCATGGTCTTCGCAATCATTTGTTATGCATCGGAGAGTTGGACAATGACTAGGGAGGATAGAAGGAGAATTGACGCCTTTGAGCTGTGGTGCTGGAGAAGAGTATTGAATGTACCATGGACTGCCAAGAAAACAGATTCATCCTAGAGAGGGTTAAACCAGGCTACTCCTTGGAGGCAAGGATTCTGGGGCTTCATCTGACATACTTCGGACTTGCTGTAAGGAGAGACAGGTCCTTGGAGAGGGACATCATGCTTGGTAGGGTAGAGGGACAGTGCAGGAGGGGAAGACCCTCTATGAGGTGGATTGATTCAGTGACTGGGGTATTCAGGATGGGTGTGCCAGAGGCAATGCGATTGGCACAGGATAGAGCAGAGTTTAGGGCTGTTGTACACAGGGTTGCTATGAGTCGCAAATGACTTGATGGCACATAACAACAACAACAACAATCTTTCTGCTAGTAGTCAAACACATAACCAGTCTGTGCCAACTAAAAGCTCTTTTAAAAAAAATAAAATTGGGGGGAGAGGTGTACAGGGAGAAAAGTGCAACAATAAACGAATGGAAATCCAAAAGCTCTGTAAACTTTCATTAAAATTAATAATAAAAAAAGGGAAAAATAAAATTTTATTTTAACTGTGATTTTAACAAAAGTTTACAGAAAAGTTAGACTTTCATTCATTCATTGTTGCAAATTTTTACCTCCTCTCCCTCCCATCACCCTTCCCTAGTTCACTTTTTTTTGGGGGGGGTTTAAATATTAATTCATTTTTGTACAGTTACTGCCCTTCCGCCCCCAGTTCTCATTGCAATGTACCTTTTATTTTGGACTGTTGTCTTACATACAATGCCTAATCATGTAATCCTTTTAAACAGTTCTTTTCTCGATCAATACTATTTGACCCAGAAATGCCACTACTAAATCATAACTGCCATCCAAACAGATATATAGCAAAGGGATGGAAGCAATCCAAGTGCCCATCAACAAACCAAAAAACGAATGAATAGGAAAACTATGGTACATTCATACAATGGAATACTACACAGCACTGAAAACCAATGAATTAATAAAACCTTACACAACACAGGTTACTCTGCAGGACATTATGCCAACTGAAACATCTCAATCACAAAAGGACTCTTTTTGAGAAGGTAAAATTAGCTAATTACAATGTTATAATGCTTGGTATAGTAAGTATTCAATGAATGCTGGCCAAGCACTGTAACTTTCATTAATCTTGCCAAGCACTTGAAGAAACAGGAGGCAAAGCAGCTTCTGAGGAACAACAGTTCTATCATGTTTAGAATAGTCTGGATCTTTTGGACTCAAGAAAATAGTCTTTCATACGTATAATTGCAGTCCTTTCTGTCAGTAAGTGTAAAAGTCAAGACAGAAAGCTGTGTTATGGCACCATTCATGGTGCAGATCAGTCCTCCTCCACCAGGTCTGCTTTTGTCCTAACTGGGACACCTGATCTTCTGGTATCCTCCTTCCATTTTCAGGCAAGGCTGAGTTGCTCTACCTCCCCTTTCCATAGGCTGGCTACGAGGCTGCCTTTCTCTTTCTCTTAATGTCAGTTCTTAAAACATGGCAATAAACCCTATACTATCTTGGAAAGTTTAGGGAATGCCATGCCAGTTGGCGACCAGGTAAGTAAATTATTCTCACATTCATGAAGAACATGGGCAAAGACGGCCCCGCTATAACCTTTATAACCATATTTTCAACAACCTGCACAGATGCAGGAAGCAGTTTTTCAGAGAGATGTTTACTGAGTATCCAACACTCATACAGCTTGTATCCTATGATAAATACTGTTTTAAAACTTCTCGGGTATCTGCTGAAATTAAAAGAGAAGCAGCAGCCTATAAAGCAGAAGGCAGCATATTAAACATAAATGAGAGCACTGAGCTATACCCAAAGGAGAGAGGCAGTTCTGCCCTCAGGCCTTTCTCATCTAGTGAGACTGTGCAACACTGCCAGTAACTCAGGTCTGGGAATAAGTAAAATTGGCAAACATCTCTAATATGCTGACACTGCCCTTGGACCGAAAGCTGTTCAAAAGGCAGAGATGGAGCATGAGGAAAAGGTACATAGAATTCTCCTCCTCCAACTTCACACCTTTTGCACAATACCAGGAAGTTTCTGGGTTAACTAACCCCCCAAAAAATTCCTGTATTTTATATTAATGAATAAGGCTTCCAAGGCTATAAATCTTTAGAGCAGCGCATTGTCAAAGCATTCTCCCATGAAGCTGATAGGTGTGATTGAATTTATAGATCAGCAACTAAACACTTTACCACTGTGTTTACCACCTTACCACTGGGCACCATGGCCCAGAAAGATCTAAAGTGACCCAATCTTCTGATGTTACACCACCAGCTCACCTAGTGACCAGATCCAAAGCTGATGTAAGTCCATGTAAAAATAAAAATAAATCAAGTTTTGTCACAGTTATATAGTTTTCAAATAAGTCTTCAAAAAACATTCACTTTGGTGTTCTAAATAAATTCTACTAAAAAGAATGCCCTTTACCTGCATTAGCATTAAAAGACACAGAATACCATTACTTTCCAGACTGCTGAGAGAAAGACTTCTTAGTCTCTTAGTTTTAAATAAACTTTGGCAAAAGGGGTGCAGCAAATGGATGGACTGCATCATTCTAACTACTGATTTACCCAATTCTTTGGTAAAACTGCATTTTCCTCAAACTTGGGAATCTTTTCCCAAACATGGTTTTCAACAATAACAGCACCACCCAAACTTGACTCTTCTTACTCTAGTGATTCCTTGTACACAACACTCAATCTTTACAGACAGCTCCTATTCCTGTGTCCTTTACACCACCCTTCCACAAAAAAACAGATAGGCATTATTATTATTATGTGCACATATATACAAACTCAACTTTCTCTAGCCTTGAAGTGAACACTGAAATTTCAGTACTAAGAGAAGCATCCATACAGCATTTAGAAATAACTGGAAAAAAAGGGGAGCTCTGGTGGCCTAGTGGTAAGGAGCTGCAACTACAATGCCAGAGGTGCACGGTTCAAATCCACCAGATGCTCTGCTGGGGAAGGGGGGACAATCTCCTCCTGTACCAGTCAGATCTAATTTGACGGTACACTCACACAAAAATAATAAAATAAAGTAAAAATTTAAAAAAAAGAAATAACTGAAAAAAACTAACCCAAGATAACAATGGATTTTTCCCCAATAAATACCTAAAAGAAAATTAATTTATAACATATAAACCTTAAAAATATTTTATCCTACATTCTTTCTTTCAATATATCCAGGCTCTTACGCACCCCAATCTATTATTAACTTAGAAAAAAGGAAATTTCTGACAGGTACCTATAGAGGGATATGAGCTTCGAGAGCCTTATTGGCTTATAAAAATTCAAAACTTTACATATAGGCTTTGCATAAGATATTACTGCATGTAAATATTCTCTAGAAAAGAACTATAAACAAATATTGAACTCTAGTGAGAAGGTTTGCTTCTTGTAGTGACATGGATTAGTAATGTTAAAGCTACTATTTTGTGTATTCTGGGTTTGAGAAAATGACTAATATGTGGAAATAATGGCAAACAGGTTCCATATTATTAGAGATGTTAGTTACAAATGTGGCTATGAGCAATATGAAATGCAGCCAATAAGATGTTGGACAGGTTCGCTGATATCAGTTATTAACTCTAGATATATATGTATGTTATTAAAATACATTTAGTGTGTTGAAAATATATAGGAATAATATTTTTTATTTTTTTGGGAATAATATTTTTAAAGTTTTCATTTACTATTGTTTTATCTACTACCTAGTCTTCTGAGAAAATACTCTAACTGATAGCAAGAGCTATATTTAGTCACCAGACCTTGGTTTATAAATACTACTGCCCACTGGTGGACTAGTACTAAGAAGCTGGGCTGTGATCTGAAAGGCATGAGGTTCAAATCTACCAGTTCCACCACAGGAGGATGAGCAATCTCCTCCTGAGCAATTTACTGTCTCTGAAAACCCACTGGGGCATCAGCTATGAGTTGGTTCCTACTCAACGGCACACAACACACACACTCATATACACACACTCTGCAAGAACTCAAGGGCTCTTTGAAGAAAAAGCTCATCCTAAGGAAAATTTAAAAAAAAAAAGCCTAAAAAATCTTATTGTACCAGAGAGTAATGAATTCTAAAGAATGATAGGTATATCAAAGGTATGGCTCACTTAAGAATAGTACTTAGGCCAAGCACCACCAGACAAACAGATTAATGTTGATGTTAATGTCAAATAAACAAAAGATGTTTCTAAGATTCCTATCTAAGATATTACTACCAAAGATATATGAAGATCCCTGTACGATTGGGAAGATAGGGAAACAAAGTCCATGTGGTAAGTAATAGGAATGGCCAGCAGGAGTGAAAGAAGGAAAAACACCAGAAGCAGTATGGTTTCAGTAGCCT
This sequence comes from Elephantulus edwardii, assembly GCF_000299155.1. NCBI lineage: Eukaryota > Metazoa > Chordata > Mammalia > Macroscelidea > Macroscelididae > Elephantulus > Elephantulus edwardii. The sequence continues at coordinate 23,857,151 of NW_006399762.1, forward strand.
GCAACTGAAGTTGACCCAAGAATTTATGTGTGCTGAGAAGTCAATGCAATAGAAGAGTGTCCGTGCCTGTGCTTTCAATTTCCACATCCTAGGAGATGCTGACTCAAACGAAGGTGATTTGTAGGACTTTATCTAAGATGTCTAAACCTAATAGTTTTCTCTACTACTTTAAAATAAAACAAATGAGATGAAAGCTAAGTTAGAAGGCATACAATTTAAATCTACAGAGAGGAAAAGCACTTACTGAATTGTCAAACATTTTCTGGACTAGTTAGCCAAGTGTTTGTCTACAGAAAGAATGCATGAAAGTTGTTGCTAGAGGAGGGCTAAATGAGAGCTAAATGAAGACAGTGCACTAGATCTAGATGCCAAACCAGCTTTGCCCTGCTTTCTGGCAAACAAAGTTTCAAGGAAAGAACCACCTAACTTACTGACGAAAGGAGGGATTTACTCGGTCAAATACGACCTTTTCTTTGAGGTGGAAGAGTTGGCTAAAGACCTCATACTTTAGGCTTTATTTCCCCATGGAATTCATGAGGGAATCAGCAGAATGCCCACATGTCTACACAAAACACCTGTAAAAGGAACTTTACCGAGGGCTGACACTTTTCCTCCTTGAAAATCCCACTGAGTCTATTACTCTAATCGCTAACATTTCTGCTTTTCCCCCCAAGCAATGGTTTGCAAAGTGTTTTCCAAGAAACTGGCAGTGGAGTCCTGTGCACCTACTAGTTGATGGCTGGAGAGAAAAGAGAAACAGCCTGGTGGCCAAATCCCAAGAGCATGTCCACAGCTACCTGTTTTTCTATTTTAATACATGTTTTATATATTGGATTTCTTCTAAAAATAGTTCCTAAAAGCAAGAAAGCTCCTCTGCTTACATCTGAAACTCTATTGAACCTGTGTTGCTTAAATTTGCTAGATTCATAGTGGTTTGCCATTGTATTCACACATTTAATGTTGTTGAGTACTGTCAAGTCAGAACCAACTCAAAACTGACCCTCCAGCACATTTTCACATGGGAGTAAATCACACTGGAGATTGCCAATTTTTCTTCTCTCCACAGAGCAGCTGGTAGATTCAAACCACATACCATTCGGTTGGCAACACATGTGATCTACCATAATCTTTTTAATTTCTTGTTATGCATCTGAAAGTTGGACAATGAATAAGCACGGCAGAAGAAGAACAGATGCCCTTAGGCTGTGATGTTGGAGAAGAGTGCTGAATATTTCATAGACTGCCAAACAAACAAATATGTTTTGGAAAACGTTCAACCAGGGTACTCCTTAAAGGCAAAATGAGACTTCATTTCATACTCTCTAGGCCAGTGTTTGTAAAAGGACACACTTGGAAAAGAGGAGAGTCGGCAAAGGAAGACTCTCTAAGGGATGGATTGACACGGTGACTATAAAGGTAGGCTCAAGTATCTCAGGGATGGCACAGGATTCATTGTTCACAGGGTCATGTGAATCATACTGTGTGACTCAACTAGAAGCCACCAGAGCTCCCTCACACATTAATTAGCAGAGCAAAATAGTTGCAATAAAATACTTCTTTTATAAAAAAAAACTTTCTGTGAAAAACACTGCTGAAAATGAAAGTTTTCAATTACTTTAAAAAAAATCACTTGTTAAACTAATTAGGATATTTCATAAAAAATTCCAAAGAAAATTAACTAGATCAAGATGTTCTTCTAATCCAATGTCCAGTTGTACCTCAATCAGTTTTCATCTTCTAGAAAACACAAATTTACTCAAAGTTTTAGGAAATTTTATGTAAGAACTTAAAGTATAATTAAAAATTATTATATAAACAATGGTATAGCTGTACTAAATATTATGCCCTAAAATCTAGCCATAATGATTATTATTAAAACTTTAACAGAGATGCAATAATTGCAAAAATATTTTATAAACTTATTTACTCAGTGTAATTTCTATAAAACTTATTGCTGTTATTGTTATGTGATGTTGAGTAACCTGTGACTCATAGCGACCCTATGTACAACAGCTCTGAAGCCTGCCCTGTCCTGAGCCAGTCTCACTGACTCTGATACACCTACCCTTCTTGCCACTCCAATGTACCTACACCCCTTGCCCTAGTTACTATATACTAATCCATCTCACCTGGGTCGTCTTCTACTGAGCTGTCCCTCCACCCTTGCAAGCATGATGTCTTTCTAATATTAACATTTATAATTTAACGTCTCAAGATTATATTTTCTCATACTTCAATACTGCTATAATTCTATATTGAACTTTTCAAATCATATATTTTGGAAAATTTATGAAATACAAATTTATGTTCATCAATTCCTCAAAAATTTACGGAAAACCTCATAAGCAGTTCCTTACTTCACCTCTGCCTTGCATGCAGACTTCCGAGCTGTAAAACAACCCGTGGTAGATGGAATTTGCTCCAGGACTTAAGAACAATAAATGACATAGTTGAGCCTCTACATCTTGTGGTTCCTAACCTTTATACTATAATAGACAAAGTGCTAGTCAATAGGCCTTTTATTTTAAGAACCACCTTCCCTCTGTAACTTTGTGCCACTATTAGAACCTCTACTTGGAATATTATTGCTTTTTAATTTTTGACTCATGTACTTTTAACTTGTTAGTTAAATTTGTGTCTTCTAGGCTACAACACTTCCATGATACATCTTCAAGGATATGAACATGTATGGCTAAGCACAACTGATAACAGTGCATCTAAATTCCAAAATCAATCTCCACAATAGTCTACATGTTTCCTATTGCCAAAGGGGGCCTTTAGAGTTGTGAGAGAAGATCGTCACCCTGAAACCTACAGTGTCCCTTTTCAGCAGGAAGTAGCTAAGAGAATCTGCCCTTTTCCTTATGAATCAGGATGAAGTCTCTCTCAGGGAGGAGTGATAGGGAATAGCAAAGGACACACTGACAAAGGAGATTAATCAGAACTGGCTTTGACAAGCACTGTGGCAATTGGACAATTAAAACAGACTTTCAAGGGGGGGGGGAAAAAGAGTAACAAACTGGGGGGAGGGTAGAGAAAATAGTGCAACAATGAATGGAAACCCAAAATCTCTGTAAATGTTCATTAAACTTAATAAAATTTAATAAAAAAGGAAAAAGAAAAATGCATAATCAATGATCCTACTATGACTAACTGAATAATCTACTATATAATCTGAAATGCCTTTTTACAGCACTCTACCTACCTACTTGAATCCCTGAGTGATGCATACAGTTTGGAATTAAGTCAATGCCAAATAAGTTTGTGCTGTTATTTATCTATTTTAATTCTCATTAATATGTAATCTGGTTTTATACTGTTCTATTCTCTGATTTATTCAGATATTCTTGAATCAACTGCACTGCTGTAATTATAATAGATATAGATCATTAGGACAAGACTCTTCTCATTTTTCTTTTTCTCAAACATTTGTTGACTATTCTATGCTTTCCCAAGAGAAGTTAGTGTATTAGTTTTCATAAAAAAAATATTGATATTTTGATTTAAATTACACTGACTATACATATTGAGTTTTCAATCATTCTTTATAACCCATTTTGCTTCCACAAAATGTTATTGCTGTTGTTAGGTACTTTTGAGTCAACTTGAACTCATAGTGACCCCACGTGCAACAGAACAAACCCAGCTCAATGCTGAACCATCTTCACAATCTCTGCTGAGCTTAAACCTACTGCCCTAGTTACTGTGTGTATCCATCTTATTAATGGTATTTCTCTTTCACTGACCCTCTACTCTTCCAGTGTCTTTTTCCAAGGACTAACCCCTCCTGATAATCTGCCCAAGGCATCTGGAAGTCTCGCCATTTCTGCTTCCAATGAAAGAGCTTTTCTTTTACTCATCAAGGAGAAAGGGGAATTGGGGGGAGGGGATGGGCAGGGAGAAAACTGCAACAATGAATGACTAGAAACCCTAAGTCTCTGTAAACTTTCATTAAAATTACTTTTTTTAAAAAAAGTATTCTGGCTGCACTTCTGCTTTTCTGGTAGTCCATGATACATTTGATGTTCTTCGCCAACATGAAAATTCAAAGGCATTAATTTTTCTTCAGTCTTCCTTATTCACTGTTCAAATTTACAAGCATATGAAGCAAATGAAAATACACCGCGATTTGGGTTTGACACACCTTAGTCTTTAAACAACTATTACTACTTTTTAGCACTTTAAAAAGGTCCTTGATATCAGACTTTCACAGTACAATGTGGTATTTGATTTCTTTTTTTTTTTTTTTGTATTTGATTTCTGACTGCCGCTTCCATAGATTCTGATTATAGAAACAAGTGTAAAGAAATCTTTGACAATATTAATCTTTTCAACAACTATCATGATGTTGCCACTTATCATCCAGGTGCGAAGATTTTTGTTTTCTTTATTTAATATGAGGGATAATTCATACTAAGGACGACAGTCTGTTCTTCATAAATTCTTCAAGTACTCTCCATTTGCAGTAAGTAGGCTGTTGTGTCTGCATAACTATGATTGCTGTCCTTCAATCCTGATGTCATATTCATCATCTTCACCTACCCTAGCTTCTCAGATTAACTATTCAGTAAACAAGTTGAATAGCTATGGTGAAAAGATACAACCCTGATGCACACTTTTTCTGGTTTTAAACCATGCAGAATCCTCGTGTTCTGTTCCACAGCCTTCCTTCCTGGGCTACAAAGCAGAATTGCCCAACTGCTTATGAAATTATAACTCCACAGCTGACCTTCTAACTCCGAAAATCCTATGAATAGCCAAAAATAACAGCTCATTTGAAATAGATGTTACAAGAATAAGAGCCAAGAATTAAGAAGAGTGGGCTATGCAAAGCTATCATAGTAAGACACAAAACTTATCTCCTAGATAGGCATAACAGAGGGAAAAATAGTCAGGCTAATTCTGCATTTATAGGTCCTACTCCTGCTTTTCCAAAAGTTCTCTTGAAGCTACTTTTGCATTTATGAAAGAAACTAAAAAAGTATTTTCACTTTTATGAAAAAGGTAAAAAGAAAACCTTGTATCCAACGTTTGTTTTTCAATGAGAGTGAGTTCACCAAGTTCCTTCCCTGGGAGCTACACAAAGTATCTCAGCATCAAGCCACCAAAGCTGTGAAATGTCAGTGAACACTACATGGTAGTGTCATTTTAGGCTTTATGTGCTGCTGCTATAAGGTGGCAGGTTAGTTTGGAGAGCCAGGAAACACGAAAACATTTTCCTATTGAAATGTGTGGTGATTGCTTCTTCGCTTCATGCCAGTTCAATTTATGAGAGGTTTCATAGCAATGCCTTTCTTTCAGATAGCAGTATTATAAAAATAATACCCAGAATTTCATTTTGGGATATTGGAAGCAGATGTAAAACAGTATTTCCTTTCATTTGGTAATTTGTACTTTTGGGCTTCCAAAAAGAAAAATAGGGTCGGCTATGAGTCACAGGCAACTCAATGGCACACTACCACCACAACAGACAACATAAAAAGAGACACAATAAACAGTGTTTGGCATCAAAATAATCTCTTCAGAAGATGACTTGATTTAGCTGTTTCTAAAGAGTAAAATATAAAAAAAATAATAATAAAGAGTAAAATATAAGTGAATTCAGTGACTCAGATATTGAAATCATTTTCATCACAGTCACACAGCAGTTTCTTGAATGCTCTCCAAGGAAACAATGAAGGACTTGACCATCTGCATCATAAGAGCAAAATGAAAAATATACATGTATTGGCTACAAAATGTCATTATCACTTTCATGTGTCATCCTATAGTACTAATATTTCAAAGATGAGAAACAGATGACACATTTTTGAAGAAATATTCTCCCAGGCCAGTTCAACCACAATTCCACCTTGCCCCTAGGTAAGGAGATTGAGGCAACGCAGTCATAAAATTGTGATTTTTACTCTGAATCTGCAAAGGTAAAAGTCACTGCTAAATTAAGTAGTTATAAGTAACTACTTAAATGAGAAATGAGCAAACCTTTATAACATATCCATTAGCTACTGATACAATTTTTTAAGATCTCTACCTTTCAAATCATAGCTATTAACTACTTGGGATTTTGCTTCTACTTTATTTCAAACCAAAATAGTTAACAAGTTTTTATATCAACTGTGAATTTTTTCAGTACAATAAAAACAGCAAAATTATTACTTACAATGTTTGGGGAAGAAATAAACCCTGAATTTAATTCATAAAGCTTCCAGTACAGGCTTATTTGCTTTCATTTTGTCGTATGTGCCCATATTCTAGAAAAAGCTAAGATTATGACCTCAGTAATTATGCAACATTTAAAATACAGCCTTACAGATTAGTCATTTTTTAATCATGGTTTTTATTAACTCCTAGAACCCTATTTTAGGACATATTCTAATTTCCTATAAACGTCTTTTTCAAAATTACTGTAAAAAATAATTTTTAAAAATTTATGCTCCATTACAGGGATTTAGGTCATTATTTCTTCTCCCGCCTAATGACCACTTTAAGCTAGATTTAAATATCATTTTTATTTTGACCCAATCTCTAAATAAATTAAAGATTACTGTAATACGCAAGTCTCTTCTATGTATTGTTCTTCAGGGTTTTTGCCTTGACCCATGGGTGTCTTGGAACCTTTTTTTTTGGCTTGCACTACTGGTTATCAGGGTTTTGGATGATAGCCTTGGGAGACAACTTAGGCAATTGGCAAAATACAGATCATAAAAATGATGTTCTACATCCTAGTATAGTAAGCAGCATCTAGGACTTGAAAGCAGCCATCTCAGACTCCACTATTTGTCTCATGCTGTCTGCAACAAAGGAAAGTGAAAGAAAGCAAGAACTCAAGGAAACAATTAGTCCACAAGGCTGAGGGCTCACAAACCACTTGAGGAGGCTGTGGTTGTGAGCCCAGAACTAGACGGTACTGTGTTACCACTACTGACCATTCTCAACAAGGACACAGTAAATGAACACAGATCAAATGGGGGGATATTGTAGAAAACTTAAATTCCTAAAAAAGGTTAGACCAATTCAACTATCAGAGACTAGAAGTCATCTATCACCAACAAGTAAAAGTAGTTCATGAACTAGCTAGCTACTGCCCTGAGTATTGTACTTCTTCTCTTAATAATTTAAAGGAGACTCAACATGGAACCATGGAACAAAGATGAGAAAATAAGGGAAGATAAGGAAGCTAAGTTAATGGAAACAAAGCTCCCAGGATGAAAATAATGAGAATGCTGATTGATACACTATGAGAAGTGTAACCCATGTCACTTAAGAATCTGGATGTTGCTGTTGTTATGCGTTGTCAGGTTGGACCTGACTCAGAGCTGATCCGCTAGTGGGTTTTCAGAGGCTGTAAATCACACACAAAATACAGTCCTTCTTTCTCCCTGTAGCAGCTAGTGGATTCAGGCCTTAAACCTTTCGTTTGGCAGCACAGCTCTTTACCCACTAGGCCACCAGAGCTCTCTGAAAAGGCATAGAAATAGTTCAATGAAGGATATGAACAGGCACTTCACTGAAGACGACATTCAGATGGCTAACAAACACATGAAGAAATGCTCAAAATCCCTAGCCCTAAGAGAGATGCAAATTAAAACAACTATATCATTTCACCCCAGTCAAAATAGCAAAATTTAACAGAACAGCAAGCAACAAATGCTGGCGAGGTTGTGGAGAAACTGGAACCCTGATTCACTGTTGGTGGGAGTGTAAAATGGTGCAACCCCTGTGGAAAGCAGTATGGCGCTTTCTCAAAAAGTTGCAAATAGAGATACCATTTGACCCAGCAATTCCACTACTGGGAATATACCCTGAAGAGACCATAGCTGACATCCAAACAGATATATGCACACCCATGTTTATTGCAGCTTTGTTCACAAAAGCAAGGAGTTGGAAACAACCTAAGTGCCCATCAACAAACGAATGGCTAGAGAAGCTGTGGTATATTCGCACAATGGAATACTATGCTGCATTAAAAAACAAGGAACTCATGCAATATTATACAAAATGGTTGACACTGGAGAACATTATGCTGAGTGAAATATCCCAGTCACAAAAGGACAAATATTACATGATGCCACTGTTGTAGAATGGGACTGTCCTTGGGGTTGGGGAGAGACTGAGTATGATGGGTTCAATAATGTATACTGCACTGAAACAGAGGAGGGAGAAAACTGTTTAAAAGAGATATATAACTAGGTATTTCTGTCATCACAGGAGACTAGAGCGAGGGCTACATGGTGCAGGGGACCTGGGGGAAGGTTTGTAAAACAACGAAAGAATCTTTTCTTTTACTTTTCCATAATTTTTGACTCATGTACTTATAACTTGTTAGTCAAATTTGTGTCTTCTAGGTTGCAACACCCCCATGATACATCTTCAAGTATATGAACATGTACGGCCAAGCACAATCAATAAGAGTGCATCTAAATTCCAAAATCAATCTCCATAATAGTCTATGTGTTTCCTACTGCCAAAGGGGCCCTTTAGAGTAGTGAGAGAAGATCTTCACCCTGAAACCCACAGCGTCCCTTTTCAGCAGGAAGTAGCTAAGAGAATACGCCATCCCCTTTTCCTTATGACTCAGGGTGAAGTCTCTCTCAGGGAGGAGTGATAGGGAATGGCAAAGGACACACTGACAAAGAAGATTAATCAGAACTGGCTTTGACAAGCACTGTGGCATTTGGACAAGAACAAACTGGGAGGAGGGTAGAGAGAATAGTGCAACAATGAACGAATGGAAACCCAAAATCTCTGTAAATGTTTATGAAAATTAATAAAATATAATTCTAGAAAAAAAATAAAATTAAAAAAAAAAGAAATAGTTCAATGAGAACTTAACCAGCTATGTAAATTTTCTGCAAAACCACAATATTTTTTAAAAAGATACTGAACAAAGCAAACAAAAAGTCTCTTTATCTTCCTCTATTATTTATTTCCCAGAAAATTATCTTTAAAAATTTATTATCTTAATGAATTAATCTTATCACAATGTCTACAATGAAAAAGATTGCAGTTACATATAACAAATACCCCATGTAACCTGCATGACTCTATGTAATGGTTATACCTTTTTCAGATGGAAGTCACAAAAATTAAAATGTTATCAAAAGAGGGAAAAGGTCAATCATACATTTTGGGTTACGTCTTTTAAGATTTTAAACCAGATGTTATCTATAACATGTGTTCATCCTTGTAAGAGACTGTATAATCTAACTGCATTATCAAGTACTAGTTAAGGGAAAAATAAATACCCTATTAAAAATATAATCAATTACAAAGAAGACAGAGGGTGTAAAGTATTAAGTAGCATACTACTGACCAAAGCAGAAGGCATCACAGAGAGGTGAAAAAACAAAACAGTTTGGAAATAGCCACATCAGGATTCAATCTGAGTTGGGAAAATGGGTAGGAACTGAGTATGCAGACAAAAGGAAACTGTGATATGAAAAACGTGGTGTTTTCGAACATCAAAAGGCTTTTTGCTTTGTTTGTTTGGCTCTGGTGGCCTAGTGGTAAAAAGTTGCGCTACAATCCCAAAGTCACATGGTTCGAATCCATTACCTACTCTGCAGGAGAAAAATGGGTACTCTCCTCTCGTGCAGTTAACTGTTTCTGAAAACCCACCAGAGGGTCAGCTATGGGTCAGTTCTGACTCTACAGTACACAACAACAACAACTTGTCTTATTCATATTTACCATGTAGGAATAAACAAGATTTCCCCTTTAGTACTAATCTTGTGTTTGCACAGGTCTAGTCAAATCAAATTATGTATTCCACTAGGCAAATGTGCTGTCTAGGACCTCCTTAAAGTGCTAAAGAATAAGGAAGTCACTTTAAAAACTAAGGTGAGCCTGACTCAAATTTTGGTATTTTTTTTTAAATGAAATTTTTAATATATACTGATTTACTAACAAAGTTCGTATACATTGTTTTTCACACCAGATCTTTTCCATCTCCTTTACTCACAGCTCCAAATTTTCAATTGCTTCATTGCATGCGAAAGTTGAACAGTGAAAAAGGAGGACCGAAAAAAAATTGGGACTTTGAATTGTGCTATTGGTGAAGAATATTTACTATATCAGAAAGGGCCAAAAGAACAACAAATCTGTCTTGGAAGAAGTGAAAACAGTGTGCTCCTCAGAGCCAAGGATGGTGAGATTTCACCTCAAAAAATCTGGGCACATTTTCAGGATGGCTAGTCACTGGAGAGGAGTTCATGCTTAGAAAAGCAGAGAATCAGCAAAAGAGAAGACAACTCTCCACAAGATGAACTAACAGTGACTGCAGTCAGTTTACACACAGCAGAGACTGATGGCGCAGGACTAGGCAAGTTTCTGATCTGTTGTTCACAAGGTCACTATAAATCCTAGTTCATTAGATGGCACCTAATAATAATAACAACAACAACAATGGGGGGGGGTGCCTTCTTTGCTCCAAAAGAGGAGCCCTGGTGGCTTAGGGTAAGGAGTTGCCAACCCAAAGGCACACAGTTCAAATCTACCGACTGTTTTATGGGAAGCCATTAATTGGAACTCATTCAGGAATGAATTAATGGCTTCACCATTAAATGTATCAACAACTTATTAAACCACATGCTCCTGTTGTTACCAAAGACATGAACACTTGTATAACTCTCGTCATTTCTCCACATTCACAGGGTTTCTGGAGGCTAGTTATTTCAGAAGTGGATGCCACTCCTGCTTCCAAGCCTGTTTTAGTCTGGGAGCTTAACCAAACACTGTCTACCATGGGTAACCATTTTCACATTTGACACATCAGTGTCACAGTGTTTAGCATCACAGCAACCATAAGTTACCTCTGTAGAGCAAATGGACAGACCAGTGCTATGCCACTTAGAAGAATGTTTGAACAAAAACAAAACAAGGCCTGAGGGCCGCAGATTAAAATCACCCACCTTTTGCTTGGTAGCATCACTTTCTATCCACTAGGCCAACCGAGCTCTCTCTATGACTCTCAGCAACTCTATGAACAGCAGATCTAAGCCTTGCCGCATCCTACACCATCCCCACAATCTGAGACACGCTCAAATCCATTACTGCAGTCGCCGTATCAATCCATTGTGTGATCTTTAGCAGGACTTTATTTGCATGATAGTAATGATATTATTTGATAATTTCTACATTCTGTTAGGTCACCTTTTATCTGGAATGGAAACAAATATGGATCTCTTCCAATTTTTCGGCCATGTAGCTGTCTTCCAAATTTCCCAGCATATGTTGGCAAGCACATCTAGGGATGCTCTGTTTGCTGAAATATGTCAATTGGTATTCCATCTATTCCTGGGGACTTCTTTGCTTCCTATAGTTTGAACTTCTTCCTTTATCACCAGTAGCTCACGATCATTTCTACTTCCTGAAATGGTTCTGTGTCCACTGATTCTTTTTGGTGCAGCAACTCCATTTATTCCTTCCCTCTTCTTTTGATGCTTCCTGGACCTTACAGTATCTTGCCATGGCATCCTTCAGTACTGCAACTTAAGGCTTGAATTTGTTTTTCTGTTCTTTCTGCTTGAGGAACCCCTTGGGTTGTGAACTGCTTGCGCCTGACCTTGGTAAGTCAAGCCCACCCACAGATGCCTGAAAAGAATGGCCTGCCAGCTTGCTTCCACAATCAGCCCGTGGAGACCCAATAGAGAATAGTTCACCGACATACACAGGCTCAGAAGTCCTTCGGGAGAAAGCTTAACCAGGCTGCCCCATTTTGGGTCCATCCTTCCTGGAACACACTTGAAAGGCATTGATATCACCAGGGTCACTTGTTGCCACTCCCCCCACCTACCTGGACCGTCTCAGAAGGTGCAGGGCCGGCACAGGCCTCTGTGGCCCCAGCCCACTGCTCACTTCCTACCAGCTCTCTGGGCCTAAAGAGCGTCCAAGATCCAAAGAAAGGATTCCGAGGTCATTTTCCCCCTGAAGCACAGAAGACAGGGGAACTCAGATGGGAGAGCACTGTCCTTGCCACCCAGACCCCTAAGACCTTCTCTGCCTGGGGAACCAGAGATCATATCCCAGGTCTAGGCCAGGGCCACTGCCTGCTGGATGAGACTGGACAGGCCAGGGTTGGGCTGCTCCTCCTCCAGCTTGGTCTAAAATCCCAGTGATGACCCCAAGGGTCCTCTTGGTCCCCAGTCCTGAGCCACCAGCACAGGAATTCTCATCCTGGAGCCAGACTAGCTTCCCTGTGCTTCAGGTCTCGTCAGGGACACTCCACACAGCATTTTGGTAGCACCACTGTTCCCTGCCTTCTGCTGTCTGTCCCCTGTCCCCATGAATCAGCTCCCCCAGGTCATTTGAACACCAGGGTACTGATCTGCAGGCTCCAAGACACTGGCAGAAGCCCCCCCCCCAAAGGAACTCCTGTGCACACACAATAAAGTATCTCAGAGAGAACCTTCAATGCCAGCTCAGATTCCAACCGCTCAGCCAAGGTTCCGGCTCCAGGAAGATGCAGGGTGGCCCTCCAGAAAAGGAGCTGACAAGTCTGGCCCAGAACTCTCACATATAAAGGAATAATTCCTATATAAAATCATACATTTTAAGATGGTCAAAATGATAAATTCTACATTAAGTATATCTTATCACAATTAAAAAGAAATGAACTTACATATACACAGAGTTATTTTAAGCTCGTAACTCAAAGAATCTCAGCTTTTATGATGACCCCCTTTTTTGGGCATATTTCACAAATACACAATTTATTTAAAATAGTTGCAATTTACATGGATAATTGAGCAAATCATAGAAAATTACATTTAAAGAAAGAACAGAGTGGAATTTTTCTTTTTTTAATTGAAATTTTAACAAAAGTTTATAAAGAACTTAGATTTCCATTCATTAACTGGTGCACATTTTCTTCCCTAACCCTCTTCCCCATCAGTTCACTTCTTGCTTTGGAAAAAAGTTTTTTCATTGTTATACAGTCCCCTCCCCATCCCAAGATCACTTTACTATGCAGCTCTTATTCTGGATTCTTGTCATGCCAATAATACCTACTCATATATTCCTTTTAAACAGTTCTCACTCTTGTCTGTTTTAATGCTGCATACATTATTTAACCCCTGTTTTCTTATTCTCCTCCCCAACCTTCATGTCAGTCCTGTTTCGTAACCGTGGCATTATGCAGTATTTGAGATATTTCACTCAGCATAATGTCTTCCACAGTCACCCATTTTGCATAATAGTTCATGAGTTCTTTGTTTTTCACTGCTGCATAATATCCCATTGTGTGGATATACCACAGCTTCTCTGTCCATTCTGTTTGTTGATGCGCACTTGGGTTTTTGCTATTGTGAACAAAGCAGCAATAAACATGGGTGTGCATATATCTGCTTGGGTGGCAGTTCTGGTTTCTTTAGGCATATTCCCAGTAGTGGAATTGCTGGATCAAATGGTATTTCTATTTCCAACTTTTTGAGAAAGCACCATACTGCTTTCCATAGTGGCTGCACCATTTTACACTCCCACCAAGGGTTCCAGTTTCTCCACAACCTCGCCAGCATTTGTTCTATGCTGCTTTGTTGAATTTTGCTAGTTACTGGGGTGAGATGATATCTCATAGTTGTTTGGCTTATATGATGATCTCTTGGCATTTGATTATCTGGTGTCTTTTAATTAATTGAGGATAACTAACTTAAATCTCTTCCAAAAAACTAATTACTACATATTTAGAAACCTCTAAGAAAAGATTTTTAGGAACTATTACACTTTTATGTGGTAAACTAGTTTTCCACATGAAACTGGTACACTAAGTCATCTTTGTGGTATATTTAAAATTTAATCACAAAGCTCTTACAGAGGTATCCATTTCAGACTATAACAAGTTTCAGCAGTTTCAAAGTTCTTCAACTAAATCAGCATAATCAAAGCCTAAATAGAAACTGTTTTAAATCCACCCCCCCAAAAAAAGAGTATTTAACCTCAACAAAGGATTAGCTTTAGACTGTTGCTCTTAAAATCTGATGAGATAAATTTGAATCTCATTGTTCTACTGTTGTTATGTGCCATCAAGTTGACTAGACTATGAGCAATGGCTCTGAACTTTGCCCTATCCTAAGTCAAGCTCACCATTTCTGACCACCTGACCCCAATGCCATAGTCACTGTGTTGACCCACCTTATCCAAGGTCTTCCTCTCCTGCACTCACCTTTCACCCTTCCAAGCACGTTGTCCCTCTCCAAGGAATGGCCCTTTTAGAAAACATGTCCAAAGTATATGAGACAGAATTTCAAAACCCTTGCCTCTAGGAGCAACCTAGTTTCACCCTTTCCAGGACAGACCTGATGAGGGTTAACATGTCACCTACTCCCTCCCCTTTGGATAGCACTGTCTAAGGTACCATTTAGTTCACATTACATTGGCTATCACTAAGGCATATTATTATTAACCAGACAAAAGCAACTCTAATTTCAATAGCTGCTACTATTTTTTTAAAAAAGAAAAAAATACTTTAAGCTGGCTTTGAAAGAATTAACTTCTTCCTTAAATATTATTTAATAAAGCACCTGAAGTTTTACCTTGGGCCAAGAAAGACCAAGAATTTTGCAAAAGCTTAAAGATTGTTGATGTTAAAAAATAGTAAGGAACAATTTCTGGGTAAGCATTTGACTGGGTCTCACTCTGGGTGCTACTTGTCTTGAGGTGTCCCCAGGCCACATTTCCCTCTCCTCGTTCTTCCAAAGAGGCTTGTCTGTACTAACCAGCCATTGCTAATTCCAACTCACAGCAACTCCATGTCTATCAGAGAAGAACCGTACTTAACAGGATTTTCCATGGCTGATTTTTCATAAGTAGATAAGCAAGCCTATCTTAGCAAGTGTCTGAGAAAACTGAACCTCTAACACTGAAGTTGGAAGCAGAGTTTGAACTGTTTACACCAGCCAGGGTCCCCCTCACTAACACTAGTCCTAAATTATTGTATCATCTGGCGGTTTCCCTACACCCACCAGTTTATATATAAATAGTCCTTTGTATACAAACTTTCTTCTAATTATCCTCATTTGAGTAGGCCATCTGTTTCCTGTTGGGACCCTGAATTATACAATCACTTTACACTCTTACTAGCAGTCCAGAAGATTTGCCACATGCAAATCTTGCCATGCTTTTATGGTTTGAGTATTTTTATTTCTTTGCCAAATTTACAGGTCAAATAAAAAAGATAGCTATTGCACTGCTGTTATTGTCTTTTTCTGACTAGCAGTGAGGTTCAATGTTTACTTTACACAGGTTCATTAGGTATTTTTTTAACTTCATTTTTGAGAGTTTTGTTCATATAAACTGAGATCTTACTGTTTTGCTTCAAGTTTATATAATCACTGCATTTATATTTAATGTCAGCAAAACCATGAATTTACTTTAAGAACACAAGGGTGTCCCTCATGGAGCCTAAAGACAGGATTTCAAACAAGTTTTAGAATTGGCTAGAATCAGGGACTTTAAGTGTCACTGAGGGTGGAGAATCCTGTTGATCTCTGCACAGTGGCATCATTCTGCTTTATCAAAACAGAGGGTTCATATGGCAGAAAATCACAGACTATAAAGTTATTTTTTAGTTTCAAAATAAAAAACATTGCTAAAATATAATACTACATATATTATAGTCACCTACTAAATACTTTGTCTAATGTCTAATAGCTTTAAACAAGCAGGACTGACTGGCTTATGTTGTTGTATGCCATTGGATCAGAACCAACTCACTGCTGACCTTCTAGTGGATTTTTAGAGGCAGTAAATCACATTGGAAGAGACTGCCCATCCTTCTCCTTAAGAGCAGCTGGTGGATTCGAACCATGTGCCTCTGAAATTGCGGCACAGCTTCTTACCACTAGGCCACCAGAGCTCCCTCAGGATTGATTAAAGATATACAAATAGTTTATACAAATTCCGTTTCAAAGGCACAGTCAGGTAATATCATTTCTTTCCAAAAGAGGTTAGACTTCAGTGCATCCACCTAATTGTGAATATAATAATTGCTGATTAAAATGCTTAGTCACTGGCACAAATTCAAATTTTGCTAATTAAATGGCAACATATTCTCACTAAACAGAATAAACTAATTATGTGAAACTGCCTGGATTTGTTATAAAGTGAATTTCATATGCACATAAGGGTAACAACCAGTTAGCACAGCTGTGCTTAAGCCCAGATCAACAATAGTTATGAACAGCACACCTGTGTCATTTCCAGGCTACACCTCAGAACAAACACTCTAAGATCAAGCCTCTGGCAGAAATATCAATATCTAATGAAGAAAGGACTAAAACAAGCCATTCCAAATAAGTAGTTATTTCACTATTAGAAACCAAAGGTTTCTCTCTGCAAGGGAAGACTGAAGATAAAATCTGGCAACCAGTGATGAATAGTAGTTTATTAATATGAATTTTCAGACCAGAACTGGCTTGACAGCTGTGGGTTTTCTGGTTTAGGAGCCCAGGTGCAAAGGGTTAAGTGCTCAACTATTAGCCACACTTTCTTCCTCCTCAGGTGCCATTACATAAGCTTGAATTCTGGGCTCAAAATTGAACCATTAGAATTTATATCTTTCTCTTCCTTAACTCAGAGTGTACAAGTAAGACTACACCCTTTCCTATTAAGTTACAGCCCAGAGGGCAACTTATAATGAAATGAAGGAGGTGTCAAATGTTCCTGCACCGGTTTATACAAAAAATGCTGACTTTCTACTATTTCCTTTTGTAAAGTTTCCCAGACAGAAATAAACTTCCTCTTGAAATATCTATTGCTGAGGAATGCATACAAAGGACTCAACCAGTCTCATGGTGACCCTGTAAACAAGAGATTGGAACTCTGTCCTATCCTCACAATAGTCACCATACTTGAGCCCACTGTTGCAGTCACTGTGTCAATACATTGAGGGTCTTCTCTTCCACTGTCTCTCCCAGTATGATGTATTTTTCCAAGGAATGGCATCTCCCAAAGTATGTAAGACAAACTTTTACCATCCTTGCTTCTAAGGAACACCTTCGTTGTACTTCCTTATTGGATGAATTTGTTCTTTTACAAATCTGTGCGACATTTAATACTCTTTACCTAAACCACAATTGTAAAAAGAGCAAAGGTCACATTGTTGTTGTTGTTGTTGTTATGTGCCGTCAACTCGTTTGCGACTCGTAGTGACCCTATGTACAACACCCCTAAACCGTGCTCTATCCTGTGCCAATCTCATTGCCTCTGACACACCCATCCCAATTCCCCCAGTCACTGAATCAATCCACCTCACAGAGGGTCTTCCCCTCCTGCGCTGACCCTCTACTCTACCCAGCATGATGTCCCTCTCTAAAGACCTCTCTCCTTATAACATGTCCAAAGTATGTCAGGCGAAGCCCCAGAATCCTTGCCTCCAAGGAGCAGCCTGGTTTAACCCTCTCCAGGATGAAGCTGTTTGTTTTCTTGGCAGTCCATGGTACATTCAATACTCTTCTCCAGCACCACAGCTCAAAGGCGTCAATTCTCCTTCTATCCTCCCTAGTCCTTGTCCAACTCTCTGATGCATAACAAATGATTGCAAAAACCATGGCATGTATCAGGCGCACCTTAGTCTCCAGAGAGACACCGCTGCTCCTCAGTACTTGAGAGAGGTCCCTAACCGCAGACTTTCCCATTGCAATAGGTTGATTTCCTGGCTACTGGTGCCAAGAGTGTTGACCATGGAGCCGAGCAAACTGAAGCTGTGAACAATCTCAATCTCTTCGCCATCCATCCTGATGCTACCGATTGGTCCGGTGGTGAGAATTTTTGTCTTCTTGACATTGAGCCTCAGTCCATATTGAAGGCTGCAGTCCTTACCCTCTGCAGTAAGTGCATGAGGTCCTCCTCAGTTTCAGTGAGCAAAGCTGTGTCATCTGCATAACGCAGATTGTTGATAGCTCATCCACCAATCCTAACGCCACGCTTCTCCTCATAGACCCCAGCCTCTCTGATAATCTGCTCTGCATACAGGTTGGAAAGGTATGGAGATAGGACACATCCCTGGCATACACCCTTCCCAATTTTGAACCATGCAGTGTTGCCCTGCTCTGTTCTGACGACTGCCTCTTGGTCCAAGTATAGGTTTCGCATTAGGTCACATAGGAACAACCATATCTGACCTTTATCAACTTTACAGAGGGGAACTTTCCCTGTCAAGAATATAACCAACAGAAAACCAATTCCCATGAGATCAGACATGCCCCCCCCCACACACTCCTGCACCTCTTTCTACTCATCTCAACACTATTTTTACTGTTTTATGGATCCAAAATCTGATGTGATAGCTCACAGACCAAGCAGAACCATACTGGCTAAGTCAAAGGTTATAATCTGTTTAGCAGCAGAATACAGTAAGGACAGTTTATGAAATGTGTTCGCAAGCACCTCAGCCTTCAGCCTCACAGCTCTCATTCTTGTCAATTATGGCTCTTCCCCTCCCCACCCCAACCCACTCCAAATCATTCAGTTGTCCAACAAATGTGAGGAAAGGCACTTAGCTCTGGTTCCATGAGGGAGAGCAGTCCCAACATCAGCTGGCTCATGATGGTTCTCTGGTCCTCTGTTTCAGCCATGGCAGCAGCTGCCATCGGTCTAGCTGGCACAAGAATCTCTGGCCCGAAAGGACATATTACATTCTCTTGCATTTTTCTTGCTGGCAGAGAAGATCTTCCAATTTTACTGCTGGATCTGCTCAACCTAAAGGCAAGACTACCCAAACTCATCCCGTATTGGTAAGACTAGACAATCCCTTTGTGAACAGGTTAACAAAGTCTATTTGCATATTCCCATCCATCCACGTGAGAAAGTAAGTTAATGCAGAAGGAAGCCATTGTGAACAATAAATCCTTAACACTACAAAAATTCAAAGGTATCAATTTTTCTTTGGTCTTCCTTATTCATCTTTCAGATGCAAGAAATGAAATTATCCTGGTTTGAATCCGTTGTATCTCAGTCTTTAAACTAGCATCCTTAGAAAACAAAACAAAACTTATATCCTTGATCTTTAAGGAGGTCCTTAAAAACAGATTTTCCCAATATAAGACATCTTTTGATTTCCTGACTGGTGCTGCCATGAGTGTTAACTATGGGTCCAAGAAAAATTAAATCCTTGACAAGATCAATTTTTTTCCTCCATCTTTGATGATGTTGCCTATTGATACAGCGGTGAGAATTATTGTTTCCTTGTTACTGAGATGAAATACATTGAAGGCTGCAGTCTCTGATCTTCTTCAGTAAGTGTCAAATATCCTCCAATTTCTGTAGGCAAGACTGTAGTGTCCTGAAAAGTAAATGCCTCCCAAAAGTAAAATTATCCTGTTTCTAGCCAACGAGCTCTAATAGAAACAGCTACACGGTATCTTGTTTCTAGCCAAATGGCTAAATTCCCACCAAAATTCATTTTTCCTTATCCAAAGTAACACAATTTTAGCTGAGATATGGCTCCCAATCAGAACTACATCTCTTAGTCCTCCTTGCATCTGACAACATGACATATGCAATGAAATATTCAATGGAATATAAGCATGAGAAATATATAACACCTACAAGCCTAACCTATAACATCTTATGAGACTAAAATAAGTCTATACTCTTCTGATTTTAGAAGTCACAAATTGAAGATGACAGGAGAGCTGGTTAACTTAGGTTCCTATGTGGAGCACAGTTGCTGCTGACCTTAAAAGTTCACCTTAGAATTGTTACCTGTAGGAGGTAAAAACTTGTTTAAAGAATCTAAAACTGTCATTATTGTGTGATCTTTCCTTTCTTTGGAAAGAAACATCATGCTTGGAAAAGTGGAGGCCCAATGAAAGAGAGGAAGACTCTCAGTGAGATGGCCTGATACGGTGACACCAGCAATGAGCTCAAGCATGTCAGAAATGAAGATGTCACAGGATAGCAGAGAGTTCAGATCTCTTGTTCACAGGATCCCTGTGGGTCATACCTGATTCAACAGCACCGAGCAACAACAACAATAACCAATAAAGATACAAACAATTCATTTTTTTAAAAAAACTTTAAGTAAAGAAACAGGCGAAGAAACAAATAATTTTAAGTTCTAATGATGAGGTAGTACATAGAGTTTTCAGAGGCCTGCCATTTCAGAAGTGGATGGACAATCCTTCCTAGTCTGACTTAATCTGAATGTTTAGAATTAGAGGAGTATCTGACAGCAATTTGTAGAGTAGGGAAAGATAAATCCCTCATTTTGGAGTTGCCCATTAGTTACAGTGTAGTCCCTGCCCTTAGCCCAGTGCCTTGACCCACTTATTTCCCAGCTCCACCCTCCAGCAGAAACGACAGAACAATATCATTCATTTCACATGCAAGCAAGATTCTAGTGAAGATTATCCAAAAAATGACTGGAACAGTAGTACATCAGCAGAGAACTAGCAGAAGTCCAGGCTGGGTTTAGAAGGGGTTGTGGTACTAGGGATATTGTAGCTGATGTTAGATGGACCTTAGCTGAAAGCAGAGAATACCAGAAGAATGTCTATCTGTGTTTCATTGATTATGCAAAGGCATTTGACTGCGTGGATCAT
>NW_006399762.1:23881012-23903651 GCF_000299155.1 Elephantulus edwardii
CAGAGGCAATGAGATTGGCACAGGATAGAGCAGGGTTTAGGGCTGTTGTACATAGGGTCGCTATGAGTCGCAAATGACTCGATGGCACATAACAACCACAACAACAACAATCCTGAGCCAACCTCATAATCTCTGACACACCTGCTTCCATTACCCTGGTCACTATGCCAATCCATGTCATCCAGGGTCTTCCTCTCCTGGGCTTACCTTCCACCCTTCCAAACATGAATTTCTTTTCCAAGGACTGGTCCGTCCTGGTACCATGCCCAAAGTATGTGAAATGAAGCCTCAAAATATTTTCCTCCAAGGACCAGCTTGGTTTCACCCTCTCCAGGACAAATCTATTCAATACTATTCTCCAGCACCACAACTCAAAGATGCCAACTCTTCTTCTGTCATACTTAGTCAATGACCAGCTCTCTGATGTACTGTAATAATAAAAAACTGCAAAGACCATGGCCTCGATCAGGTTCACTTTAGTCTCCAGACTGACATCATTGCTCTTCAGTACTCTGGAGAAGTCCCTGACAGCAAATTTTTTTCCAAAGCAACTCATCACTTTATTTCCTAACTGCTGCTGCCAAGAGTGTTGGTTGTGGATCTGCGCAAGATAACATTGTTAATAATCTCAATATCTCCTCCATTTATCATAATGCTGGCCCCAGAGGTAAACTAAAGCTATAAAAAACAGGTAGTCACTTACCAAGGTCAAGGGGAAGAATAAAGAATTCAAAGAAAATGACATGTCAACAAAGGGAGTGAATGGCCTCACTCATCTGAACAACAATTGAATGTCCCTCCCTTCCCTCCCTGAATACCCTGCTATAAAAATCTACCCCAATCCACCTTGGGTGTGTGACTTCCCTGGTCTATCTCTCTCTCTCCAGACCAAGGAACCTCCCTGGAAGCTCCCTTAATAAACTACGTTTAAGCTTTCTTTCTTTCTGGTTCCTCTCGAGTCAGTGACCTAACATCTGGTGCATGAAGCCCGGGAGATGAGTTAAGGTGTGCTGCACAGCCCAGTCCTTCTTCGGGTCAAGTGTGGTGCCCCCTTACTCTCCTTGAACCTACCAGCCTGAATGGTGTCAAGACCTTGAATGGTAATGTACAGTTCCTTTTCCTTACCTCTTCTGTGTGTATGTCTGTTGACTGAATGTTTGGAGTGCTTGTGAAGAAGCTCCATTGCTGCTGCTACTCTAAAGCCATGGAGTTTGACTGTGTCCCCACCCCATGGTTCCATGGTGTTGTCATATGATTTAGTGGCAATTTGGGGGGTACTCTAGGGACCCCCAACTGGGCCTGGGCTTGATATGGGCATGGCCAGAGGGACACATGCATGGACTGAGGGGACAGATCCTCTGTTGTCTATTTCCATCCATTTTGTCATCAGTAGTGTTCACTTTCCCTGAACTCATCATTCTTCCTGTCCACTGCTACCTCTATTCTGGAAGACTCCTTGCTGGAAATTATCTGGTGCCTCCTCCCATTGAGAACTCTCTGCCCCTATTATTCTTCTGGCTTCTGCCTTTATTCCTCATTCTTCCTCTCCACTCTCACACTCCTTTTCTGACTTTTCTCTTTCCCTCAGAAAGGCTCATTTACTCATAAAATTTTCCAGGCACTTTTCAGAACAGTGCCCAGGCATTTTGCTTCCAAGCATTTTAAGCACCTTTGGGATTCACTTCTTTCTGTACATATACTGAAAATCACAGATCTGTGTCAGGAGTCCACCCAAGTGCCAGCTGCTTCTTCCAGGATATTGATCACAATAGCAGACACCCATGCCTTCTTTAGCCTTTCCCAGAATCTGAGGCTTCTGGTTTCAAGAGGATGCTCTGCAATCTGGGTTGTCCTGACCCACAGTCCTCATGGGTAGCCAAATGCCTAAGCGCCAAGGGACAGTCCCTTCGGCTGCCACCTGGGCCTGGCTGAAGACCTCTGCCCCAGGAAACTAATTTTTTACTGTAACCGAGCATAGCCACAATACCAGCTAAATAACAACTCTTGATGGTCTGAGAACAGAACATTTGATTTCAATACCCTTCAAAATCTTGACAATTTCTGCCAATGCACTCAGAGATGGCCAGAAACCCCATATATCCAAGCTTTCTTTTCTTTTTGTTCCCGTCCATCTCTCTGTAAAGCCTGTCAACCTCTGCAGGCTCTCTTAGCCCAAGCCTCTCTGCCAATTAAGTCTCCTGATACCAAATCATCCCCTTTCCTTACTCCCTCCCAGGGTCTTTTCAGACCCTGCACACTTCCTTTCCCAGACTCCCTCTTGCCCAGTCATCTTTACAGCCCCACTTTAACTGCCAAAAAACCCCCACCCTTCTCAGAGGTTTTCTGCATCTTGCCATTGTTAGCCTTCTGAACAACACCAGTGCAATTTAAAGTAGGTAGTGGTGGTTCTTCTCTCTCTAATCTCCTCCCCCTGTTGTGAGTAGCCCTTCTCATCTCTCTATCTCTCTGAGAACCCCCACTTCTTAACTCTCCCCAATAATGGGAGCCAACCAATCCTGCCCTTCTTGGTACACTGCTCTGGTGAGGTGTCTCCTCCACTCCCTTGATGCCCTCTTATTGCAAGAACACAGCATGGCCACAATATCAACTAAATAATAGGTCTCAATAGCCCTAAAATGGGACACTCGAGTTCAACACTCTCAGAGACCTTGACAATTTCTACTAGCACAATGGAAAGTAGTCAAAAGTCTCCTCCTTCACTCAGAATTGCTTCCACTGTGGAAAGCTGGGCCACTTCAGTAGACAGTGTCACAGACGAAAGCTACAGATAGGCAAAGGAGTAGAGAGGAAGCTCCCACTCACTTGCTTTAAGTGTGGCTCTGAAGGACACTTGGCCAAGGTGGCCCACATCAGGTCCTCGTGACAGACAGGACTGAAAGGCCCCAGCTCCCAGCTGGAAACAAAGGAGGATGCTTCAACAATTTAGATCCTCCCAGAAGAGCTGTGGGTGAGCACTAACATTACTGGTAAGTATATTCATTTTCTCCTGGACACAGAGCCTACTAATTGGTCCTAAAAACCTTCTGAGGTCCCACTCTTCTCACTATTTCGTAGTTGTTAGAATGGACGGAAAACCTCATAAGCAGATCCTTATTTCACCTCTACCTTGCATGTGAACTTCCAAGTTGTAAAACAACCCAGTGGTAGATGGAATTTGCTCCAAGACTTAAGAACCATAAATGACATAGTTGAGCCTCTACATCTTGTGGTTCCTAACCTGTACACTATAATGGACAAAGTGCTAGTCTATAGACCTTTTATTGTAAGAACCACCTTCCCTCTGTAACTTGATTTGTGCCACTATTAGAACCTCTACTCAGAATATTATTGCTTTTCAATTTTTGACTCATGCACTTTTAACTTGTTAGTTAAATTTGTATCTTCTAGGCTGCAACACTTCCATGATACATCTTCAAGGATATGAACATGTACGGCTAAGCACAATTGATAACAGTGCATCTAAATTCCAAAATCAATCTCCATAATAGTCTATGTGTTTCCTACTGCCAAAGGGGCCTTTTAGAGTAGTGAGAGAAGACCTTCACCCTGAAAGCCACAGCGTCCCTTCTCAGCAGGAAGTAGCTAAGAGAATACGCCATCCCCTTTTCCTTATGAATCAGGGTGAAGTCTCTCTCAGGGAGGAGTGATAGGGAATGGCAAGGGACACACTGACAAAGGAGATTAATCAGAACTGGCTTTGACAAGCACTGTGAACAATTAAAACAGACATTCGGGGGGGTGGGTGGGAAGAAGAACGAACTGCGGAGGAGGGTGGAGAAAACAGTGCAACAATGAATGAATGAAAACCCAAAATCTCTGTAAATGTTCATTAACTAATAAAATTTAATAATCATTAAAAAAGTCTCCTCCTTCACTCTCTGCTCTCTGTCCTCTTTGTCAAAACTGCCATACTTAGCAAGTTTTTCTATTTCGTTTTAAGCCCTTTCCCCTTCCCAATCAAAAACTTCCTCACCTTTGATCTCTCTGATCTCTCAACTATCTCCTATCCCACTCCAGCACATTACCCTCTATTAAAACTGAGTCAACCAATTCCTATAAAATAGAAAATCTATCCAACAATACTCTTTTCTCTTTTTTAAATTAATCTTAATGAAAGTTTACAGAGACTTAGGGTTTCCAGTCATTCACTGTTGCACTTTTCTCCCCACCCACTTCTTTTCTCTTTCAAGTTAAATTATAAAACACAGTAAAGTTAAAAGTCTTAAATATAATTTCTTCTATTTTTCTAACACTGTACTAATAAGGTAATGCTTCCTCTAAGTAAAAAATAATTTTAAATAGTTTTTTTACTTTTATTGAAACAAGTTGAAGAATATTATTTTACTTTTTCCTTAAAGCATTTTCTACCCACTTTAAATTTTTCAGCCAGAGTTCAGAACTGAAAATTTTTCAAATTTTTCTCTTCCTTTTTAAGTTTAATATACCACTAGTTTAAAGCTCATACATTCTGTATTATTTTAAAATTATCAAATAAAACACTGAACTTAAAAAATAGCTGCTAGAAATTATATACAAACTTGTCTAATATAGACATTGCTGGCAGAAAGGATTTACTTTCTTCTGGACACTAGTACAAGTCATTCTGTCTTGAGATTTTTAGCAACCTTCTTTCCCTCTGTCAACTTACTATTTCAGACATTAAAAAAAAAAAAAAACACAACCCTATATAATTACCTACCTCCCCAGCAAGGACCACCATCATAGCTACTCATTTTATCATTCAATCAGCCCCTGGTATCAAAAAGAAACTCAAAAAGGCTGAGGACAGCCCAAACACTCATTCAAGACATGGTAAACATGGCCTTTAAAGTTTTCAATGCCTGAGATGAAAAGGCAGAGGCCGATAGGGAGACTCGCACTTGACAGAAGGAAAATCTGCAGGCCCAAGCCCTGGTAGCTGTCTTGGGGCCAGCAGCAGTAAAGGGCCAGAAAACACTTCCTCATTCAATGAGCCGGTTACCTCCTGGTGAATTCTTCAAGTGTGGCAAACAGGGACATTGGACTAACCACTGCCCTAAACTTCTGAGACAGCCCTCTGAGACAGCTTTGCCCTATCTGTGGGCCACAGGAAGGCCAACTGCCCTTCAGCATCTAGCCACAGTATGGCAGCCCCTCCACCAAACCTGGTGCCCATCCGAGCCAACCTCTTAAGTCTGGCTGCTAACGACTGAAGATCCCAGGCTTTACAAACCCTATCATCCTTGCCTCACCCAGAGTAACCCCACAGGTAGCAGGTAAACCAGTTTCCTTCCTAGTTGACAGAGAAGCTACCTTTTCAGTGCTTCCTTCTCAGGTCCTGTTTTCCCTTCTTGGGATTCAGTAATGGGGATTAATGGCCTCCCTTCCAAGCCTCTTACTACTCAACCCCTCCTCCTTACCTTAGACAAACAAGTATTCACCCATTCCTTTCTAGTTATTCCTACATGGCCAACTCCGTTGCTAGGTAAAAAGACCTCCTGTCAAAACTTGGAGCTGCGCATCACTGGGAGTCAAGCGGACCCAATTCAACTGATCAAGCTTTATTTCTATCCCTCTTAGTGCTCCTTCCCTCTGAGCCCCTTTCTACACTACCTCTATCACCAGATGTTGTCAACATCTTTGTTCCACTCCATCTGTAGTCTTTCACTGTCAACCTGTTCTTATTACTCTGAAAGACCCCTCCTCTTTTCCTACTAGATCTCAAGTCCCCATCTCCACACAACACCACAGAAGTTTAAAATCCATTATTACTCACCTGGTTTCCAATAAGCTTCTAATCCCCACAAATTCTCATGTAATACCTCCATCTTACCAGGTAAAGCAGATGAACTCCATCTACTCTTTCTTGAAATCATCCTCTCCCAGTCACCATCCCTTAATCCAGCCACCCTATGGGCTCTTTACTTCCCTCCCTATCTGACCAACCTATCCCTAATCCAGACCATACTCTGTTTTTTTACAGCAACTCTTGTGCAACCTCTGAAGGTTACCATCAGGCAGCCTATGCTGTAGTTTCCATAAACAGAGTATGGAAAGCAGCAACTTACCTACTATTTCCTTAGCCTGTATCCGAGCAATACCTCATTCGTCATCCTTTCTAAGCCCCTTTGAGCTGATGTATGGCTGATCATCCCTGCTCAACCATAACCTACCCACTGGACCCCCCTTTTAGCATCATACTTTCCTTATCTCTCCCTCCTCAGCAATTACTATGGGACCACCACACAGATTGCTGCATACCCAGACCCTCATCCGGAAGTCTAGACTTGACTGCTGGAGTTGCCCCAGGAGATGCCATCCTCATCAAACGGCATGTACCCAAACCTCTTCAACCACACTAAGACAAACCTTACATAGTCATCCTGACTACTCTCACAGCAGTTAAGGTCACAGGTAATCCCCATTGGCACCACCTTTCCCAGGTCAAACATGCTCCTCTCACTGAGCAGACCCCTTACACCTCTCAAATAGTGGGTCCCACTACTCTTCGCTTCACTCAGATCCCAAGCCCTAAGTAGCTCTTCATATTGTTAACTGCTCCCTGCCTTTTAAAATTCTTACTTCGCAGGATAAAAAATAATAATCAACTTAACTGTGAACCAGCTGGTGCTATTATATTCATTTTCACCCCTGGCTACTGATACTGGGCTAACCCAATCCAGCCTCTGAGCCCCAGATCTTAGTGCCTGTTCAGTAGGAAGAAGCTAGAATAAAGATATGTCACTCTTTTTTTCCCACTATAGAGGATGTTAGGCCCAGACCAAGGTCAAGGGGGAGAATAAAGGATTTAAAAATTAAGAAATGTCAACAAAGGGAGTGAATGGTATCGCCCACCTGACAGAAGCACAATGGAATGTCCCTCCCTGAAGACCTGCTAACAAATCTGCCCCAACCCACCTTGTGCACGCAGCTTCCCTGGTCTATCTTTTTCTCTCTCCAGAAAAAGGAACCTCGCTTGCTTTCTTTCTCTTTGTTTCCTCTTGAGTCCATGACCTAACAGCCATTCTTCACAAGCTACAATCTAAGCAGAAAAAGAATAAGCAACTGGAGAAAGACAGGCATGCTGGTAAGAAAATCTTTCAAAAATCTCTAATACAAGGGAATAGTCAAGTATTAAATGAGTACTTCTGACACATAGCAACCCTATGTTTACAGAGCAGGACTATGTTCTGGAGTTTTCAAGGATATGACCTTTCAGAAGTAAGTCACCAGACCTGTCTCCCGAGGGGGTCTGAATTGTTAGGCTAAAAATAAGAAGAGAGGTTGAAGCTCAACTAAAAAATCCTATGTCAGGATATTTTCCAAAACCAGAACTCAGAAATTCCTATGTCAGGACATTTTCCAAAACCAGAAAATCCTATGTCAGGACATTTTTCGAAACCAGAAAATCCTATGTCAGGACATCTTCTAAAACCAGAACTTAGAAAACCCTTTGTCAGGACATTTTTCTGAAACCAGATTTCAGAAATCCTATGCCAGGACATTCCTCAGAACCAGTTTCCCAAGACCAGAAACTTTATACACCAATGAGCCACTGCAACGACCCCATATAAACCCCCTGAGCCCAACCCCCAGAGCTACTCCCCTTGCTGAGTAGCCTGGCTTGCAAGAAACTCTGAGAAATGTTTCTACCTAGGTGTGGTTCTTGGCTTCAATCCAAACCTTTCATGAACCACCAATCTTTCAACTAATTAGTAGTAAAGCACTAACTAAAAATTCAGAAACATTGGGGAAACGTCATAGTTCTTGCAGGGACCTTCCAGATTTATAAAACATCTCTGTTCACACCCAGTTTCAGGTTTGCAAAAAAATGATAAGAAAATTTTCAGATTCTAGGTTTAAAAGAAAATAATGGTAACTACTGTGCAGGGTGATCTATTCAGTATTTGAAAATTCACCAGAATTCCAAGAACTGCTATATACCCTGCAGGACCTCTTTCACAGACACCAAGAACTGAGAGACCAATGGATGCTACCTTATCCATGTCAGCACCAATGCTCTGTAGCACAATATCCACCACTTATGGACAGGTAATGGAGGAGCTTTGGCAATAAAGGCTCTGAATCTTTCCAAATACCAAAAAATTAATTCTTTTTCTGTTCATTTATTTTCCAAAAGGTCAATTTCACATTTTTCTTAGTATCTACATCTTACAAATAAGCATTTTATAACTGATTTTCAAATTAATCTTCAAACTTATTTACAGTTTCATAATTACATGTTTAGTACTAACACTGATAATTTTTGGCAATACCAATGCAGTACTTTCTGAATCTAAAACAAATATGACCTAATAATCTGAGACTCTCATTTGGAAAAAGTTCATTCTCTATGGAAAAAAAATGCAGCCTTTCCCACTTATATAAACAATCATCCTAAGTCAATATACATTTAAGAACATCAAGGAAAACACTGATATGCCAGGCTGTTCCTACAGAATTTGTGTTTCATTAAATTATGTTAATTATGTCCTTTAAAAATTCTGATATCAAAGCACATTTAAACAAAACAACTTAGCAAAATTTGACTTATGACTACTTCTTGTTTTTACAAAAAAAATTGAACATTTAGAAAAGCTGTTCTGGGTTGTTTTTTTTTAAATTAATTACCCAAAGCTCATATATCACAAAAAGTAGGTAAGAATGCTTCCAATCTCATCTTCCAACTAATATGAAGACATTAAGCTACGATGATAAAGGTAAAAATAATGTATTAGAGAACTTTATGTGGTTTTTCGTTCTTTCTTATCCATTCACTTAATTTTCTATTCCACAGACATTTATTATGCATCCATTGTGCCAGACTTAAGACAATCAGAAATAGGGGGGAAAACAGTTCTGTACCAAAGAACTAAGAATCTAGATGGGAGGAAAAATCCTATGAGCACAAGTGAATATAATGCAGGGAAGAATAAAGTAAGTACTGTGGAGTTGAAGGAAAAAGTACAAATAATTACACCCACAGAACTCTGCAGAGGCCTCACCAAAACTGACAATAGAGTGTGTATTGAAGCTAAGACCTGAAAGATAAACAGAAATCAGGAGAGTAGAGAAGAGGTCCAATAGGAGGAAGGAAACTGCAGTCAAAGGAGCATCATAAACTCCAAACAGAGAGGAAGAAATATGTGACAAGCATTAGTCCAAGACACCCAAGCAAGGTCAATCCCACTCACCACTTCCTGGTGAGACACAAGAGGCCATACCCAGGGAGGCTAACAGATGAAGGCTAGTCCAGCCACAGTTATCACCCCTCCTTGAGGAACAAGTGGTAAAGGCTAAAGAATACAAGGCTGGACAACACTGTTCATCCTGCTTTGAGAAACAAGAACCCAAGAAGGATGTTTGCAAACCCAGTCACAGTCACACCAATTACCTCTTCCCTGAGGTGAAGAATGCTTGCATTTGTATACACACACACACACACCCATCGTCCATCAGAGATGCAGGCTGCTCAAACTTATCCATGCTAAGCAGTTACACCCACCATCCCCTCCCTAGCAGTAAGCCTGACCACAGAAAACTTACACACACATAGTGTGACCCAGCAAGCCCACTTGAGAGAAAAATCACATCTAATCAACAGACACCATCAAGCATAGCTCATAATTACAAAATGGTAACAATTAAAATAATACAAAGGCATAAAGTTTCTCTAAGGAACAACAGAAAAAAACAAAATTCTGAATGGCAACCCCCAAAATTCAACACAAATCAAACATTCATGCAACTAATACTGGAATACAAATTAGTGTCTTAATGCCTTCAAGAGAGCAGATAAATAATAAATCACATGAACAAACAGAATAATATACTTCAAACAAGAAATTAAAATAAAGGAAAAGAAAATATTCCTGAAAATTAAAAGGTTAACAGAATCAACTTTTAAGGAATTTAAAGGATTTACATATAGGATACTGAAAAATATCAAGGAAAAGAGATGAAAATTTAGATTTCAAGTAAACAATACAAGAACAAAATAATAAAAAGAAAGAAGCTATACAAAAATAACTAGAAATCCTTAAGACTAACAATAAAATATTGGAAGTAGATAAATTAATGGAAGGACACAGAAGTAAAACTGAATCACTGCAACAATCAGCAAATTCCCTAAAT
The DNA here is from genome assembly GCF_000299155.1 of Elephantulus edwardii. NCBI lineage: Eukaryota > Metazoa > Chordata > Mammalia > Macroscelidea > Macroscelididae > Elephantulus > Elephantulus edwardii. Next base: position 23,891,147 of record NW_006399762.1, read on the forward strand.
ACTAAGGGGTATTGTCTGTGGGGTAAATAGGAAAAGAGGGGGAGAAAATATGAAGAAAGCCTAAGAGTTATGTGTGGCATTAAGATCATTATTATAAAATTAGGATGGACACTTGGGGTAGGGGGGCAAGCGGGAAATGAATGTATAGATAATGAACACTATACCGGAATATAGTGGACTGATAATCAACTTATGACAGATAAAGACTGATGCTGTCAACAGTTTCACATTACTTGGGTCCACAATCAACATCCAGCATCAGTACCAATAGTCAGGAGATAAGGAGACATATCTATTGGGCAAGTCTGTGCCAGGGACCTATCCAAATTACAGAAAAGTTAATGATGCCAGTTTGAAGATTAATCAGGTAAGCCTGATTCAGGCCATGGTCGTTTCAATAACTTGCTATGCAGCTGAGAGCTGGACAATGAATAAGGATGACAGAAGAAATATTGATGCTTTTGAGCTGTGATGTTGGAAAATACGGAATATCCCATGGACTGACAAAAGAAACAGTTATGTCTTGAAGAGGGGGGCAATCAGAATGCTTACTGAAGGCAAGGAGGATAAAAAAGTATGAGGGCAGCTCAGACGATTTCAAAACAAAATATATAATAAAAAGTGTGCAGCCAGAGAGCTCTTAGGAGGCTTTGCCTCATGTACTTTGGGCATGTTGCTGGAGGGGAAGGGGGGCCTCTCCCTTGGAAAAGGACATGATGCTAGGAAGGATGAAGGGTTGGCAAGGAGAGGAAGACCCTCAACCAGGTGGATTGACATGGTGACTGATGTAATGGGCTCTTGTATGTCAGGACATGTAAGGATGGTGGAGGATAAAACAGGGTTCAGATTTTTTGCCCACAGGGTCGTTATGAATCATATTCGACTTGACCGCACTTAACAACAATGCTATAATTAAACATTGACTTCTCAGCAAAAAGCACACAGGCAGATAAAGACGGTGATTCTGGGTTTCTAAGGTGTATCATTTAAAATTGTCTTTCCTAACCAAAAAGATTGTTTTATGCTAAAGTAATTATTGTATTAAAGAGAGATCTTCTGGTGCCATTGAAGACACAACAAGAGAATGTAGGACACCCTTACTCCAGTTACACTTATGGCAGCAATACCCATAGCAGCAACACTTATGGCTGAGAGACTTGACATGAGATGAAACCTTGTCGGGGAAAGAGCTGATAATGGGTAGCACCAAGAACTTTGTTGGACAACTGGAGGGGATGGTGAGAACCAATACTAGCAGTAATAAAACCTGAGAATAAAGGCCTGAAGCCACGAGGCTCAGGGCTGAAGGACATGTGTGCACATTTTGGGAGCTGTCTTGACTGCTCTGTATAATTAAGCTGGATTATAACCTTTGACTTCCCCAATATGGTTCTGTGTGGTCTGTGAGCTACTGCATCAGATTTTGGATCCAAGACTGGTGTTGGGATGAGTAGAAAGAGATATAGGAGCATGCGAGACATGTCTGACCTCATGGAAACTGGTTTTGTGTTACTGATACTGTTGATAAGGACAGTTCCCCTTTACCAAGTTGGTAAAGGTCAGATTATGGCCTTCCCCATATGGTCCCTGCTCCTTTCACAGTGACATACACAAAACTATGAAAGAAAAGAACTGTTGCAGAAAAGGCTCTCTGCTTTGCAAAGGGGCAGGAATATTCCTCCCATCATGAAGAATGACCAAGTGGGAAATGAGAACTACAGTCTTCAATAGGGATTGGAGCACAACATTAAGAAAACAAAGATTCTCGCCACTGGGCCAATTTGGCAGCCCAGTGACAGATGGAGAATAGATTGAAACTGTTAATAATTTTAGTTTGCTCAGATCCACAACCAACACTCTTGCAACCAGCAGTCAGGAAATCAAAAGCCAAATTGCATTAGATAAATCTGCTGTCAGGGACTTCACCAGAGTGCTGAAAAACAACGATATCAATCGAGAGACTAAGATGTGCCTGATCAAGCCATGGTCTTCACAATTGCTTGATATGCATCAGAGAGCTGGACAGTGACTAAGGATGATAGAAGAAGAATCAATGCCTTTGAGTTGGGAGTGCTGGAGAATAGTTTTGAACATACCATGGACTGCCAAAAGAACAAACAGGTCTGTTTTGGAGAGGATGAAACCAAGTTTCTCCTTGAAGGCAAGGATTTTGAAGCTCCATTTCACATACTTTGGGCATGTTGCCAGGAGCTATCAGTCCCTGGAGTGGGACATCATGCTTGGAAGGATGGAGGAAAAGTGCAGGAGAGGAAGACCCTGGATGAGATCGACTGACACAGTAACTGGGGAATGGGGTACGTGTGTCTGAGACAGTGAGATTGTCAAAGGTTAGAGCAGGGTTCAGAGCTATTGTACTTGGAAGTTGCTATGAGTTGCAGATGACTCAATGACACCTAACAACAAGTGCACAGCAAAAAACGCAAAATGTAATGAGTTACTGCAGGAATGGGCGCAAGTTTGTCAGAGTTAATGAAGGTAGGCCAAGATAGGCCAGGGTTCAGGTCTGTTGTTAACAGGGTTGCTAGGAGCCATACATATAGAAAGCAGGAGTGGCATCCACTTCCTAAACAACATGCCTCCGGAAATGCTATGAACTTTGATAAATGTTGATAGTTATCGAAAGGCTTCAGGCCTTTTGTTCATAGGGTCACTATGAGTCATGCACAATTCAACAGCAATCAACAATATACTGTACTCGATGGGATCTAACAGCAACAATAGGTGGGCAGAAGTTTCATTTTTACTCATAAAGGGAGGTGGGGAATTCCAAGAAATGGGTATGCATAGGTGTTATGATAATTAAATGCACACATGCACCTAGTCCTTCCAAACGGTATCCACTGCAGAGGCTTCTGGGTTAAGAGAAATCACTTATTATGGGATGGGGCACATGCACTATATCAGTGTCCTATGGTTAGAATCCTTCCCCTCAGTAATCAGTCTGTTTAAAGCAGGTCAGTCTTTGCTGTGCACAGTGTTTCTATGTATGCTCCACTTCCCAGGGCAAGACAGGATACTCAAAGACAGAATATGATTAGTAGCCTAGGTAAAACTCCATCAGGACACATGGTTTCAACAACTGTCAGAACTGAGAAAAAAGAAAAAGAAAAAAAAATCCCCTTCAACATGCCTGTTTGCATTTTACTAAATAAATCCTTATGGGAGATAATCCTTGGACCCTATCTTACCTCAGAACTGCCAACTAAAAACCCTATTTCCGATTAAACTGTCCCGCAAATATGATGGAGTAACTAGGACATTCTCAGATAAACAGAAATTAAAGAGATTTTTTAAAGTCAGAGTAATTTAACAAGAAATATTAAGTCTTTTCAAGAGTACCAGCATCACAAAACAGCGTGCAATTAAGACACTTTACAGCATCAACCCAGATAAAGAATTCTCAATAATAAAACAAAACTGAAACACTAAAAACACAAAGAAGCAGTGACATCAATCTATAAGCCCTAATAACTTAAAAGCAAAAAGAAAGAATATATGATGTGGCTATAAAACTTCCATACAGAGAGAAGTCAAGGCAATATCAACATGTAACAGACTGTTTAACCTTAGGAAGCTAAGGGTAAATTTCAGAGTAATCACAAAGAAAATTAACCAATTTACTCACCAAGAAAATAAAGGCTAATATTGATAAACATAAAATCACCAACCACTGAGGATATGAGAAGAAAATCCGTACGTGTAAAAAAAAAAAAAAATCAGCACCGAAACTTAAGCAGAACAAAGAAACTAGTACTACAACACATACACATGGAAAATTTTCAGTAAGATGGTAGCAGTAAAGTCATACCTATTGATAACCATGCTGAATATATATTATCTAAATGCACCAGTCAAGAGACAAAGAATTACAGATTTTAAAAAATGACTCATCAACATATTGCATATGAGGGACATACTGTAGACATGAAGAATAAGCAATTAAAAAAATTAAAGAACAAAAAGGGGGGGAATTTTATCAAGCAAATAATAATCAAAAAAGAACAGGAGTGGTAATAATGATCTTTTTTGGTCAAAATATATTTTAAGTGTGGACAAAGTCATTACATAATTATTACAAGATCAACCAACCAAAACATAGCAATAATACATATTTATAATAAAAGGTAACCAAATGTAGATTGTTGGTTTTGTTGTTGTTATGTGCCATCAAATCACTTCTCATAGCAACCCTATGTACAATAGCTCTGAAGCCTGCCCTGTCCTTTGTTTTTAAGTTCTGTATTTAGTTTTTATTGTTCATTTGTTTGTGTTTTTGTGTACTGTCAAATCAGATCTGACTAGTACAGGAGATTACCCGCCCTTATCCTGTGAGCATCTGGTGGATTTGAACTGTGTGTCTTCAGGATTGCAGCGCAACTGCTTGCCACTAGGCCACCAGAGCTCCCTTAATCCTGCTCTGTCCTGAGCCAGTCTCACTGACCCCAATATACATACCCCCATGCCCTCCTACTATATCAATCCATCTCATCCAGGGTCTTCCTCTTCTGCACTGTCCCTCCACCCTTCTGAGAATGATGTCCTTCTCCAAGGATCAGTCCCTTCTGGCCACATGCCCAAAACATGTGAGACAGAGCTTCAAAATCCTAGCCTTCAAAAAGAAACTTGGTTTCACTCTCTCCAAGACAGACTTATTTGTTTTCTGGGCAGTCCATGGTAGGTTCAAGACTCTTCTCCAGCACCACAACTCAAAGGTATCAATTCTTCATCCATCATCCTTAGTCTTTATTCAGCTCTCTGCTTCATAGCAAAGACCTGGATCATGCGCACTTTCGTCTCAAGACTGACATCGTTGCTTCTCAATACTTTGAAGAGGTCTCTGAAGCAGACTTTCCAATGCAATTCGTCTTTTAATTTCCTGGCTGCTAGTACTAAGACTGTTGATTGTGGAGCCAAGCAAATTAAAGCTGTTAACAATCTCAACCTCTTCACCGTCTATCATGATGCTGTCAATCAGACCAGTGTTGAGAATCTTTGTTTTCTTGATGGTGAGCTTCAATCCATATTGAAGGCTGCAATCCTTGACCTTCAACAGCAGGTGCTTCAGGTCCTCCTCAGTTTCAGCAAGTAAGGTTGCATCATCTGCATTACACAGGTTGTTGATGAGTCTTCCTCCAATCCTGATGCCACATTCTCCTCATAAAGTCCAGCCTCCCCGATGATCTGTTCTGCATACAAATTGAAAAGGTATGGAAATAGGATACATCCCTAGCACACATTCTTCCCAATTTTAAATCATACAGTATTTTCCTTGCTCTGTTCTGATGACTGCCTCCTGGTCCAGGTAAGCACAATCAAGTGTTCTGGGATTCCCATTATTCTCAGGGTTTGTTGTGATCCACACAGTCCAATGCACAGTCACTAAAATACAGATAGACATTCCTCTGGTGTTCTGTGCTTTCAGCCAAGATCCATATAATATTAGCTATAACATCTCTAGTACCATGACCTCTTCTAAACCCAGCCTGCACAGGCTGTTCTCTGTTGATTCCAGTAGTTTTTGGGGAATTTTCAGCAGAATTTTGCTTGCATGTGATATTAATGACAACTAAATTGTAGATGATCTAAATAACACACTCAATTGAGTTCACAGAAACACAAATATGTGCCATATATAACATCTGTTCCCTCAAAGTGTGATAGCACGTACATAAATTGGGTAAGATGAAGTTTGAATTTGAGGGGCACCAGGAAGCAAGGCAGAAGAGTTTTCAACACTATGAAAGCTGCTGTAACTTCCACAGCTGCCCTGGCATGTACACTATGCACCACCTCACAGGCTGGCACCTGCAGGGAGACACTGGGCTGCATCTACTTTACCCAGTCCCTCTAGGAGTCTAAAGCCGATACCCTTCTCATTGTCATGTATCAAGTCAGAACCAACTCTTAGCTAACCCTCTAGGGGATTTTTGGAGGCTATAAATCACCAAAGACACTTACCAAAAAGAAAGATGGGAGGAAACTGTCATCTTTCTCCCTCAGAGCAGATCAATTCAACCTCATGCCTTTGGGTTGGCCGCACCACTCATTACCACTAAACAAGCAGAGCTCCTTTCTGATATCATTGTTAATGATATGTGCCATTGGGTGGACTGCCACTTCACAGCAACCCCACCAACAAGAGAGCTGTACTCTGCACTCTCCTGTGCCATCCTCACCATCTCTGATATACTTGAGCCCATCGTTATAGTCACTATGCCAATCCAATTTGTTGAAGATCTTATTCTCTTTTGCTGACCCTCAATCTTTCCAAGCACACTGTCCTTACCCAGGGACAGGTCTCTCCTAATAGCCTGTCCAAAGTATGTCAAACAAAGCTTCATCATCCTTGTCTCCAAGGAGCAAGTTGGTGGCACTTTCTCTAAGACATATTTGTTTGTTGCTATATCATTAGGGAGTTGAAAATCAAAACCTCAGTGATAAGAAGCATACTCTTCAGAACAATCAACTGCAGGACATCAAAGATGCAGCATTTACCCCAAAACAAAGTTCAAAGGTAGGAAGTGATAATAATATGAAAACAAGGAACTTAAAGAGTAAGTAAAAAGAGTGATTATATTAAGGAGACTGCAACTAAAGTTACAAACAAAATGCATATAAACTGTTGAGTGGAAAATTGATTTGTTCTGTAAACATTCACCCAAACAACAATAAAATGTTCAAAAAGTAGAAAAGAAATACTGTCAAGGCTGCAAGACTGGAATTCTTATACAACCCTGGTGAGATTGTAAAATGTTACAATCACTGTGGGGAAACTATAACAACTTGTTCCAAAGTTATAAACAGTAAAATATATGATCTGCAGTCTTACTCCTAGGTAAATATTCAAGAGCTCAGAACGGTGATGCAAGAGACATATGCACATCCATGTCCATAGAAGCATTATTCATAATAGCAAGAAGATTGAAACAGCCTAGGTGTCCATTAAAAAAGGAATGTTGTTGTTGTTATGTGCCATCGAGTCGCTTGCGATTCATAGCGCCCCTATATACAACAGCCCTGAAACCTGTTCTATCCTGTGCCAACTTTATTGTCTCAAACACACCCACCCCCATCACCCCAGTCACTGTATCAATCCATCTCATTGATGGTCTCCCTCTCTTTCTCTGTCCCTCTACCCTTCCAACCACGATGTCTCTCTCTCTCTCAAGGACCGGTCTCCCCTGGCAACATGCTCAAAATATATCAAAGTCTCACAGTCTTTGCCTCCAAGAAGAAGGCTGATTTCACCCTCTCTAGGATGAACCTGTTTGTTCTCCTGGCAGTCCATTGTATATTCAGATCTCTTCTCCAGCACCACAGCTCAAAGGCATCAATTCTCCATCATTTATAGTCATTGTCCAGCTCTCTGATGCATAGAAAGCAATTACAAATACTATAGCCTGGATTAGGCACACCTTAGTCTCCAGGATAAATAAAATGTGATATACACATAAATGGAAAACCGTTAAGTTACTAAATGGTGAAAAACAAAACAAAAACCATTTAAAAAAAAAGCACAACACATTATATTGGAGGATGAGTCCAATGCATGGTATTTAGATCCAATGTAACTGTTTTAGGAGTAGCATCCACTTCCTAAACAACATGCCTCTAGAAACTTTAGAATCTTTGAGAAATGTCCATAGTTATAGAAAGGCTTCAAGCCTCTTGTTCATAGGGTCGCTATGAATCATGCTCAACTCAGAGGCAATCAACAACAACCACCTTTATTTTAATAATGGTAAGGTTATAAAAGTTCCTTTACAAGGTTAGAAAAAATACTTTTTCTTCAAAAGTGAAAAACTGTTTTATAATACATTACCTAAAATATTCCCAAAGCAGAAATTAGATACCAGACTAAGTATGATAATGTAAAAACAAATATACATTTTTATTTAAGAGCCAACGATAGATTGATGTATTTATTTTATTGTCAGTCTCGCTAACAAAAATCTAGGATTATATTCCAGCTGCATAATTAATTGGCAGAAGGAGTAGTTATTTTTAAATTCTATCTTCCATATCTCACTCAGTTCACTATGTAAACACACATAAAAAGCAAACAAAAATTTTAACAAGTCACTCTTCTCCACCCCAACACATACAAATACAAGCACACCCAAAAAAATAACATCAAATATTTATCAAAAAGAATGGTACTACCTTCTTCCTCTAGCCAAATTCAAGTCATTTATTATTGACTGTAATGCCCCAGAGGTTTAAAATAAGTGAATTCATCTTTAAGTCCCAGAAATGCGATTTTGAGCAATGAATTAATTATAAAAGCACTATCCACTGAATTCACTATAAAACCAGTATGGTGTGGTAAATTACTTAATTAGGCATTTCTAGCCACAGTCTTTGTAACTACTACATAAAGATTGGGTTGTTATTGCTGTTGTGTTGTTTTTTGCCGTAAAATAGAACCACCAACCCATAGCTGACCCTCCGCTGAGTTTTAAGAGCCAGCAAACTGCATGGGAGGAGATAAGGTGTGTATGGTCCATAAAGGCCTGTTAACAAAAGTGTATGAAAAATTTGCAGGGGTGAGTCCACATTAGTAAAGTGTAAGGAATCCTAAAGAGGGGCTGGTCAATTTTGCCATCTTGGTAGGATTATTTTAAAGAGTCATCTCATGGGCCCAAAGTATGTGATGCAAAGCCTCGCCATTCTTACCTTCAAAGGGCACTCTGGCTGTCTCCTCTTCAAGAAAGATTTGTTAGTTCTTTTGGCCATCCATGAGATGTTCAATGCTCTTCTCCAACACCACAGCTCAAAGGCGGCAATTCTTTTTTTCTGTCATCCTTATTCATTGTCCAGCTCTGAGATGCACAGCAAGTGATCAGAAAGACTACAGCCTGAATCAGAGGCACTTTAGTCCTCAAACTGCATCATTACTCCTCAATAATTTAAAAAGGTCCTTTCTCAATGCAATGAAACTCCTTATTTCCTGACTGCTGGTAACCAGAGTGTTAACTATAGATCCAAGCAAGATGAAGCTGCTGACAATTTCGATCTCCTCTCTATCCATCATCATGTTGCCTATCATGGTAACAATCTTGGTTTTCTTTTTTTTTTTGTTGTTGTTTTTATTATTATTATTAAATTTTATTTGACCAGCAGTCAGGAAATCAAAAAGCGTATCGCGATGGGAAAGTCTGCCGTTAGGGACCTCTCAAACGTACTCAGGATCCATCTTGGAGAGGATTAAACCAAGCTGCTCCTTGGAGGCAAGGATTCTGGGGCTTCGTCTGACATACTTTGGACATGTTGCCAGGAGGGACGGGTCCTTGGAGAGGGACATCATGCTTGGGAGGGTGGAGGGACAGCGCAGGAGGGGAAGACCCTCTATGAGATGGATTGATTCGGTGACTGGGGTAATCGGGATGGGTGTGTCAGAGGCGGTGCGGTTGGCGCAGGATAGAGCAGGGTTTAGAGCTGTTGTGCATAGGGTCGCTATGAGTCAGAAACGACTCGATGGCACATAACAACAAATAATTAAATTTTATTAGTTTTAATGAACATTTACAGAGATTTTGGGTTTTCATTCATTCATTGTTGCACTGTTTTCTCCACCCTCCTCCCCAGTTTGTTCTTCTTCCCCCCACCCCCTAATGTCTGTTTTAATTGTCCAATTGCCACAGTGCTTGTCAAAGCCAGTTCGGATTAATCTCCTTTGTCAGTGTGTCCCTTGCCATTCCCTATCACTCCTCCCTGAGAGAGACTTCACCTTCAATCTTGGTTTTCTTGACATTGAGACGTAATCCATACTGAAGGCTGCATTCCTTGATCTTCTGCAACAAATACTTCAAGCCCTCCTCACTTTCAGCAAGCAAGGTTGTGCCATCTGCATAACACAGGTTATTGATGAGTCTTTCTCCAATTCTTTTCATAGAGTCCACAGTTTGTGCATGTTGCTAGAAGGGGCTATTCCTTGGAGAGTGACATGATGCTAAGCAGGGTGGATGGTCGGCAAAGGAGAAGACCCTCAACCAGGTGGATTGACACAGTGACCACGGATTGACACAGAGACAGCCGCAATGGACCCTTGTGTGTCAGGAAGGGTGAGGATGGCACAGAATAGTTTGTTCAGAGTCACTATGAGTCGAACTCGCCTCGACAGCACCTAACCACAACAACAAAATCTCAAAGGTAGGAAGATGGAATCTCATTCCTATGAAGAAAAAGAAGCGAGAACAAAGTGTATCCTATGGACTTGGGATTCCTGCACTGAGACCTTTATAGATCCAGAGAAAAGAGAGTTGTGACACTAGACACAATGACAAACTGTCCTGACCAAAAACCTGTAACCTGAGTAGATCCTGATTCTGAATTGTAACTTAACACTTCCCTAATAAACTCTCTAACTGTGAGGTTTTTGTGTGGCGACTGCAAAACATTATCATGCCTAGCAGATAAAGAATACTGTATAGAAATTGGTAAAAAAAGTTAAAGAGGTATGTGTGACCTCTCCTATGCTAATTTTATACCACTACAACAAAATACTTCAGAGTTCCCAGTAAAATGGAATATAACATGTCTTCTACTTTTTTCCATAGTCTTTCTAAATGAATAAACAAATGCATCTAGCTAATCTGGTAAATATCATTAAAACCTAAGGTAGAATTTATGCTTATGGTACAACCAGTATGCAAGGCATTTTCCTCCCTGAAGTTTGTTTTGAGCACATCTCAGTTTCTTGATACAAAGTTCAATCGTTTATGTCACTTATTTCTGCTCATAGACTCTGGAAATAATGTCCACCTCTCTGTCTCTCTTATCACGGATTCCTATTTTTGGCCTTTAAATCTATTCACCAAAATTCTCCAGGGGCCTGATTTATAGTGTAGATTTCATATGGAATTTCTCATTAATTTTGTATCTCAGATAGAAAACTAATGATTCCCAAAAAGAGGTGCCAAACAGAAGCTGGGCTGCAATACCTTCTACTTTTATAATATGCCTGTAATGGAAATAAAAATCATCAGTTATTAAATAACATCATTTATGGGTTCATTAAAAAGGAAAAAATCTGAGTAAAGAGATTTAATGGTTTTGGTAGTTTATCCAAATTACACTTTAACTCTGGTGGCAATGGAGAAGGGAGCAAAGAAACAGAAGAGTTAGGACTAGTAAGGATAGTAAAAAAAGAAGGGCAGAAATCCATTTCCACGTAAAGAAGAGTGAATAACTTAAAGACTGCTACTTCCTTAAAGATTGCTACTTCCTTGAAGACTGTTGTTGTTGTTGATTGCCATCAAGTTGGCACGACTCATAGCAGCCCTATGAACAAAAGACCTGAAGCCTTTCTATAACTGTCATCATTTCTCAAAGTTCACAGAGTTTCCAGAGACATATTGTTTAGGAAGTGGATGCTGCTCCTGCTTCCAAATCTATCTTAAACTGGGAGCTCCACCAAACACTGTCCAACATGGGTAACTGTTATGGCATTTGACACCCCAATGGCGCAAGGTTCAGCACTACAGCAACCGCAGGTTACCTCAGTACAGCGGATTGACAGAATAGTGCTGTACCACTTAGAAGAATGCTTCTCCAAAACATAGTAACAACCAACTTTTAAATAAAAGGCCCTCCACAAGATCTTGTTGACTCTAAATAAATAAATAAATAAAGAACAACCAATATAATATGTTGTTGTTATGTGCTATTGAGTCGCCTGCAACCTATAGTGTACAGCAGCTCTGAAGCCTGCCCTGTCTGGAGCCAGTCTCACTAATTCCGACACACTAACCCCCATCACCCCAGCCACTATATCAATCCATCTCATTTGGGGTCTCCCTATCCTATACTGTCCATCCACCTTTCTGAGAATGATGTCCTTCTCCAAGGGCCAGTCTCTCCTGGCCACGTGCCCAAAGTATGTGAGGCCGAGCTTCAAAATCCTAGCCTACTACATCACTAAAACCAGACTCTTATTGCAAATCAAGTCAATGGAATCAATACTTCTTGAGCACTTTATACAGATGCTACATTGGGAGTCTGTGTAAACAAGAGAGACTAGTTTGCCAAAAGTTCATAATTAACAGCCCAGAATGTATTTGTCGTAACACCATGGATTAGATCTAAACTTCTTAAAACCATTTTTACACACCATTTTATTTTTCCAATTAGGATTCTCCGAGTGGTACAAAAGATGCAGCACTCAAAAAGTTGTCAGTTCAAGCCCAAAGGCATGAGAAGGCCTGCCGGAAAGACCACAGCCACTGAAATCATCTGTGCAGTTCCCCCCTGGAACACAGGTGTTCTTTTTTTTCTCCCACAATAAGAGATGATTACAGAAAAATAGGCAGAGATATGAATGGAGAAGAAAATGTACAGAAAAGAAGATAAAACCATGAGTAAGGTAAATACACTGAATATCTGTCATAAGACACTACAAAATGTCACTACATTTTTAAAATTTATTTTTCATTTAAATGAACATCTACAGAGATTTTGGAATTCCATTCATTCATTGTTGCAC
>NW_006399762.1:23903931-23911048 GCF_000299155.1 Elephantulus edwardii
CATAATGTCCTCCAGGGTCACCCATTTTGAATAATATTGCATGAGTTCCTTGTTTTTCAATGCAGCATAATATTCCATTGTGCGAATATACCACAGCTTCTCTACTCACTCGTTTGTTGATGGACATTTGGGTTTTTTCCAACTCCTTGCTATTGTAAACAAAGCCGCAATAAACATGGGTATGCATATATCTACTTGGGTGCCATTTATGGTCTCTTTAGGGTATATTCCCAGTAGTGGAATTGCTGGGTCAAATGGTATCTCTATTTGCAACTTTTTGAGAAAGCGCCACATCGCTTTCCATAGTGGATGCACCATAATTCACTACATTTTAAAAAATACATCTATACTTGCTCAGGAGAAACCCAACTACTCTTTTTACCAAGGCCACATAGCAGTTTTTTTCCATGGGTTCTCATAAAGGACATCTTTTCCTTGATTACATGGTTTCATAAGGCTGTAGTGCTGCTTCTTAAAAGGGAACCTTCATGGCATAGGCCTTAAGGAGTTGCACTCCTAACCCAATGGCAGCATCTCTCTAGCAGTTCAAACCCATTAACAGCTCTACAGGAAAAAGATGGGCAATTTCCTCCCATGTGATTTACAGCCTTCCAAAACCCACTGGCAGTTCCAACTCAACAGCAAAGACAGCATTTCTTAAAAGAAATGCCAATAAAAGTTAAAACATTTGTGGGGGAGGCACCCTGCCACCTAGTCTAAAGACAGAGCTAGTTCAGGAAGAGAAGCTGGTATTTGTTAAATGAAAGGGAAATTAACAGTACTGTAAATTCCATGGAAAGATCCTTGATGTCTCAGTGAATTAAGCACTGGGCTGCTAACCAAAAGACCGGAACATTTCAAGCCACCATGTTAATGCTCCATGAGAGAAGCATGAGGCAGTCTGCTTCCAAATACAGTTTCCGTTTCGGAAATCCTATGAACCAGTCCTACTCAGTCCTATAGGATCACTATCACTACGGATCAGAACTGACTCAAAGGCAGTGGGTTTGGTTTTTTGGTTTAAGTTCCATATCAAAGAAGAACCTTCTAAAATATAGCTGAGATAATGCTGTGTCACTTATTACCTATTTGTTTGTAACTTAGCCAAAACATCTACTCTAAAATTATTTTAGGGTTCTAACACTACATGCTCTAAGCATGTATGTTATATAGATGAAAATGACAGAACAAAGCATTTGTTATTGTTAGGTGATGTCAAATTGAGTATGACCCACAGCAACCCTATGAACAACAGATCTGAACGCTGAATAAAGCAGCATTAGAGAGAGATTTAATCTACTGTGACTTGCTAATCGTACTAAATAAATTTCAATCGCTCTTGATGCAATAAGCAGTTATTACAACCATTAGGTAAATCTGCCAGGCCAGTAACTGCCCTAAGATCATGAAAGACAACCATTTTAACACTGACAAATACATCCTTCAATAGGATGTCTGCAACAAAATGGCAATTTTAGGGATAGGAAGGAATTTTGAGATCTTTAATGGGTCCCTTGTTGTGAAAAGAGGTAGCACAGGACTAAACCTACTGACTGACTTGTCTAAGTTCACAGCACTAAATGGTGGCAAGGCTTCTCTGAGACCAATCAAACAAATGGCTCACTCCTATTCCACAACCCAAACATATTCCCTTTATACAGAAAAGATGTTTTACATCATGAACACTTAGCCTCGAGTTTTCAGTCTTAATTTCACAGATATTTCATTCAACAAATACTTTAGATACAAAATGATGTATTTACTATCTTACAGTTTCTGTAAAGCAACACTAATACCTAAGTGCTGAAAAAGGTGGCAATGTTTAATATTTAATAGTCAAACTAGTTTCAAATTACATGGAGACCAAAACACTAGTAAGGTCTTTTCTATAGTGTAAGTACAATCACCAACATCCAATAAGTTGCTCCATGTTCAGAAGATAGTTCTGGAATCAGTATTAAACAACTTACTATCAATTACAAAGATTATTAGACAGGTAAGAGAGAGATAAAGGGAGGGAGAAAAGAAGAGAGAGAGGGGGAGAGGGAAAGAGGGAAAAAGAGAGAGAGGAAGGAGGGGGGAAAGAGAGTGAAAAAGCTGTAGCCAAGAGGCTTTCATTAGTAGACCTGAGAGGGATGCCAAAGGAGTGCACATAGACAAGAGGAGGTCAAAATGGCATGCAGACAAAGAGCCTTTCTTTTTTTAGGGGGCTGTTAGGGAGATTCAGTGTAGTGCTTAGGATTCAAAGCTTTCACTGACATGATCTGGGTTTGATTCCTGATCAGGGAACCATATGCTAGATAGGAAAAAAAGAGTTGAGAGAGAAAGAAAAGAACTGGTCCCAAGTAGTGATAAGGCCTTTATTAAGTAGTCTCAAAGGACACCAGGTGACTGCTCACAGAGAAGCTCAGAGTGGCATGCAGCTGACAAAGACACTTTCTTTTCCTAGGGGCTGTTAAGGAGATTTAGAGGGGGTGGTATTTGGCTCAGGAACTTGGGGGCAGGCGTCAAAAGTGTGATCAGGCCCAGAGCCTTATCAGGATCTGGTCATCTAGTCGCCTTATCAGGATATGGACATGATCAGGTTTCCTCAAGGAATGGTCAGGCCTAGGGGTCAGGCCTGGGGAAAATGCAGTATTCTTCCTCAATATACAAAAATAAAATGGTAAAGAAGTGTGAAATACAATATCCATTAAACTCAATAGATGATAACAAAACTTTCCAAACTAACATGCAATGGTGGGACTAAATAATTCAAATGCTTACTGTCTAGAGGCTAAAAAATAAATGCACGATCTAATATTTAGGTTTCTCCACAAAGTTCGCTTGATTACTTAATTTAAATACAGATTGTAAAGAATTCAAATGCTACATAAAAAAAACCACAAACTCCTATAAGGAAGTTTCTCTCAAGCAGCAAAAAAACCAAAATTACAATTAGGCAAGGACTTTCTGTTTAAAGATAACTCATCAAGTCCCATAATCACTCCAAGCCACATTTAATCACACTGAAACGCCAGCAGGAGCCATGCATTGCCCTGACAACCACTCAGCCAAGGTGTTAACAAGCAGAGATGCGGCTTCCCAAACATGACACCTGGTCATGTTTCGGTTTTGCTCCTGTTCTTCAGATTATATGTGTTCTGTGAAAAGCAATCTTACTACACTAAACATTCCAGAGTGGGTGAAACGAAGTTTTTCATTGGGGGCAAGGATTTCAAAGCTCCAATGGATTGGATCCGTGGCTAGGGTAATGGAGGTAGGTGTGTCAGAGACAATAAGGTTGGCTCAGGATGGAGCAGGGAGGGTTTAGGGCTGTTGTACACAGGGTCGCTATGAGTCGCAAGTGACTCCATGGCACATGACAGTAACAACAATTTTCATACTTTAGGCTCACGGCCAGGAGGGACTAGTCCTTGGAAAATGACATCATGCTTGGAAGGGTGCAGGGACAGCGGAGGGGCGGAAGACCTGAGATGAGATGGACTGACACAGTAATGGGGGCAATGGGATTAGTTGTGTCGGAGTCAATGCGACTGGCTCAGAAGAGGGCAGGATCCAGAGTTAACATACATAGAGTCTCTCTGCGTCGTGGGCAACTCGATGGCACTAAGAACAACAAAAACAAGAAGCATACCCATGTCAACAAAATTTTTTTTGCACCCACAAAACACTAGCAGACAATTAGTAACCTACCATATAAAGGAGGTGAATTGTGTATTTTTTCAAAGTGAAGAGACCCTCACTCATTAAGTTGGAACAGACTCAGAGCTAACCAACCTCTAGGGAGTTTTGTTGTTCTCATCAAGTTGGAACTGACACATAGTTGACCTTCCAGTGGGTTTTCAGAGGCAGTAAATCTCAGGGGAGGAGACTGCCCATCTTTCTTCAGCTTAACAGCTGGCAGATTGGAATCATGGGCCTTTGGATGGCAGTACAACATCTTACCACTAAGACACCTGAGGATATAAACTTCACAAGAGAAGATTCCCCAGAAATTTTTCTCAGAGCTCTTGGTGGATTCAAAATGCCAGAGAGATGCCATCTTCTGAGCGCAAAACTCCCTATGAACTACGCCACCTGAGTTCCCTATGTTCTCCTATAAATAAAACATCAAGCCAGTAGCTGAAGATTCTGCTTCACAGCAGGCTCCACATGGGTGAGAACAGAACTATATGCTGTGTGGTTTTCAATGACTGATGTTTTAGAAGGAGACCAATAAGCCTTTTAGCAGAGGTGCTTCTGGGTGGATTTGAAACACCAACCTTTAAGTTGGCGGCCAAGGGTTTAAGTATTTGTGCCATCTGGAGCTCCAAAATTTTTATGTAGGATACTTATGAGTCCCACACAACTAGGGCAGTAACTTAACTTAATCAGTCTATTCAATCACTGCAAGATGTGCAGGCTGGGTTTAGAAGAGGCCATGGTACTAGGGATATTATAGCTAATGTTAGATGGATCTTGGTTGAAAGTAGAGAGTCCCAGAGGAATGACTACCTGTGTTTGATTGACTATGCAAAGGCATTTGACAGTGTGGATCACAACAAACTGTGGCTGACTTTGAGAAGAATGAGACTCCTAGAACACTTGATTGTCCTTATGAGAAACTTGGACCAGGAGGCAGTCATCAGAACAGAGCACGGAAACACTGCCTGGTTTAAAACTGGGAAGGCTGTATACCAGGGATGTATTCTGTCTCCATGTTCTTTGAATCTATATGCAGAACAGATCATCTGAGACGCTGGGTTGTATGAGGAGGAATGTGGCATCAGGATTGGAGGAAGACTCATCAACAACCTGTGTTATGCAGATGACACCCTCTGCCTGCTGAAACTGAGGAGGACCTGAAGCACTTGTGGCAGAAGCTCAAGGACTGCAGCCTTCAATATGAACTGCAGCCTTCAATATGAATTGAAGCTCAACATCAAGAAAACAAAGATTCTCACCACTGGGCCAATTGGCAACATTATGATGGATGGTGAAGAGATTGAGATTAACAGCTTTAGTCGGCTTGGCTCCACAATCAATACTCTTGGTACCAGCAGACAGGAAATCAAGAAACTAATTGCATTGGCAAAGTTGGCTGTCAGGGACCTCTCCAGAGTACTGAAGAGCAATGACATCAGTCTGGAGACTAAGGTGGTACCTGTTCCAAGTTGCTTGCTATGCATCAGAGAGCTGGACAATGACTAGGGATGACAGAAAGGTAATTGATGCCTTTAAGTGTGGTGCTGGAGGAAGAGTGTTGAATATACCATGGACTGTCAGGAGAATAAACAGGTTAGTCCTAAAGAGGGTGAAACCAGCCTGCTTCTTAGAGGCAAGGACTCTGAGGCTTCATCTGACATACTTTGGGTTGTTGCAAGGAGGGACATTGGAGAGCTGGGTTGTTGGAGAGGGACATCATGCTTGGAAGGGTAGAGGAACAGAGAAAGAGAGAGAAAGAAAGACCACCAATGACATGGATTGATACAGTGACTGGGATAATGAGGGTAGGTGTGTAGGAGACAGTAAAGTTGGCACAGGATAGAACAGGTTTCAGGGCTATTGTACACAGAGTCACTATGAGTCACAAGCAACTTGATAATACATAACAACAACAACAACTATTCCGTCACGCCTATTCAATCTAGATGCTGAGCAAATCATTCAAGAAGCTGTAGTACATGAAGAATGTGACATCAGGATTGGAGAAACTTTGAGTTGTGGTTCTGAAGAAAAATATTGAATATACCATGGACTTCTTTGCATCTTCTTTTAATACTTCCTGGATCATGTAATATTCTGCCTAAAGCATCCCTGAGTATAGCAATTTGAGGTTTGAATTTGTTCTTCAGTTCCTAGAGCTTAAGAAATGCTGAGCGAGTTCAGCCCTTTTGATTTTCTGACTCCATCTCCTTGCACATTTCATTGTAATATTTTACTTTGTCATCCCGTGCTGCTTTTGAAATCTTCTATTCAACTCTTTAGTATCTTGAATTCTTCCTTGTGCTTTGGCTTCTCTGCGCTCCAGTGCAATTTTCAGAGTCTCTTCTGACATCCATTTGGTCTTCTCTTCCTCTTCTGTCTTTGCAATGACCATTTGCACTATTCCTGGATGATACCCTTGATATCCTCCCACAACTCATCTGGTCTTCGCTCATTAGTGTTCAAGGCCTCAAACCTGTTCCTGAGATGTCTTCTGACATCCATTTGGTCTTCTCTTCCTCTTCTGTCTTTGCAATGACCATTTGCACTATTCCTGGATGATACCCTTGATATCCTCCCACAACTCATCTGATGAGCAAAGGCTCATTAGTGTTCAAGGCCTCAAACCTGTTCCTGAGATCGTTCTGAAATTCAGGTGTGATAGATTCAAAGTCATATTTGGTTTAATTTTCCTCAGCTTCAGCTTGAACTTGCATATGAGTAGTTGGTGGACAGAATATTAAGTGATCTAGGAAGTATTAAAAGAAGATGGACAGAATATACTGAGTCACTGTATCGACACAGAAGAATTTCATGAAACAACATATGAGCAAGAGCCTATGGTGATGAAGAAAGAATTTCAGGCTGCTTTGAAGGAAATAGCAAAAAATAAGGCCCCAGAAGTAGATGGTATACCAATCGACATATTTTAGCTAACAGATGCAGCCCTGGACATGCTCACCAAGTTGTACCAAGAAATCTGGGGAACAACCACTTGCCCAACTGACTGGAAGAGATCTATATTTGTTCCCATCCCAAAGAAGGGTGACCCAACTATATCATTGATTTCACATGCAAGCAAGATTACACTGAAGATTATCCAAAAATGACTGGAACAGCACATCAGCAGAGAACTGCCAGAAGTCCAGGCTGGGTTTAGAAGGGGTTATGGTACTAGAGATATTGTAGCTGATGTTAGATGGATCTTAGCTGAAAGCAGGGAATACCAGAGGAATGTATATCTGTGTTTCATTGACTATGCAAGGCGTTTGGCTGTGTGGATCATAACAAACTGCTGCTGACTCTGAGAAGAATGGGAATCCCAGAACACTTGATTGTGCTAATGAGAAACCTATACTTGGATCAAGAGGCAATCATCAGAACAGAGCAAGAAAACACTGCATGGTTCAAAATTGGGAAGGGTGTACGC
>NW_006399762.1:23911512-23929580 GCF_000299155.1 Elephantulus edwardii
AGGAGGATAGAAGGAGAATTGATGCCTTTGAGCTGTGGTGCTGGAGAAGAGTATTGAGAGTACCATGGACTGCTAGGAAAACAAACAGATTCATCCTAGAGAGGGTTAAACCAGGCAGCTCCTTGGAGGCAATGATTCTGAGGCTCCATCTAACATACTTTGGACATGTTGTAAGGAGGGACCGGTCCTTGGAGAGGGACATCATGCTTAGGAGGGTGGAGGGACAGCGCAGGAGGGGAAAGCCTTCTATGGTGGATTGATTCAGTGACTGGGGTAATCAGGATGGGTGTATCGGAGACAGTGCGACTGGCACAGGACAGAGCAGAGTTTTGGGCTGTTGTACATAGGGTCGCGATGAGTTGCAAGCGACTTGACGGCACATAACAACAACAACATCCCATGGACTACCAAAAATATAAACAAATGGGTCTTGGAGGAAGGCTGTCTTGGAGTAACCAGAGTACTCTTAGGAGCAACGATGATGGAGAGACTCTATTTCACATACTTTGGGTAGATGATGGTCCAGTCCTTGGAAAAAAACACTGTGCTAAAAAGGTGGAGGTTCAGAGAAAAAGAAGACAACACTCAACAAGATGCCCTGACACAGTGACTGTAACAATAGGCTCAAGAAAGGCTATTAGAGATGGTGAAGAGGGTGTAAGATAGGACAAATTTTCCATCTGTTGTTCACAGGATCACTGGGTTGTAATCTATCTGATGACACCTAACAACAACTTAACTTGAGATAATTCTTATGACAAGTCCTTGCAAGCCAATTTTTATGAGATAAAAATTTCACTGATTTTTTTTGTTCCACCCTGCCTAGCTTTAAGAGGGCTTAAAAGTGGTAAAAATATATAGAAATAACACTTGTCTTTACTTACAGGATTTTTCATATCAAGTGGGGCAATCACCAAATCATGAGAATTTAGAATATAAAATGTTTCTATAGCTATGTAGTTTGGTTTGCAGAAAATGGCTTATTGTTGCTGTTATATGCCATTGAGTCACCCTACATTCAGCAGCTCTGAGACTCTGCCCTATCTTGAGCCAGTCTCACTAATTCTGACACACCAACCCCCATTACCCCATTAACCCATTGCTACTGCAGCAATCCATCTCCTCCAGGGTCTTCACCTCCTGCACTGTCCCTCAATGCTTCTGAGCATGATGTCTCCAAAGACCATTCTCTCGTGGCCACATGCCCAGCGTAAGTATGTGAGACAGACAGAGCTTCAAAATCCTAGTCTCCAAGGAGAAACTTGGTTTCATCCTTGCCAAGACAGATCTATTTTTCTTGGCAGTCCATAGCATGTTCAAGACTCTTCTCCAGCACCACAATTCGAAGTCACTGATTCTTGTCATTCTTAGTCATTGACCAGCTCTCTGATGCATAGCAAGTAATTGAAAAGCTCATGGCCTGGATTAGTTGCACCATAGTCTCTAGACTGACACCGTTGCTTTTCAGTATTCTGGAGAGGTCCCTGATAGCAGATTTTTCCAATGCAATTTTGATTTCCTGACTGCTGGTGCTAAGAGTGCCGATGGTGGATCCGAGCAATTAGAGGCTAGCTCTAACCAAAACTACTAAGGAGCTAAACATGTCTATCAATTTCTTTAAGATAAAATGTCAGAGGTTCAAAGAAGTAAACTCATAAACTTGCCTTCATTCTTCTACTGGGTACAGGTGTCTTTTAACAGACTGTCAATGCTCTCCCAAAAACTCTAAACAAGTAAGGCAATGGTAAAGACATTTTCATTTCTAAGTTTAACAAACCCAACTATAGGAAGAGGAGTCAAGATCTAAGACAAAGACTTGCAAATGAAAAAGTCAAAAGCAGAGCTTCTTCAGGCTCCCCCTCCCCCCTCCTCCCCGCCCCAGGCTTCTTCAGGAGCCAAAGGACTCACCACTGTTTCTCTGTAATTAGACTTAATAGCCCCCACTGTACAATTTCTTATTTCTTTCTAAAGGGCATCCAGATTCCTGCTGGGACAGGCAATGACACCACCCTATAAAGCACCAGATGGGAAAGAGAAAAAGGCTTGGAGCTGATACTTTGAGAAAGGGCAGTCAGCCCTGGGATCCATAAAAATTCTACTCAAAATGTTAACTGGATTTAAAAGAACACAGATGCAATCTGTGTTTAAATGCTATGTTAAGGGGGCATTCATCTATAGTGTTCAAGTATTTTGTGCTTCAGTAAAAAAAAAAATGAGAAAAAGCTACTCCCAATTATTTTAGCAAGTCTACCATTTTACTCTTTTTTTTTTCAGCTTAGATACTAAGTAAATTGATCTTCTTCGCTCTTTCGAGCATAGACAGATGCAATTAAATATTTCCTGCATCAGTCCAAACTTGGAAGCCCTGAGAGATAGCTGTAAGGGAGAGAAAGGGAAGGGGGGCGGCGGGGGAAGAAACAGGAAGTGAAAGTGCCCCGAAAGCCACACTGCTTATTCTGCAATGTGATTTTTTTTTTTTCCCCTACTGTATAGTCAAAACGAGAGAAATCGGTTCTCTCCAACGGTCTAGAAGTAATGTACTGGATAAGAGTGAAGGAGTAACAAAAGCAAACAAATAAAAACGCAGAAACAAGTTCTTCCCAGCCCCCCCCCCCGCGGCGCGCGCGCGCGCACACACACACACACACACACACACACACACACCCTGAAGGCTCTTTTTAAAAAGGCTGTCTGTCTGCATCAAGCTCAGAGTTAGGGCTCCTGGGCTCCTGTCAGGCTCCATCACAATCCTAGTTACACTCAGCTCTTTCCCCGCCTCCTTCTCTGACTGTCTTTTCCAGTCCACATCAATTCTCCTCCCTCCTCCTCCAAGCAACGGTTCCACACAGACCACACAATACAACTGAGTCAGGGCAACTGTTACTCACCAGCACACACTCATGATTCACTGGCTCGCGAGGCTCCGAACCAAACGCGAGTTTTTCCTCCCTCTCTGGAAGGGCGGTGCTGGCGGGTTTCGGGATGCACCTTTCCCTCTCTTAACAGTCCACACCGGCTCGCTCACTCTCAGCTAGATTTCTACATTTTCTTAAGAAAATGTACCGGCGACGCCAGGGGGCACGAGGCGACACCAGTGCCGCTCTGGGGCAGAACTTCCAACAGCGGTTTGGATGCCGAGAAAATGACTTCTGGGGCGATTCTGCAGCTTCCCCTGGGCGAAGCCCCCGAACCCCGGCCCCCAACTGCCGACTCGTAATACCCGAGCCTTCCCGATCCCCGCGGCCCCAGACGGGGAGCGCCCCGGCCTTTCCTTCCCTCTGTCCCGGGCGAAGCTCTGGCCTGGACTCCTGGACCCACATCTGCGGTCCGGCGACCACCTGTCGGGTCCTCCCTCTCCCGCGCGGAGCCCGAAGGGCAGAGACACGCACGGACTTCCCTGCCGCTCCCGGCACTCGGCGCAGGCTTCCTCTCTCCCCAAAGTTGTCAGATGCAAACTTTCGTCCCGGCCGTCCGGAGAGGGGGGCCCTCCCGAGCCCTAAATCGACCTTTTTTCCTACCTGGGGGTTGCGCCTCGGCGGGTTCGCGCGGCCCCTGGTCCCGGGAGTTGGCAGCAGCGGCAGGCGCCACGGCCTGGGACCTCCCCTCAGGAGCATCATCCTCCCCGGGGCGCCGGGCTCCCGCAGGAGTTACCGGGACATCCTCTCCACACGCCCGGAGCCTCGGCGGCGGCAAGCGACGCACAGCCCGGCGTTCGCGGTGCGCGGAAACGCCCGCCTCCCGCCGTCCGGGCCGCGCGGGCCGGGGGCGGGCGGAGCCGAGGGTGTGTCGCTGTCTGCACTTCGCTCGTACACTCGCGGGCGGAACGCTGTTTTCTCTCCTCCGACAAAAAAGGGGGAAAAAGAGCAAGATGCCCGCCAGAAAGGTCAAAATCCAGTCTGTCTTATGTTTGGAGCGGCAGCCTGGCGCTTTTCTCTGGAGCCGCTTTAAAGATGAAGGAACAAAAGTAGGCGAGGTTTGCGATTTCACAAGTCGCTCCTAACATGGGGACACATTGAACTCAGTCCTCCACGCAAACCCCACGCTGGGCCGAGGGGGTGGCTTGTTCCCGGGAAGGGCGTCGGAGGTCCGGGGGGAGGCCCGGTCTTGGGAGGTGGGCTGCTTAGATGCCCCCATGGCTCTCTGCTCACCGGTGAGCGCTGTGAATCAGGCAGCCCGCCTCTGGCAGAGGCTTATTATTGTTCACTGGATCGTAGCCTCAGCTAGAACTCATGAGGAAAAATCCTTCGCACAGCAGATCTGGTTCCTCTTCTGAAGCACATTTCTAGCCGAAAGAGCTACAAAATGCCGTTTTCCTGACAGCAGGCAAAACTACTGCTTTGCCTTGGAGACTTTTTATCCAAACACATCTATTCCAGACCAACTTAACCCAACCTTTCATTCTATGTTAGTAAAGTGCCAGATATAAACAGAAGGCCCTGTTCAATTTTAATTTCAGATGTTAAAAAAATATCTGATTGCTGTGCGGTCAATTCTGACTCCCAGCGGCCCTGTGGGACAGAATAGAACTGCCCTACAAGGTTTCCCAGGCTGTGAAGCTTTACGAAGACACAGGGACACAGGGCTTCATCTTTCACCTGCAGAACTAGTTAGTGGACTCCGACTTCTGGCCTTGGGGTAGAAGTCAAGTGTTTCACCATTAGGATTCTCTTCAGATAAAGAACATTTCTTTTTATTTATTTATTTTTTTTACTATAACTAACCAGTTGTCTATAAAACAAAAATATATGAGTGGTATGTAGGTAGATGTGTGCATATGTGCATAAAGTACATTAGAGTATTTGGGTAAGCAACTCAAACTCAATGCATTGTTATCAAGTGGGATCAGACCCTCTTGCTACTTTTCAGAGGGTGTATGTTATACTGGAAGACATTGCCTGTCTTTCTCCACAGCAGTTGATGGATTTGAGAAGTCTACCACTTGTGTCTGGATTGGCAGTAAAATTCTTCACCCACTAGACCATCAGAGCTCTATGGATGTGAATGTATAAGTGTATCTCTAAGTATATGGGTTTACATGTTTATGTGGCTATATTTATATATTCGTGTGTATATGCCTTCAAGTTGTGGCACTGGAGGAGTCTTGACCATACCATGGACCACCAAGAAGACAAATAGGTCTGACTTGGAGAGAGTGAAACCAAGTTTCTCCTTGGATTTTGAAGCTCCATCTCACATACTTTGGACATGTGGCCAAGAGAAACTGTTCCTTGGAGAAGGACCTCATACTCAGAAGGTGGAGGGACAATGCAGAAGAGGAAGACCCTGAATGAGATGGATTGATACAGTAGCTGAGGCAATGGGAGTTGGTATGTCAGAATTAGTGAGACGATTCAGGACAGGGCAGGCTTCAGAGCTGCTGTATGTAAGGTCGCAGGCAACTTGACAGCACATAACAACAAAAACAATACCCACGTGAGAGCAGAACACAGTTACAGATATTGCCTGACTCAACCAAACACCTTGAAAGATAACTTTATTGGATTTGAAGGCTTGGGAGCATAGTTTAATCTGCTAACTCAATCAATTGACATAACATAGTTCATAAAGGCAATGATCTGTATCTCGGATTGGTGAATATTATCTGGAGTTTTAAAACCTAGCAAGTTGCCACCTGAAATACAGCGATTGGTCTTAACTCATGTGGCATAAAAGATAATGAAGGAACCAAAGATGGGAAGAACAGAAGAACTGGTCCCCAGCTACCATTATCAATCCTCTGACTAAGGACATAAAAGTCTCAGATTAAAATGGAGAAAAATAAGCAAAAAAAAAATTAAGCTTGAAGATTGAGGTAAGGGATCAAGATTAGAAAAAACAAAGGCCATGCTTACTGAACTGTGATAGAGACTAAAGGAACCTCACAAGTATAGATCTAAGGTACCCTTTGAAATTGAAACTGAAGCCTGTCCCAGCAGTCACCTTTCATCCAAAGAGTAGATTAGACTCTGGAATAATAATATCTCAGTGAAGACTATGCTCTCTTTAATAATATATGATATGAGGTCCGAAGGTCAACATTTACGTTAAAACAACTATTAAAGATTATGGTGGGACAAAGAAGCTAAAATAATGAAAACTAGAAATGTATCATTAAAACAAATAAATGGAGATAACAAGAATGTTTATATATTTTAAAAAGTGAAACTAATGTCATGGGAATTGTGCAGAAAATGTAGGAGATTAATTCACTATGAAATTATCTATAAAACTAGGACATTATCAATATTACATGCAAGCAAAATATTGCTGACAATCATCCAAAAACAGCTTGAATAGTATATAGATGGAAAACTGCTAGAAGTTTAAGCTGAGTTTAGAAGAGGCCACCGAACAGGGATATCATTGCTGATATCAGATGGATCCTGGCTAAAAGCAGAGAATACTAGAAGAATATCTATTTATGTTTTGTTGACTGTGCAAAAGCATTCATGCATATCATAACAAACAACTGCTAACATTGAGAAGGAGAATACCAGTACACATGCTTATAGCAAACTTATACCTTGGCCAAGAAGCTATTGTACAAACAGAGCAAGGGACCACTGCATGGTTTAAAATGAGAAAAGGTGTACATCAGGGTTGTATCCTTTCTTTACATCTTTTCAACCTGTATGCTAAGCAAATCATTCAAAAACCTGGAATCTATGAAGAATGTGGCATCACGATTGGAGGAACCTCTGCAGCTTTTTCTGTGCAGAGACACAACCTTGCTTGCTGAAAGTGAGAAGAACTTATGAAATACTTACTACAGAAGTACAAAGACTACAGTCTTCAATATCAAGAAAAAATTCTCACCACTGGACTGATCAGCAAAATCATGATAGATAGAGAAGAGATTGAAATTGTCAATGATTTCCTCTTACTTGGATCTATAAGGGAACACCCTTGGTACAAGCAGTCAGGAGATAAGAAGATATATTACTCTGGGCAAGTCTGCTGTCGGATATCTCTAAATTACTGAGGAGCAATGATGTCCGTTTGAAGACTAAGGTGGGTCTGATTTAGGCCATAGTGTTTTCAGTCACTTGCTATTCATCTGAAAGCTGGAAAATGAATAAGGATGACAGAATGGTTACCTTTGAGTTGTAGAGTTGCAAAAGAGCACCAGACATCCTGTTTATCCTGTTGTTGTGTACCATCAAATCAGAACTGACCCATAGCTGGACCTCCAGAGGGTTTTCAGAGACTGTAAATCCCATGGGAGGAGATTGTCCATCCTTTTCCCACAGAGCAGCTGATGGTTTCGAACTGCATGCTTTTGGGATTGCAGCGCAGTTTCTTACCACCAGGCCCCCAGAGATCCTTACGGACTGCAAAAAGTCTGAACAGATTTGTCTTGGAAAAAGTGCAGCCAGAGTGGTCCTTAGAGGCAAGCTCTCTCTCATATATTTTGAGCATGTTGCTAGGAAAGGCTGTTCTTGGAAAGGGAATCATGATTGGAAAACTGGAGGTATCAGTGAAAGAGAGAAAGACCCTCAGTGAAATAGATTAACAACAATGACTGCAGCAGTGGGGTCAAGTATGTCAGGGGTGTTTGATGGCATAAAATTGGTCAGAGTTAGGATCTGTTGTTCATAGGATCACTGTGAATCATACTTGAAGCAAAGACAACAACAATTAGCAAATAACAACAATTAGCTATATAAACTTTCACCTGAAACATAATAAAATACTGAGGGGAAAATACAACAGAAATTTAGCAGTTACTGCTAAGTCAGTTTTGACCCAGAGTGACCCCATGGATTTTTAATCTATCCTGAATATTGCATGAGACACACTCTCAAATTAAATATTTGGGATAACTAAAATTTGTTATTTACTTGAAATTAAACTTTAACTAGACATATTGGGCACATGGCCAGGAGGGACCAGTCTGTGGAGAAGAACATCATGCTTGGAAGGGTGGAGGGACAGTGCAGGGGAGGAAAACCCAAGATGTAGTATCGCACACAGCTTCTTGGTCTAGGTATAGGTTGAGCGTGAGCACAATTGTCACTTCATTTTACTTGAATCTACAATCAACACCTATCAGAGCCCAGTCAAGACATTAAAAGCAGCACAGCATTGGGAAAATCTGCTGTCAGTTTAAAGAATAAGGAGCACCTGGTCTTTTCATTTGTTTCCAAGACATCTGAAAGTTGGGCCACATATTAGGAAGCTGGAAGGAGCATCTATGTCTTTTGAGTTGTGTTGGCAAAGAGTATTCACTATACCATGAACTGTGAAAGGAATAAACAAATCCATCTTGGAGGCAGTTCAACTAGAGTGCTCCTTATAGGCAGGGATGATGAAACTTTTTTCATATATTTTGGACATGTCAGAAAGGCTAGTTCCTGACAAAAGATATCATGCTGAAAAAGGAGGTGGGTCAGTGAAAAAGAGGAAGATCCACAGTGAGATAGACACAGTGACTAATGAAGTGGTTGAGCCTGGTAGAGGTCATGAGGATGGGGCAGGTAGTGCAGGACAGAGCAAAAACTCAGACTTCCTTCATAGGCTCACTGCAAGTCACAATCAAGTCAATGGTATCTAACACCACCAACAAGAGCTCTTTAAAAGGGAGCTCTGGGCAAAAGACATGCAAAGAACTTTCACAGAAGAAGATATTCAGATGGCCAACAGACCCATGAACAAATGCTCAAAATCATGAGCAATAAGATGGGCAAATCAAAACCACAATGAGATACCATCTCACCCCAAATTTAACAGGACAGCAAGTAATAAATATTGGAGAGGATGTGGCAAGATAGGAACCCTTCTATGTAGTTGTTGGGATTGTAAAATGGTACAACCATTCTGGAAGGCAGTTTAGCATTTCATCAGAAAGCTGAACATAGAAATTCCATAGGACTCAGCTATTGCACTGCTTGGAATATACCCCAAGAAAGTGAGAACTGTGGCACAAATGGAAACTTGTACACCAATGTTCATACCTATGTTATTCACCATTGCAAGAACATGCAACAGCCCAGACATCCAGTTATAATGGAATGGATTGAGAAATTTTTGTACATTCACATGATGGAATACTACGCACAATACAGGAGCAATGATTTTGCAAATTACTACCTAACTTGGCAGGGACTGGAGAGCATTATGCTAAGTGAACTAAGTCAGTCCCATAAGGACAAATACATTATTGCAGAATATGTATGAGGATCCAAGAGGAGAACGGTGACACAGAGTGCTGAGGATGGGCGGGAGGTAGGGAGCTAATCATAGGGTCACACAATTTGATGGGATAAAGGAAATGTGAAGGATCCACTGTGAAAAACAATGTATATGAACTTTGAAAGTAAACCAGTACAAAATAAAAATTTTATTAAAAAAAAAAAAAGAGTGCGGGAGCTCTGGGGGAATATTCCATAAAGAGTAGCATTGCTTAGAGGTAGTTCAAATCCAGCAGTGGCTCCTCCAGAGAAAAATGGGCAATCTCCCACATAAATTAACGCCTCTGAAACCCTGGGTCAGTTATCAGTTCATTCTGATGTAACAGTAAAGAGATTGTTATTGTGATATACCATATACCTCATATCTTATACTATGAATATTTGCATAGTTTATCTCATTAGCATGAGGAAGTTGGACAATGAATAAGGAAGACTGATTAAGAATTGAGACTTTTGAACTGTGGTGTTGGCAAAGACTATTGAATAACCTGTGGACTGGAGTACTGGTAACCAAGTGGTAAGACTTTATGCTGTCAACCAAAAGATGTGTGGTTCAAAACCAGCAGCTGCTCCATGAGAGAAAAATGAGTAATCTTCTTCCGCCTGATTGAAATCTTCTGAAAACCCTCTGGAGGGTCAGCTATGCATCAGTACACAAGAATAGGGGCTCTCAAAGGAACAAACAAAACTGTCTTGGAAGATATGCAGCCAGAGTGCTTCTTAGAAAGAAGGGTGGAGAGATTTGTTCTGACATACTTTGGGCATGTTATCTGTTTCCTGAAGAAAAACATTATGCATGGTAAAGTAGAGGGTTAGCAAGAAAGAGAAAGACTCTCAACAAGATGGGATGACACAATGGCTTCAATGATAGGCTTAAATGCATCAAAGAATGTAAAGACAAGACAAGATCAGGCAATGTTTCAGTCTGTTGTATGGAAAGATCCTATGAGTTGGAAGTGGCGTGATGACACCTAACAGCAGCAGAATTCACACAACTCAAGTATACAGTCAGATGATTTTTTGTAAATTTACAGTTATTGAGCCCCCACCAAAATCCAATATAAAACATTTTGATCACCCCAGAGTCATCTTCTGCCCCACTGGCAGGCATTCACCTTTGTCACCATCAATTCAAGATGACTACTTCCTGTCTCTGTACATTTCCCCCCCCTGTATATCTTACATAAATAAAATCACACTGGTTCTTTTACTTCACACTAGTTCCTGTACTCCATGTTGCATTTCTCAGTCCACAGTCTCTGTTCTTTGCCCTCTGGATCCTGATACAAGTACTTCCTATTTCTGTATATTGTTACCTTCCAATTTGTGTGACCACAATTCCCTAATTCCTCCCAGTCACATATGTTTTCATTTCTTCCTGCCAGATCTCTTCCTTTCCACTAGCATACTCAACTAATTGTTCACTGACTCCTTAATTTGAAATGTACACAGAGGTGGGTGGGGAGTAACATAACTGTGGGCAACAGTGCAAGGGAGTAACTGTGGCTTCTGAGCCATCACATCTGACTGAGGCAGACAGATAAGAGAGGGAAAGGAGTTTCTGCCAACACATCACCACTGTCATCACTTAAAATTCAGGGTTAGGAGCCCAGTTTAGAGATTGCCCTTAAGTGCTGGCATTGGTGTAATTTAGATTGTCCCAGAACCCTTTGTTCCGCTCCTCTTTGAGCTGTAAAAGAATAAAACCAAAGCAACTACCATTACAGGAAACTGTAAAGTCAAGGAATGAGTGCCAATGAGTATAAGAAAGAGCTATAAAATAGCCAAGTACTGAGGAGCCCCTGAAGCATTTGCTGCAGACTTTTAGGGACTTCAGTCTTTAGTATGGATTGCATCTCGACATGAAGAAAACAAAGGATTCTCACCACAGGGCCAACTGGCAGCATCATGATAGATGGCGAAGAGATTGAGATTGTTAGCAATTTAATCCTGCTCAGATCCACAATCAAGCTCTTGGCAAAAACAGACAGGATATCAAAAGACAAGTTGCATTCTGAAAGTCAGCTGTCAGAGACCTCTCCAGAATGCTGAAGAACAAAATCTGGAAACTAAGGTGCACCTGATCCAGGCCATGGTCTTGGCAATTACTTACTATGCATAGAAAGACAATGACTAAGGATGACAGAAGGAGAATTGGTGCCTTTGAGTTGTGATGCTGGAGATGAGAATTGAACTTACCATGGACTCCTAAGAAAACAAACAAGTCTGTCCTAGAAAGAGTGAAACGAAGTTGCTCCTTGAAAGCAAGGATTTTGAAACTCTATCTCACATATTTTGGGCAAGTCACCAGAAGGGACCAGTCCTCAGAGAAGGACATCATGCTTGGAAGGGTGGAGGGATGGCACAGGAGAGGAAGACTCTGGATGAGATGGATTGACACAGTGACTTTGGTAATGGAGACAGTGTGTGGCACACAGTGAGATTGGTTCAGGATAGGACAAGATTCAGAACTATTGTTCATAGGATCGCTGTGAGTCACGGTCGACTAAGGGGCACAATAACAACTACAATAATAAGTGTTGTGAAGAATGAAGAATTCTTGTCCATATCTATTATCTATATTTTCTAATGTCTTCAGTTGAGAGTTCTGAATTTTGTCTCTCTAGTATAACGTCTTTCTAAAATACAAGCCTAGGTTCTTCTGAGGCCAGGAGAAGCTCTGCTAGGCTGGGTGCACCACCATTTCACAGGTACTCCGCACACCTTAGGCACACCAAGAACCACTACCCATCATCTGGCTTGCATTTTTAAAAATGAAAGGAATAAATGGAGTCCCTGTATTTAAAAAAATATTTATGAATCATTTAAGCAAGTAGCAAATGATCAACAACCAATAGTACTGAAGGAATAAGTGCAACCTGAACTGACAGCAAAAAATAAGTTCCCATGAACTGACAATACCACTTGAAGAATTTTAACAGATTCAGCCCTGGATGTACTCACTATGCCAAGAAATTTGGAAAACAACTAGCTAGCTACCTGGCCAACTAAAAGAAGAGATTCATATTGGTTCCCATTTGAAGAAAAGGTAACCGAACAGAGTGAGGAAGTTATTAAACAATATCATTAGTATCACATGCCAGTGAATTCTTCCTGTAGATTATTATTAAATGGCTGGAATAGTAAATCAGTAGGGAACTGATAGAAATTCAGACAAGATTCACAAGTCATGTACCAAAAATATCAGGGTTGATATCAGAGGCATCTTGGCTAAAAGCAAAGAGTACCAGGAAAATGTTTACTTGCATTTTATTGATTATGCAATGACCTTTAACTGTGTGGATCATAACATATTATGTATAATATCGAGAAGCATGTAATCTTAGCACACTTAATTGTGCCCATGAGAAACCTGTGCATAGATCTGTACAAGAAGTAGTTGTCCAAACAGATCAAGCGACACTGCATGATTTAAAATCAGGAAAGGTGTGTGTCAGAGTTATGTCATTTCTCCACACCTATCTAATCTGTATGCTAGGCGAATCAATTGAGAAGCTGGACTCTGAAGAAGATTATGCCATCAGGATAAGAGGAAGACTCCTCAAGCACCTGCACTAAGGAAAAGACACAATCTTACCTGCTCCAAGTGAGGAAGGTTTGAAGTGCTTGCTGCAGATCATATTGCTTTCAAACACATATAAAAAAATTCACAGTAGCTTGTTCTTTGGGTGCCATCAAGTCAACTATGACTCATAGCAACCTTTGAACAACAGATTGGAAATTTGCCCTATTATTGTATACCATCATCCTCAATGCTCAACCTCACTGTTACAGTCACTATGTCAAACTCATCTCATTAAGGGCCTTTCTCTCTTTTGTCTCACATATTTTGGATATGTTGTCAGGAGGAGCTAGTCCTTACAAAAAAAGATACCATGCTAGGAAAGGTAATTGTTCTTTTGTGCTATTGAGCCAGAACGAACTCATGACCCTCCATTGGGTTTTCAGAGGCTATAAATCACATAGGAGGAGATTGCCTGTCTTTCTCATGTGGAGCACCGAGAGGAGTTTGTTTGGCAAGGCAACTTCTTACCACTAAGCCACCAGAACTCTTGTGAAAGTTAAAGGCCTATTGAATTCACAATATAATAATCATATATTAGCCCTCAAAGAGAGTTTCAAAAGGTGTTTTTATAAAAAAACCAAAAACCTTTATACCTTTCTTAATTATCTAGTGCTGCATAAACAAAATACCACTAGTGTTTAATGGCTTTAATGAGCAGTAATTTATTTTCTTATGATTTTGGAGGTGAGAAGTTCAAACTCAGGGCAACAGCTCTAGGAGAAGGCTTTCTTCCTCTGTTGACTACTGGAGGTAGGGGATGGTCTTTGTTTCTTTTCAGCTTCTGGAAATAATGGGAAATTATAAACTATTTTAAAACTGAACACCAATGTAACTTAATGTTAAAATCTTTTGTCCTAGGAAAATATAGTCCTTAAATTAGTTTATTAAAAAATAGAAAAGATTAAGGGAGCTCTGGTGGTCTGGTGGCAGAAAGCTGTGCTGTAATCCCAGATCCAAGCAGTTTGAATCCATCAGATTCTCCACTGGGGGAGGGGGGAAGGGGGGCAATCTTCTGTATCAGTCAGATACGATTTGACGGTGCACACACAAAAATAATAGAATAAAATTTTTAAAAAATAGAAAAGAGTGAACAACTAAATGTAGACTTGAAGAAGCTAGATAAAAACAATTGCAAAAATTAATTTAAGGAAAGAATTGGAAGGAAATTATAAAGGGAAAAGCAAAAGAAAACCAAACTTTCTCTACACCTTCTCCTCCACAATCATTGTCAAAAATTTGCACAGTTTGGTGGTTGGAGGGAGAGGGGGATGCAAATGGGAAGGATCCGGGTGAAAAGACAAGGTAATGATGGGCAAGGTCCAATGAGATTGATTTTATAAAATACAATGCATGAGAATGATCATAAGAAACACAATATGAATGAAGAATCATAGTGTGAAATACAATGTGTATGCACTTTGTAAGAAAAACAATTTTTTTAAAAAGGACAAAAAATGAGTAAAAAAAAGTTTTTTCTTTTCTTTCTTTTAAAAGGTACCAAGGTAGACAAACTAGAAATAAGAATGCTCAAGAAAAAAAAAGAAGATAGACATCAGCATAACAGAAAAGATTAGAAAAGCTAATATTAAACATACATTTATTTTTATAAAGTTAAAACCACACAGACGACCACTGGTCTGTGAGAAGTCTAATAAATCAACAATCTTAAATTGAAATGGTGAACAATGATTGACCTGCAAAAAGGCCTGACTGAAGTTTAGAGAGTTAAAGGGTTGGTCCAATCAAATTTTAAAGTTAGATAATGCCTAGTTCATACAACAACACAATATTAGCTGTTTTATACGAACGTCTAAAGCCTCAAAGCCAATGGGAAGCTATTTAACTTATTTAATAAAACTGATAGCTATTGTTCATCAATGCCAAGTCCATTCTCTTGAGCTGATGCCTACTCTGGGTGATACCATTTGTGCAGAGCAAAACAGCTGCGTAGGGCTTTTATAAAATCAGACAAGTGAACACCGTTAATGCAAACTATAGGCTGATCTCTCTTATAAATATAGATGAAGGAGATCTTAAATTATTAGCAACTCATCCTTAATAATGTAATAAAAGAATAATGCATTATAATCTAGTAAGGTTTAAGTCAAGCTGTCAGGGTCTATTCCAAATACTAGAGAAATTGAAGAATATCTTCATCTAAACATCTCTATGTTCTAACTATCTTCATCTAAACAGAACTATGCCTAAAAGTTAAATTTATTAATAAATTCTTAACTATTTCTGCAAATGCTCATTCTTACCATCTATCTATAGCTACATCTATTGTAGACAGTGAATCAGACGAACTCATCTGGCTTCAG
This sequence comes from Elephantulus edwardii, assembly GCF_000299155.1. Taxonomy (NCBI): domain Eukaryota; kingdom Metazoa; phylum Chordata; class Mammalia; order Macroscelidea; family Macroscelididae; genus Elephantulus; species Elephantulus edwardii. The sequence goes on from NW_006399762.1 coordinate 23,926,611, forward strand.
TCAGATTACATCATTCCTATGCTCAAGATCCTACCAGGATTTCCCTCTCAGAGTGACATCTAAACTTCTTCCCAAAGCCTGAGAAGTCCTAGAAAATGCATTAGGCACAAAACAACTATGAGATAGCATGTCACCCAGTAAAAATAGCAAAATTTAACAGAACCGCAAACAACAAACACTGGTAAAGTTGTGGAGAGACTGCAACCCTTATTCACTGTTGATGGGAGTGTAAAATGGTGCAACCACTATAGAAGGCACTATGGCGCTTTCTCAAAAAGTTTGAAATAGAAATACCATTTGACCCAGCAATTCCACTACTGGGAATAAATCCTAAAGAAACCAGAACTTCCACCCAAACAGATATATGCACACCCATGTTTCTTGCAGCTTTGTTCACAATGGCAAAGAGTTGGAAACAACCCAAGTACCCATCAACAAATGAATGGATAGAGAATCTCTGGTATATTCACACAATGGAATACTATGCTGCATTGAAAAACAAGGAACTTGTGAAATATTATACAAAATGGGTGACCCTGGAGGACAGTATGCTGCATAGTGCCACTGTTGTAAAATGGGACTGATATTCGAGTTGGGGGAAAACTAAGAGGAGATAAATTATGTATACTGCATTGAAACAGATGAGGCAGAGAACTGTTTAGGAGGTATTATGATTAGGTATTATTGTCATGACGAGTTCAGAATGAAAGCTGCATAGTGGAGTGGACTGGGAGGGGGTTATTGTATAACAATGAAAGAATTTTATTTTTTGCTTTTCAAAGAGAAAAGCAAACTGGGGGCGAGGGGAAGGGATGGGCAGGGAGGAAAGTGCAACTATGAATGAATGGAAATCCAAAGTCTCTGTAAACTTTGATTAAAAGAATTTTTTTTAAAAAAATTCACAAAAAAACCCTACAGAGAGTTTCTGCAAGACACAATAAAAAGACCTAAAAAAACGGAAAAAAGAAAGAAAGAAAATGCATTAGGCAACCCTACCTCCTTCCTACACTCTCCTGGGATTCTTGGCTTCATTTGTTTTGTCTCTTCTGATTAGAATAGTTGTTTTTGTGTTGTTGTTGTTGTTGTGTGCTATCAAGTTGAATACAACCTATAGCAACCCTATGAAGAACAGATCTGAACCCTGTCTTATCCTGTTCCATTTTCACAGTGTAATCTGTGACAGGCTCAAGCCCATTGCTGCGGTCACGGTCAATCCATCTGGTTGAGAGTCTTCTCTTTCATTGACCCTCCACATTTCCAACCATGCTGTCCTTCTCCAAGGAAAAACCTCTCCTAACAACGTGGCCAGTCAATTTGGAGTCTAAGGTGTGTCTGAATCAGGCTATGGTCTTTCCGATCATTTGCTATGCATCTTGTTGTTGTTATGTGCTGTCGAGTTGCCTGCAACCCATAGCAACCCTATGCACAGCAGCTTTAAACCCTGCCCTGTCTGAGCCAGTTACACCAATTCTAACACACCAAAAACCATTGCCCTAGTCACTGTATCAATCCATCCCATTCAAGGTCTTCTTCTCCTGTGCTGTCCATCCACCCGTCTGAGCATGATGCCTTCCTCCAAGGACTCGTCTCTGCTAGCCACAGCCCAAAGTGTGTGAGATGGGGCTTTAAAATCCTAGCCTCCAAGGAGAAACTTTTTTTCACCCCCCCCAAGACAGATCTATTTGTTTTCTTGGCAGTCTGTGGCATGTTCAAGACTCTTCTCCAGCACCATAACTCAAAAACATCAATTTTTCTTTTGTCATCCTTAGTCCTTGCCCAACTCTCTTATGCTTATGTGAAACCTATACTTAGACTTGCAGAAGGTCAAGGACTACAACCTTTAATATGGATTGAAGCTCAACATCAAGAAAACAAAGATTCTCACCACTGGGCCAATTGGCAGCATCAGTAAGGGTGGTGAAGAGATTGAGATAGTTAACAGTTTTAGTTTACTTGGCTCCACAGTCAACACTCTTGGTGCCAGCATCCAGTAAATCAGGAGACAAATTGCATTGGGAAATTCAGCTGTGAGGGACTTCTCAAGAGTACTGAAGAGCAACAACATCAGGCTGGAGACTAAGGTGCACCTGGTCCAGGCTATAGTCTTCACAATTACGTGCTGTGCATTGGAGTGTTGGACAGTGACTAGGGATGATAGAAAGAGAATTGATGCCTTTGAGCTGTGGTGCTGGAGAAGAGTGTTGAATATACCATGGACTGCTAGGAGAAAAAACAGGTTTTTCCTGGAGAAGGTGAAGCCTACATGCTCCTTGGAGTCAAGGATTCTCAAACTTCGTCTGGCATATTTTGGGCATGTTACAAGGAGGGACTGGTCCCTTGAGAGGGACATCATGTTTGGGAGAGTGGGGGGATGGCACAGGAGAGGAAAACCCTTGATGAGATGTATCAGTTCTGTGATTGAGGTGGTGGGAATGAGTGTGTCAAAGACGGTGAGATTAGCACAGGATAGAGAAGTGGTTAGGGCTCTTGTACATAGGTTCACTATGAGTCGCAAGTGACTCAATGGCACATAACAACAACAACAACATACTTGGACCAGGAGGCAGTCGTCAGAACAGAGCAAGAAAACACTGCAAGGTTCAAAATCAGGAAGAGTGTGTCAGGAATGCATCTTGTCTCCATACCTTTTCAATCGATATGCAGAACATTCAGGAAGAAGGGATTTATGAGGAGGAATGTGGCATCAGGATTGGAGGAAGACTCATCAACACCCTAAGTTATGCAGATGACACAACCTTGCTTGCTGAAACGGAAAACGAGCTGAAGCGCTTGCTGAAGAAGGTCAAGCACTGTACTCTTCAGTATGGATTGAAGCTTAACATCAAGAAGACAAAGATTGTCACCACTGGGCCAACTGGCAGCACCATGATAGATGGAGAAGAGATTGGGGTTGTTAACAATTACAGCTTGCTCGGCTGGCAGCACCATGATAGATGGAGAAGAGATTGG
>NW_006399762.1:23931066-23931511 GCF_000299155.1 Elephantulus edwardii
GAGCTCACCCTGAGGGCTGCGACAGCTCACCCCGAGCGGGGGGCCGAGGGCAGCCTGCCCCTGGCAGAGGGCTGAGGGAAGCCCGCCCCGGGCAGAGGTCCGAGGGAAGTCTGCCCCGGGCAGGGGGCCAGGACGGCTCGCCCCAAGCCGCAGGCCGAGGGCAGCCCTCCCCGGGCAGGGGGCCACAACGACTTGGCCCGAGCCGGGGGCCAAGGGCAGCCTGCCCCTGGCAGAGGGCCGAGGGAAGCCCGCCCCGGGCAGAGGTCTGACGGAAGTCCGCCCCGGGCAGGGGGCCGCGACTGCTTGCCCCGAGCCGGGGGCTGAGGGCAGCCCATCCTGAGCAGGGCAACAACCCCCAGGAGCTGGCTAGTATACTCCCCCTCCAATTGCCCCTACCCCAGTCTGGTCCCCTCACCTGACTGAGGACTCTGTGGTCAGGGATAGT
>NW_006399762.1:23932501-23937471 GCF_000299155.1 Elephantulus edwardii
GAAGTCTGTGGAAGGCCATAATGGCCCTGCTTTAAGTGGTTCACTGCTCCCGCAGCTCACCATGCTGTCTCTTCCTCTGCCGCCGTCTTGGATCTCTCAGGCTCAGCTTTTAAATATGAGACCCCTCCGGGAGGTCTTGTTGACTCTAAAACAAGAGGCTGAACTAAGAACAACCAAACAATCCACACAGATCCTCAACCAAAACAAGAGCACCATATTACAGACTCCAGCTGCTTCATCCAACTCCAAAATGGAAACAAGGGCTTTGGCGTTACATATTGTTAGGTGCCATCTAGTACCAGCCATAAAAACAAAAGAACTATTGTCCTTTCCCTAAGCTCATAGTGTTTCCACAGGCATGTTTAGGAAGTGGATGCCACTCCTGTTTCCAAGCCTGTTTTAATCAGTGAGCTCTACCAAACATTGTCAACCATGTGTAACCAGTCTGGCATTATGGCACATCATTTGGTATCATAGCAATACAAAGTTACCTCAGTACAGAGAAAGGACAGAACAGTGCTGTACTACTTAGGAGAATATTCGTTTCAAAGATCCCAGGCCTGCACCCTGGGCTCTCATTGGTTTCAACAAGAGGCTTCCAGCCAACCAAAAGCTCCATAGCCAGTCTTCAACCAACACAGATTAAAAAACAAAGCAAAACACCACCACCAAACTCATCCCTCCCAGGCCACATGAGTTTTCCTAGGACGGTCTATTCCTTGGAGAGGGGCGTGATGCTCAGAAAGGCAGAGAGTTGGTGGAGGAGAGGAAGACTTTCAACCAGGTGAATTGACACAGTAACTGCTGCAATGGGCTCTACTGTGTCAGGACGTGTAAGGATGACACAGGATAAGACAGGGTTCAATGGTCGCTATGGGTCATACTCAGCTCAGCAGCACCTAACAACAACATGGCAAAAGTATGTGAGGTGAATCTTTATCACCTTTGCCTCCAAGGAGCACTCTGGCTGTACCTTCTCCAAGACATATCTGATTGTTCTTTGGGCAGTCCACGACATGTTCAGTGTTCTTTTCCAACACCACAGTCCAAAGACATTAATTATCCTTCTAGCATTCTTATTCATTGTCCAGCTCTCAGATGCACAACAGATGATTGAAAAGACCATAGCCTGGATCAGGTGCACCTTAGTCCTCAAACTGACATCAATACTCCACAATAATTTGGAGAGATACTTAATTGGAGACTTTCCCAGTGCAATATCATTATAATAGAAGCTCCACAAAATCAGGGAACTTGTTATCTTTGCTGACTGCTGTCATCCAGTGCCTGCCACATGGTTGGTTGGTTCACAAGCATTTGTTAAATGGGTGCACAAGTGTATGAAGATTAAAACAAGATTTCTAAGTTTAAATTACAATTATCCTTAAGGGTAATACTAACACACATGCATCTGGGGTTTTTTTTTCTTTCTTTTTTAAAAAAATTATTATTAAATTTTATTAGTTTTAATGAACATTTACAGAGATTTTGGGTTTTAATTCATTCATTGTTGCACTGTTTTCTCTACCCTCCTCCCCAGTTTGTTCTTCTTCCCTCCCCACCCCCGCCGAATGCGTCTGGTTTTAAGTGCATGTGATACTCTGGAGAGATTGTTCAAGGCTCTCATAATAAGAATGATAGATAAGATTAGTTTCTTGCCTTCACAGAACATAGTGGAGAAGCTAAACTACGGACAAGTAATTAAATAAAGTGAACTAAGTATAAAGGACTATGAGAACACATGGCAGAAAGATTTGACCTAAGCTAGGAGCGAGGGACAAGCTGATGTCTGGGTACACTAGGAACTGAAGGATGAATAGGAGTCAATCAAAGGAAGAGGTGAAAGGTATATTTTGAGAAGAAGGGTATGTTTAAAGGCCCAGAGAAACACAAGTTGTTGCTGTTAATTGCTGAGCATATATGGGCATAATGGACAGAGAATGTTTGCTGCTTTATATTCAACAGTATTGGATGGCTTAAAATACAGTAAATAAACTGATCATAGAGACAGGAAGTTTAAGGTGGCAGTAGCAAGCACAAAATCTTTTGTCTTCAATCTCAAGTGGAAAAAAATGCAGTGAAGGTGAAAACTGGTAAATAATATGAAGGCAAAGAGAAGCTTCAGTTTAGGAGGATAATTGCACTATTCCATTCATGCTGGTACTTGGCAAAGATATTGACTGCTGTTCAGTACCTGTGACAAATTCTATGTGAGAAACTTGATGTACAGGTTCAGTATAATTTTCACAAAATTCTTAGCATAGAAATATTATTACCTCCAGTAAGCATCGTCGTGAAGATGGTTTGGGATAAGGCAACGTTCTAATCTGCTGTTCATAAGGTTGCTATGAGTTATAGTCAACTAGACGGCACCTAAAACATCAGTAAGCATAGTAAGGCTCAGAGAATTTTGAGGCCTTGTTCCCAGGTCACACGACAGTGGAGGGACAAGTATGACTCTCAAATCCATATTATTTTCCCTTGACTGGGTCTAATATAGTGGGAATGATCAATTCAGTGCAAGAGATGAGTCCTTTTTCACAAATTTGCTGCCACTATATATATACAACTCTCAGACTGGCTTCTGTTTCTGTCCAGCGTAATACAGAATGTGGCTTGGAGTTCTTTATCTATGCAGAGACATACACCTTAAGTTTTGACAGATTTGAATCATCAGTGACTCATTGTTTTATTTGGTTCCTGTGGTATTCCATTAACTTTTGATATTGAGAGTAGAAGGACCGGGAGGCATTCTGGAAAATCCTCTGGGTACCAGACCCAGTTCTTCCTGTTCCATTATATAGCAGGAAATCAATTACTCTTCATAATCAGGATCAATCTCCTATTAAATGTTGGCATAAAATGCCCCAAATGGCCAAGTGGTAGCCTTAATTTCCAGTCCAGTGTCCCCTGCTTGGATGCATCTCTCCTGTGGTATCTAAGACCCCTACAATTTTCTAGATTAAGAAGAAATGCTCTTAATTCTAAGTCTTGATTTTGAGGACATCTATGTGTTGTGACTATGGGAGAAAGAGCTTTCTCTGTTGGTTGCTAATTCAAAGCATTTACAGTCTCCAATATTTTAGTGTAACTCATTTTTCACTAGAACATCCCACTATCTTATCAAGCTTGTTACTTTTTGGGTTTTGGATTTGTAATAAAAAGAACGACATCCCACTGATTCTTATTTTACTATAAAATGAGGTCATTGATGGGAAACAATGTTGGAGAAATCCAAAATAATGATTAAGCCTGTGGTTGAGGGTCTTGGTAGAAATATTGCAAATATGAAAGAATAATCTATATACAGATTATGTATCTATTGCAGAGAGGGAGAGTGTAATTTGTTGTATGATGGAAAGAAATCAAATAAACTTGCTATCAAGTGGCTGTCTTATTTTCTAACTGGGGAATTGGAGTGGGTATTAGCTGTGGAACGTGGTTGTGGTAACCAGATCAATCTTTGTGAGTGATTTCCATAATATAGAGCCAAAGAGTGGCTTCTATCTTTGCAGGCATGGAAATTCTGTACATTGACCATTGAGCAAATCTTGAATGGCTAGGGAAAGAGGATGGATCACCTTGTCAATCTGATTAAAGTGGACAGTTTTGGTTAACAGAAGCTCTTTAATGTACATTAACATGGAATAAAAGTATTTTAATATTCTATGGCCATTTCATGAAGTTCATCCATTTATGAAGGTGTTCAACAGCCACTGCCTCAATACTATTCTGGAGATGATTTTTAATCAGGTGGAATAGATTCAAGAGTGTATTTTGTACTTGTGGATTTGCTTGCATTTTCTTCAGCTTCAGTTTAAACTTTCACATGACTGATGGTCTGTTCCACAGCCAGCACCTGACCTGGTTTTGACTGCTGATATTGAGCTTCTCCAATGATTCTTTTCTCCGCCCCTCCCCAACTAGTTTATTTACAAAATTCAAATACAAATTCTTTCAATTTCCCTCACCACCACCACTGCCCAACTCCAGTGATTCTTTCCACAAATGTAGTCAGTCTGATTCCTGTGTATTCTGTCGGGTGATGTTCATGTATAATGTCATCTTTCGTGCTCTTTAAGAAAGGTATTTGTGAGCTCTGGAAGCCTAGTGGCAAGAAGCTTCACTGCAATGCCGCAGGAACACAGTTCAAATCCACCAGATGCTCTGCTGGAGAAGGAGGGGCAATCCCCTCCTGTACCTGTTAGATCTGATTTGACAGTACATGTACACACACACACACACACACAATTTTAAAAAAGAAAGGTATTTGTGATGAGTAAACCATTGAATGTATAAAATTCAATCACTCAATACCCAGCCTCATTTCTGTCTCCAAGCCCTTACTTCTCAACTACCATTTAGAATCTAGTAATCAAAGACAAAATGAATTATAGGATAACATCAAAGATAATAATGATTGTCTTATGCAGTATTTGTCCTTATGAGATTGAGTTAGTTTACTGAGCATAATTCTCTTCAGTCTCTCCCAAGTTATGTAGAATTAAAAAAAAATTGTTATTTCTGAGTCCTGCATAGTATTCCATTGTGTGAATGTACCCCAATTTCTCAATTCATTCAGTTGTGGTTGGACATTTGGGCAGTTTCCATGTTCTTGTGATAATACTGCATTAAGACCTTTATTATAAAAATAGAAGGATAACAGTAAAACATGCACGGGAGCTCAAGCGGGGGCAGGAGTGGAAGCAGAATGGTGGTGATGATGGGTAGGGGGGAAATCACAGAGTTGGATAGTTTGGTGGGTGGAAGTGATGAGGGAGGAATTGGGAAGGATCCAGGTGAAAATACAAGGGTAATGATGGACAAGATCCAATGATGATTAATTTTCTAAAACATAATACATGGCAGTGACTGTATGAAACATAATGTGAATAAAGAAAGGAGTGAATATGGAGTGAGGTGTGGATCTTGTTTTAGTCTTCTGCATACAGCTTTCCAATTTTGCCAGC
>NW_006399762.1:23937571-23938839 GCF_000299155.1 Elephantulus edwardii
ATTGGGGTTGTTAACAATTACAGCTTGCTCGGCTGGCAGCACCATGATAGATGGAGAAGAGATTGGGGTTGTTAACAATTACAGCTTGCTCGGCTCCACAATCAACACTTTTAACACCAGCAGTCAGGAAATCAAAAGATGAATTGCACTAGGAAAAATCTTCTGTCAGGGACCTCTCCAGAGTGCTAAAAAGCAACGATGTCAGTCTAGAGACTAAGGTACACCTAATCCAGGCCATGGTCTTCACAATTACTTGCATTTTCTTAGATCTGGACAATAAATAAGGAACACAGAAGAACTGATGCCTTTGAGCTGTGGTGTCAGAAAAGAGCTCTAAACACCCCATGGATGGCCACAAGAACAAACAGGTATGTCTTGGGGGAAAATCAGCCAGAGTTCTCTTTCTAGGCAAAGATAATAAAGCTTTTCCTTATATACTTCTGGCATGTTGCTTATTGTTGTTGTTTATTGCTGTTGACTCAAGCACTACTCATAGCTCCCCTATGAATAAAAGGCCTGAAGCCTTTCTATAACTATGGCCATTTCTCCACTTTCATAGAGTTTCCAGAGGCATGTGGTTTAGGAAATGGATCCCACTCCTGCTTCCAAACTTGAATTAATCTGGGAACTCCACCAAACACTGCCTATGATGGGTTGACATTAAGGTGTTTGTCCCATCGATGGCACAGTTGTTCCATTATGGCATTTGAGATCCAAATGGCATAAGATTCAGTGTCACAGCAAACCCAGATTACCTCATCACAGCAAATTGACCAGGGTACTGTATGACTTAGAAGAATGGTCTTCCAAAATATGGTAAGAAGAGATTAAAATATAATCCCTCAGGCTCAGCTTTTTTTTTATTGGGAAAAACATATTGGGGGTACACGGAGGTGAGGGTTGGGGGCAGAAGGGTGAGGATAGGCCAGGATGCAGTTGCAGAGCTGCACAGTTTGGTCGGTGGGGGGAGCAGGTGAAGGAAATAATGAGGGTCCAGAGGGGACCAGATCCTACAGAGGAATGACAAGCATCTTCCAATGGTAATTAAACCAACTGTCTTATTGATTCAGGAATTGGATGCCGACTCTCTGGCTTCTTCATGCTGAACAGGGGTGTAGATGTGAAGGGGGGAAGGGAAGACGCTTTATCACCTTACTGGTGGTCTTGGGTTAAAGCTGCTTGCCTTCTTGCTCTGTTAGAAGATATTTTCCTGTCATTTGCTCCCCTCTGGACTGCAAAGTGTTTTCCCAGGTGGGTCCAGTGGGGAT
>NW_006399762.1:23944689-23945847 GCF_000299155.1 Elephantulus edwardii
CTCATCAGGGTGGGGGTATGACAGAAAAAACTGGATAAATTATGTATATTGTATTGAAACAGATGAGGTAAAGAACAGATTAGAAGTGATATATGATTGAGTATTATGGTTAGCACAGGAATCCAGAATTAAGGTTGCATAGAGAAGTGTACTTGGGGTGGGGGGAAGGGACGTGGGAATTGTATACTAATGAAGGCATTTTTTTTCTTTTTTATCTCTTCTGAGGGGGAAGCGAACTGGTGGGGAGGGGTGGGAAGGGAGAAAATTGTGGCAATGAATGAATGGAAATCCAAAACCTCTGTAAAAAAAAATTTTGAATAAAAAAAAGAAAGGAGTGAAACACAGGGCATATGAACTTTGTAAACAGACCAATAAAAAGGACTAAAAAAAAAGATAACAATGATGAAGAGAACAAAATGTCATTATAAAAGTAGAAGAAGAAGAAAAGGCCAAAATGAATGTCAGAAGAGACCCAGAAATTGCATTAGAAAGAAAGAGAGAGAGAGAGAGAGAGAGAGAGAGAAAGAGAGAGAGAGAGAGAGAAAGCAAGCCCTAGGAATTTATGGAATATCAGTTGACATGTTTCAACTAGCAGATGTAGCCCTGGACCTTCTCACCGGTCTAAGCCAGGAAATTTGGAGAACAGCTGCCTGACAGAGATCGTGTTTGTTCTCATTCTCAAGAATGATGATCCAACAGAATGTGGATATTTTAAAAAATATCACATGCAAGCAAAATACTGCTGAAGATCATCCAAAAATGACTAGAATAGAACATTGACAGAGAAATGCCAGAAGATTAAGAGGCCATGACCCCAAGAAATCATTATTGATGCCAAATGAATCCTTGTTGAAAGCAGAGAATACCGGAAGAATGTCCATTTGTATTTATTGATTATACAAAGGCAATTGACTGTGTTGTTCATAACAAACTATGGTTAGCATTGAGAAGAATGGGAATTCTAGAACACTTAATTATGCTTATATGAAATCTATACCCACACCAAGAAGTTGTTGTCCAAACAGAACAAGGGTACATTCCATGGTTTAAAATCAGGAAAGGTCACATCCAAAAACTTCTCCAACAGGGTAAAAAGGGAAGCCACTGACTGGGAAAAAGTATTCGGTAATAACATATCAGATAAGGGACTTATATCCA
>NW_006399762.1:23947162-23949215 GCF_000299155.1 Elephantulus edwardii
AGCAATGAAGGAATGAAAACCCAAAATCCGTGTAAATGTTCATTAATACTAATAAAATTTAATAATTTTTAAAAAATTACAATTGAAATAAAATTTTCTTTTTAAAAAAAGGAAAAAAATAAAATCAGGAAAGGTGTGCATCAGGGTTGTATCTTTTCTCTATACTTGTACACTGAGTACATTCAATATGTACACTGAGCAAATAATTTGAGAAGCTAGTCTTTGTGAAGAAGAATGTGGCATCAGGATCAGAAGGAGACTAATGAACAACCTCTGCGATTCAGATGGCACAACCTTGCTTGCTGAAAGGAAGACTTGAAATCTTTAATGCAGAGGATCAAAGACTACAGTCTTCAATGTGAATTGAATCTCAACATGAAAAAGACAAAGTCCTTACCACTAGACCGATGATAAGGAGCATCATGAAATAAGAAGAAAAGACTGAAATTGTCAACAATTTCATTTTACTTGGATCCACAATAAATATCCCTGCTACCAGCAGTCAGGAGATCAAGAATCATATTGCACTGTGCAAGTCTGCTGTCGGGGTCCTCTCCAGATTACCGAGAAGCAACGATGTCGGTTTGAGGATTAAGGTGGGCCTGACAGAGGTCATAGTCTTATTAGTTCCTTGATACCCATCTGAAAGCTGGACAATAAATAAGGATAACAAAAGAATTGATGCTTTTGAGTTATGGTGTTGGAGAAGTATACTGAATATCTCATGGATTACCAAAAGAACAGCTATGTCTTGTAGAAAAAGAGCATACGAGATGCTCTTCGGAGGCAAGAACAATGAAGCTTCATCTTATGTACTTTGGGCATATTGCTAGGAGAAGCTATTACTTGGAGAGGGATCTGATGCTTGGAAAGGTGGAAGCTCAATGAAAAGGAGGAAGACCTTCAACAAGATGGACTGACATGGTGACTGCAGCAATTGAGCTTAAGTACATCAGAGATGATGAGGATGGTGCAGAATAAGACCAGGTTCAGATCTGTTGTTCACAGAGTCTCTATGAGTCATACTCTGTAGCACTTTCCAGCAGCAATGCATCTGTATAGATCTATGTCTCTTAGCTATCTCATAGTTTACACAAAGTGGTCAATAAATATATTGCTTAAAGTTCTGCCTAGGAAAAGGATTTCCCTTTACCACTGGGAGGTCAGTCTGTGCCAATATGTAGTCTTATAACCAACTTTCAGTGCTTTTTCCTCCATTACCTTGTCACAGGTAAATACTACATGAAGCAATAGATGTGAATGAGGTAAAGAAGGCAATGCAGGGGGAACAGAAGCCATAAAGGTCAGAGTCACCTGTCGTGCAACTACCTTCAGGACCTATTTAAACCTAACTTTGTCTATATTGTTCTCATTTCATTAAAGACTTCTGCTGTACATGTTCAATCCTCACTCCTTTTGTCCTTTCTTTGTTTTGCATTTGATTTTTTTAATTACTTGAGTGAATGTTTACAATTATTGTTTTTGTTCAATTATTCATACACATTTTGTTTTACAAAATTAATTATAATTTATTAAAGTAGTTAGTGACACTATATAATCAGCCCAAACATGAATCAATTGAACATGCAACCAAGGTTCATTAATAATAATTGGTGACTGGAATGCAAAAGTTGGGAACCAGGAAGAAAAACAAAGAAGTCAGAAACTACAGACTTGGTGACAGAAATGAGGCTGGAGATAGGATGGTAGAATTTTGTACAGTCAATGAGTCATTCATTTTAAGTACCTTTTATGAAAAACACATATGGCAACAACACACATGGACCTCACCTGATGGAATACACACAAATCAGGTTGATACCATCTGTGGAAAAAAATAATTGAAGCAGCTCAAAATCAACTATCAAAACCAAGTCAGCTGCTGACTGTGAAACAAAGTACCAACTATGCATGTGCAAGTTCAAATTGAAGCTAAATAAAATTAAATCCACAATTTATTATTGTTGTTGTTATATGCCGTCGAGTCGCTTGCGACTCATAGCGACCCTATGTACAACAGCCCTAAACTCCGCTCTGTCCTGTGCCAATCGCA
>NW_006399762.1:23950876-23957942 GCF_000299155.1 Elephantulus edwardii
TTTCATTGTAGTATTTTGCTTTGTCATTCCGAGCTGCCTTTTGAAATCTTCTATTCAACTTGACACTTCTTGTAACTGGTCTGCTACTAATTTTAGAACAAAACATGAATACAAATTTCAAGCAGTTTTGAAGAAATTTGTAAAAAATAGGGCCCCAATAATTGATGGAATACCAGTTGACATATTTCAACAAATGGATGCAGCCAGGTTGTGCCAAGAAATCAGAGGACAGCTCCGTGCCCAATAGAATGTGGAAATTATGGAACAATATCACTAATATCACAGTTGATATTAGAAGCATCTTGAATTCTTGCTTGTGCTTTGGCTTCTCTGCACTCCAGTGCAATTTTCAGAGTATCTTCTGACATCCATTTTGGTCTTTTGACCTTTAGTCTATCTCACCTGAGTTTAAGAACCATCTAAAGAAGAAGGTTTGAGGCCTTGAACACTAATGAAAGAAGGTATGACGATCTGTGGGGTTATATAAAGAGAATCAACCATGAAGACAGCAAAAGGCCATTACAAAGACAGAGGAAGATTAAAATGGAGTCTGAAGAGACTGAAAATTGCACTAGAACACTGAGGAACCAAAACAAAGGGAAGAAATCTGGAGGTTAAAGAGTTGAACAGAAGATTTCAAAGGGCAGCTCGTGAAGACAAAGTATTATCATGAAGTGTGCAAAGAGCTGGAGTCAGAAAATCAAAAGGAAAGAACTCGCTCAGCATTTCTTAAGGTGAAGGAACTGAAGAACAAATTCAAGCCTCAAGTTTCAATACTTAAAGATGCTATGGGTAAAATATTGAATCATCCAGGAAGCATCAAAATAAGATGGAAGAAATATACAGTCATTGCACCAAGAAAAATTGTCTGACACAGAATCATTCCAGAAAATAGCCTATTACCAAGAACCAATGTAATAAAGAAGTGAGTTTCTGGATGTCTAAGATTTGTCATGCAAAATGTCTTTCCTAGCCAATGATTAACTGTTCATCTTGTGCAGAAGTATTTATTGTATTAAGGAAAAAGGATTAGGATGGATAGAAGCCCTGCCCTACTAGTTGTTGTTGTTGTTTAATGCCGTCGAGTCATAGACGACTCATAGCGACCCTATGAACGAACAGCCTGAGCACTGTTCGTACATAGAGTTTCCAGAGGCAAGCCATTTTGGAAGTGGATGCCGCTCCTGCTTCCAGGCTTGATTTATATTAAATAAATAAGGTCATGGGACCTCAATGCTAGTTGTTGGGGTTTTTTTTTGTTGTTGTTGTCTGTTTATTTTTATCTTGGGATACTTGTCTTCAACATTCACTAGTCTTACACAGGAGAAGATTGCCTATCTTTCTCACGAGAAACAGCAAAACCAGGCTGCATACCTACAGTCATGTAAGTCTTTCCCCTTATGGATCTGAGTCTCTGGGAGACTTTCAAAACCAAGGGACATAGAGGATCTAGGGAACTGAACAAATGAGCAGCTGTTGGTGTTATAAATCGTGGACTTATACAGAAGGTCAAGTATTTGGGACAAAGCTGACTTGACACTTCTTGTAACTGGTCTGCTACTAATTTTAGAACAAAACATGAATACAAAGTTCAAGCAGTTTTGAAGAAATTTGTAAAAAATAGGGCCCCAAGAATTGATGGAATGCCAGTTGACATATTTCAACAAATGGATGCAGCCAGGTTGTGCCAAGAAATCAGAGGACAGCTACATGCCCAATAGAATGTGGAAATTATGGAACAATATCACTAATATCACAGGCAAGCAAATTCTTTCTAAAGATTATGAAAAAAATTGCTAGAATGGTACATGGCAGAGAACTGCCAGAAATATAAGCTCTTTTAGGCCATGGCACTAGGAATATCACTGTCAATGTCATAGATCTTAGCTGAAAGCAGAGAGTACCAGAAGAATATTTATTTATGTATTATCGACTATGCAAAGGCATTTGACTGTGTGGATCACAACAAACTGTGGCTAACATTAAAAATAATGGGAATCCCAGAACACTTGATTTTGTTCATGCAAAACCTATATCTAGATCTGTTTTCCAAGGGAACACTGTATGGTTCAAAGTCAAGAAAGGGGTGCATCAAGGATGTCCTTACTCCATGTCTTTTCAATCTATATGCTGAACATATCATTCAGGAGTTTGGACTTTATTAAGAATGTGGCATCAAGATTGGAGGGAGACTCATCAACAACTTATCTTATGGCTGCCCTGGCACCCTGGACGGGGAAGGAGGTAGGCAGCTTGCCCTTTCTCAGAGGTACACCCCTAGGAACACATGGGCAGGAAACGGGTGTGTTTGTTCACCTGCCTCAGAGAACAAACTCATTTTTTTGCAGGCCTGGCCTGGGCTGCTACCTTTGGAAACAAAGGAAGGTCAGTAGACTATCAACAGTAGATGATCAAGAACAGCATGGCATTTCCAGAGAGGCCTTATTTCAAACCTTCATAAAGAACTAGAACCACATGGACTTCTTCCAGAGAGATTGTACAGGCCTGAGTTTTGGGGAACAATAATGTGTGACCAACCAGAAACTAACACTACAGAGGCCAGTTGGCAGAAGGCCTTGTATGAGTAACAGCTGTTTCCTCATAATTACATGGATCGGCGGTTGCTGGAAGCACTTCAGAAAAACATCTATGTCCTGAAATACCAATATTGAGCTGTAGTGTTTGAGTCCAATGTAGGGATACAGCAGCTGTGCAGTGTGTATCCTTTTGTGCTTATCTGGTGGTGTATGGATGAGAGTCTTCTGACCCCTCAGGCTTTTTGGGACTGGCCCAACTTCATCACTGATTGGGTATGCTTTGTTTGATCTCATTGATGGAGGTGAAGGGCACAAAAAGAGTGGGCGGGCCCAGTGGACAGACTGAGGAGTACACTAGTTTTCATCATTTTACATGTGGCTTCTCACCGGTGCTGACAGACTCTGTCAGCACTGACACCATCTACGCCATGTCGGTCTTCATGCTGCTAGGCCACCTCATCTTCTCTGACTATAGTGCCAACGCTGCTGTTGTATCCAGCGCACTGTCCTTGAACATGGCCGTCTCTGCGTATGTCTGCCTGGGCCCAAGCCTGCCCTGTCCCTACATGCCTTCCTCAGAGTGACATTTGCCATCTGGATTTTTGCCCTGTGGCTCATGTTGCAGGAGAAACTAAAGGCAAATACTCTTCGCAGATATGTAGGAGCTACACTGCTTTTCATGTTTTCAGCCTGTTCTCTTTTAGTGGTGTGGGAGCCATACTATTTACCGTTAGGCTTGTTTCCACTTCCTGCCTCTGCCCTTCCTATCTCATTCATCTGCAGCTCTTTAAAGAAAACATTCCTGGGCCTTAGAATGAAGCAGAAATCAGATTTGTACAGATTCCTCAGCTAACTTAAGGCTCTCCACACTGTTATTAAAGCCAGCTGATACAGTCAACTCCCAACAAGTATAAGATCTGAAGACAGAGTTCCGTCTTAGAAGTACATACTCATGGGGGTGAGAGAGCTGAGATCCAAAGAAAACCAAAAGCTGAGATGGTGAAAGTCCTCATCCTTCTCTGTTATTTTGTGGGTGACAAAGCTTTGTGTGGACCTTTTGAATTTTTGCCTCTTAATTTATTCAAAGTAACAAACAATGTGGCTTTAATTTATTAAAGAAAGTAACAACAAAACAAACAAAAAAATCTATTATGCAGATCACACAATCTTTCTCACTGACACTGAGGACTTGAAATGTTTGCTGCAGAAGGTCAAAGACTATAGCCTACAATATGGACTGCAATTTAACATTAAGAAAACAAAGATTCTCACCACTGGATGAATAGGCAGCATCATGATAGATAGAGAAAAGATTGAAATTGTTAACAATTTCATCTTCCTTGAAGCCTCACTCAATACTCTTGGCACCACCAATTAGGAAATCAATCTGCTGTCAAAGAACTCTCCAGAGTGCTAAAGAGCAAAGATGTAGGTCTAGAGACTAAGGTGTGCCTTATTAAGGCCTGGTCTTCTCAATTGCCTGCTGTGCATCTGAGAGCAGGACAATTAATGAGGATGACAGAAGGAGAATTGATATCTTTGAGTAGTGGTATGAGAGGAAAGAATTGAACATACTGTGACTGCCAAGAGAACAGACGGCTCTGTCCTGGAGAGTGTGAGACCAGGTTGCTCCTTGGAGGCAAGCCTTTTGAAACTCCATCTCCTACGCTGTGGGCATATTTCTGGGAGGGCTCAGTCCTTGGTGAAGGACATCAAGCTTGGAAGGGTAGGGGATCAGTACAGGAGAGATGCACTAGATGACAAAGATTGACAAAGTGACTGTGGCAATGAGATTAGGTGTTTCAGAGACCATGAGGCTGACTCAGTATAGGGCAAGATTTAGAGCCATTGTTTATAGTTAATGCAATGACACACAACAACAACTATCACCAATCCTGTATTGTATATTGCTTGTCCTTTCCCTACACTTATCTACTTACTCATTTTTATCCCCCTCTTCATTCCTTCTCATCACTTGTTAACAATACAAGAATGATTCTCTGTGGAAGCCTTGTCTTATCCTTTGTGATTGACTTATGCTAGTTTGTGTCATAGCACTTATTTCCTTGGGATATACACCTCATAGTGGAATTGCTGGATCAAATGATAGTTCTGTTTCCATGTGCACGATCAATGAGACTGCTTGCTTCGCAATGATCATCTTAGATTACAAAGCACTTGGTTATCTTATAGCTAGACAGTTAAAGAGCAGTTAGATGCTGTTCTCAATTTTTGCAGGAGAGATTTTCTGTCCTCTGTAGAGATCTGGATTTTCCAACTGAAGGTCCATTGTTGTTGTTGTTATGCACCATCAAGCCACCTGTGACTTTTATCAACCCTATGTACTATATATAGATCTGAACCCTGCACTATCCTGAGCCAATCTCACCATCTCCTACAGACCTAATTCCATTTCTCCAGTCACTGAGTCAATCTATCTCATCCTGGGTTTTCCTATGCTGCACTGTTCCTCTACCCTTCCAAGCATGATGTCCTTCTCCAAGGACTGGTCCCTTCTGGCCACGTGTCCAGAGTATGTGAGACAGAGCTTCAAAATTCTTGCCACCAGGGAGTTTCACCCTCTCCAGGACAGACCTGTTTGTTCTCCTGGCAGGCCATGGTATGTTCAACATTCTTCCTCAGCACCACAACTCAAAGGCATCAATCCTTCTATCATCTTTTCTTATAATATTTGTATGTACTATAGACACTCCCAGTTGAATCTGCTGGGCCAAAAAAGTCCAAGGGATAGAGTGGTTGTACTATCATTTGAACAGATGTAGAATTAAACTTGCTCTGAGACCACCCAAAATTGGCAGCTTACAGGTTATATGTTAAAAGGGTCAGAGCCACATCATAAAATGTGGTATATGTAGCTTCCAAAAGCCAAAAAAACAATAAATCTAGTCCCAAGCATTGAAATAGGTGATACAAGAGCCAGTAACTTAATTTTTATTTTGAAGGGGATTTGGGAACATGTCCTAGGTCATTAAACCTACAGAAATCTCATTGAGGAGGTACGGCTTCTGAATTTCTATGGAGTTTATTGACTGTTTTCTGGAATTAATTTTGTTCTCTCCCTCTCTGATGTTTCAATCTGTCATGGAATATTTATGTTTCTTCTCTAATCTAAAAGGGATTATTTATTTGGTTTTTTTTTTCAGGTCCTCACTCATTTTGTCTCTAAGATTCATTTAATATTAATTGAACATTTACCACATGCCAACTATGGGAGGCCCTGTGTGGAAGACAACAAAAAACCCAGTTGACATTGAATTGGTGACAACATCATATTGCCAAACATATGGCAACCTCAACTGGCATTTTCAATGACTGCTTTTTCTGAAGTAGATGATCAGACCTTACTTCTAAAGGACCCTCTAGCCTGTTGGTTGTTGTTGCTAAGTGCTGTTGAGTTAGAGTATGACTTCTAGAGACTGAACAATAGATCTGAGTTCTGTCCTGTCCTGTGTCATCCTCATCATTCCTGGCACATTTGAGTCCATTGCCACAGACACATCTCAGTTCATTTCATGGAAGGTCGTCTTCTCCTCTGACCCTCCAGCTTTCCAAACATGATGTCTTTTTCCAAAGAATAGCTTCATCCATTTGTACCAAACAGGGAATTCATTAAAATTCTTGGGTTTTAACAGGAAGCATATGTAATAGCTGCCTTTGTTGCAATGCAAATCATAAGACCTTAAGTCCCAAAGGAGCAGGACTGAAAAGAAATTAGAATAAATAGTGGGAAAAATTGTTAAACATTTTATTAAAAAAAGGAAAGGAACCAAACTGGTTTGGTGCTTCACAGGTTCTTCAAAGGGAATGAATAATTTTTTTTCTCTAGTCTTTCTATATTAAATGAAATATAAGTTTTCCTGCAATGTGTCTTGTCCTGGAATAGGGGATTAGAGGAATGTGACGTGCATGTGAATATTATAAAAAGCTAAGCCATAATCCCTGCTCTAAAGCAACTACCTCTGAAATTACTTTACCATTGTCCCAGAGATAGACTGCTCGCTATTCTCAGAAATTAATTTCTAGGCTGGAGGACATGGAGTCAGTATTACTGATGTCCAGAGGTAATGGCAGTTCATCTGTTTACAAATATAGGATGTGTGGAGAGTAACAAGTAAATCCAACATTTTCCAGCAACTTGTAACCAGCAGTAGCAGTATATATCATATAACATCACGAAATTTTCTCTAGGAACAATACGAATCCCAAAACAAATAAAGTAAAAACCACTCATTTTAAAAGATTGATCCCACATACTATGTAAATTACATTCTTTTTGTTAGATTTTGAGATGTAGATACAGATGACAAAATATCTATTAGGAATATAAGGGTTTTGGTTTTGGGGTTTTTTTTAGTAATGTTGTTGTTGTTATGTGTCGTCGAGTCGCTTGCGACTCATAGCGACCCTATGTACTGTTGCCAATCGCACTGTCTCTGACACTCCCATCCCAATTATCCCAGTCACTGAATCAATCCACCTCATAGAGGGCCTTCCTCTCCTGCGCTGTC
>NW_006399762.1:23958537-23959918 GCF_000299155.1 Elephantulus edwardii
TTGATAAATCGTCCACCAATCTTGACCCCACATTTCTCCTCATAGCGCCCAGCCTCCCGGATAATCTATTCTGCATATAGGCTGAAAAGGTATGGAGGTAGGATGCATCCCTGGCATACGCCCTTCCCAATTTTGAACCATGCAGTGTTCCCTTGCTCTGTTCTGACAAATGCCTCCTGGTCCAAGTATAAGTCTTTTAGTAATACAATTTTTTTAAAATTTAATTTTATTAATTTTAATGAACATTTACAGAGATTTCAGATTTCTATTCACTCTCCCCGCCAGTTTGCTCCTCTCTTTGAAAAGTAAAAGAAAAATTCTTTCATTGGTATAAAATCCACCCCCCCTCCCCACCTCGAGTACACTCCACTATGCAACCTTCACTCTGGACTCTTGTGATAACCATAATACCCTGTCATAAGTCCCTTTTACACTGTTCTTTCCCTCATCTGTTTCAATGCAGTACACATAATATATCCACTTTTTCTCAGTCTTATCCCAACCCTGATGTCAGTCCCATTCTACAGGGTCACCCGTTTTGAATAATATTGCATGAGTTCCTTGTTTTTCAATGCAGCGTAGTATTCCATTGTGTGATATAATTTTTTAATCATTATACTTGAACATTCACCAATACTGTATTGTCTTTAAAACGATCTCATAGTCAGTAAGTACATGGACTCAACATTTTTATAGATATTGAATTTAATTAATAGTCAATGGGTTTATGTGGTGCTGATCTTCCTGAAGCAAACAGTCTCTGCTCCAGACCACCTAACCTGTTCACAATACGGCTAACTATGCCCAGTGCACATGCACCACTAGATTATTCCTCAACCATCTGGGATATTTACTCTAAACTTCCAATCCAAACTTACTTGATCCAAAATGACTATAACCTTATACTTTTGTTTGCTACTTCAGCCTTTTCCTACAATGTCTGCATTCCTTTTGATGTCATTTATTTAACATTTGGATATAAGAAGCTTTCTGATAGTTAATATTGCTTTGCTGTTGTTGTTGTTGTTGTTATGTGTTGTCGAGTCACTTGCAACTCACCCTATGTACAACAGCCCTAAACTCTGCTCTGTCCTATGCCAATCGCACTGCCTGTGACACACCCATCCCGATTACCCCAGTCACTGAATCCACCTCATAGAGGCCCTTCCCCTCTTGCACTGTCCCTCCACCCTCCCAAGCATGATGTCCCTCTCCAAGAACTGGTCCCTTCTTACAATATGTCCAAAGTATGTTAGATGGAGCCTCAGAATCCTTGACTCCAAGGAGCTTTAAATAGTCTATAAGAATAAAACTTACAAGGCTCCTGAAAGTACCCTATAAGATGTCTAAGAAAAAGTACACACACACACAAATATATATA
>NW_006399762.1:23971688-23992464 GCF_000299155.1 Elephantulus edwardii
TCCTTGCGCAGGGGCCATGCTAATCTTCTCTGTATCGTTCCAATTTTAGTATATGTGCTGCCGAAGCGAGCACTCCAGCTCCATTTTTATCACCAAGTCCATGTTTTCCAACCACTGAATCTTCTCTGTTCCCAACTTTTGCATTCCAGTCACCCATTATTATCAGTGCATCTTGATTGAATGTTCGATCTACCTCTGACTGTAAAAGTTGGTAAAAATCTTCTATATCCTCTCCCTTAGCTCTGGTTGTTGGTGCATATATCTGAATGACAATGGTATTCACTGGACTTCCTTGTATGCATATGGATATTATCCTGTCACTCACAATATTGTACTTCAAGACGGATCTAGAAATTACTTTCTTAACTATTGAAAGTAACTCTATTTTTTCTCACCTTTTCATCTCCACAGTAATATATCAATGATCATCTGACTCAAAATGCCCCACACCAGTCCATCTCATCTTACCAGTGCCTAGTATGTCAATATTTATGCGTTTTTCCTTAACAATATCTAATTTTCCTACATTCATGGTTCTCACATTCCATGTCCCAATCACTAGTATCTGCTTACAAGTGTTCCTCTTCCTTTGTATTTCCATACTTGAAAGCTAAACCTCAGTTGCCCTTTCTGTTATCTACATGTGTTCTGTTGTACATAGGGTTTTCAGAGGCCTGCTATTTCAGAAGTGGATGGCCTGTCCTTCTTCCTAGTGTGTCTTAATCTGAATGTTCATATTTAGAGAAGTATCAGACAGACCAGCATTTTATAGAAAAAGTGAAAGATATATCCCTTATTGTGGAGTTAACCATTAGTGTCAGTGTTGTCCCTGCTTTTGGCACATGTGTCTTTACCCACTTATTTCCCTGTTCCACCATCCACCAGGATACCTATCCACTTCTACCCACTCCCTTTACATCTATCTCTTACATTAATTTATATATCTTACATTCATATATATCTCTTACATTAATTTATATATCTTTATCTTTTACATTTATACCACATAAATACATAATGTTCACATTTTTATCTATCATCTATCTATCTCTATCTATCGATCTATCAATCTATGTATCTATCTATCTCACACCGAGTTTATCTGGA
Organism: Elephantulus edwardii; assembly: GCF_000299155.1. Lineage (NCBI taxonomy): Eukaryota > Metazoa > Chordata > Mammalia > Macroscelidea > Macroscelididae > Elephantulus > Elephantulus edwardii. Next base: position 23,972,796 of record NW_006399762.1, read on the forward strand.
AAGAAGGAAATGTCCAACATCAAATAGAAAACATTCTAACAAGAAAATATGAAGTGCTTCAGGACAGTTAACAAAAATTCTTACAAATAGAGCACTTCAGATAGAAATTAGTTAAGAATTCATTTCTTATATTCTTTTCTCATCTTCTATTTTCTATCACACTTAAAATTCCATTTCTAAAATAAAGAGGAAATCGGAAACTCTGGTGGCCTAGTGGCAAGAATCTGCACTGCAGTCCCAAAGGCACATGGCTCAAATCCACCAGATGCCCTGCTGGTGAAGGATGGGCATTCTCCTCCTGTGCCAGTTGGATCTGATTCGGTGGTTCACAAGGAAAAATAATCCAAAACACCAAACTAAAATAAAATAAAGAAGAAATTGGAAAAAAAGGAATGTAAGTAATGACATTTAGCCATACACTACTGTTAGATGCTGTTGAGTTGATCTTCAACTCCTAGCAAGCTCATATGATGCAGAAGAAGTACCAGTTAGGGTTTTCTAAGCTGTAGTCTTTATGGAGTGGCATCAACTTCTTAAATAAATGCCTCCAGAAACTCTAAGAACTTCCATAAATATCGATAGTGTAGAGGGGCTTTTGTTTATAGGGTTGCTATGAATTGTGCTCTACTCAAAGGCAATCAACAAAAACAGTAACAATAACAATAGTCAACAAAAGCAGATTGCTAGGTCTTTTCTCCCATGGAACCAATAAGAGAGGTTCAAATCAACTTTGTTGAGACTTTCCTGTTTCACTTTCAACTGAAGGCTGCGGTTCTGACTCATATTGACCACTGGTGTTCCCACGCTGGAAATTGCTCTGGGTAGATTGCCTACCTTTCTCCTGAGGAGAGGCTGGTGAATTCAAACTGTTAGAGCTGTGAATGAAACCTTTCTTTTAGCAGTGCGGTTCATGAAGAACTGCACTACCAGAGCTCCAGGCTCCTCTGTTATTAGGTACAGTCGAGTCGATTACAACTCATAGCAACTTAATGACCAACAGATCTGCACTACGTTGCACCAGCCCCACAATCGTCATGCTCAACCTCCTAATTGCTGTCATGGTGTTAGCTGATCTGGTTGAGGGTCTTCCTCTCTTTCAATGACCCCTCTACTTTTCCCCGCGTGATGTCTTTTTCCAAGCCCTGGCCCCTCCTGGGAATTAGCCCAAATGATGTGAGACAAAATTGCACCATCTTTGCCTCTAAAAGAGCATTGAAACAGATGAGAGAGAGAACTGTTTAAAAGGTATATATGATTAGGTATTATTGTCATGACATGACTCCAAAACAAAGATTGCATAGTGGAGCAGACTTGGGGAGAGGGATTGAAAGAATTTTTCTATTACTTTTCAAAGAGAAGAACAAACTGGAGAGGAAGGGTGGGCAGGGAGAAAAGTGCAACAATGAATGAATGGAAATCCAAAATATCTGTAAATTTTCATTAAAATTATTATTAATAATAATAATAGAAAAAAAAGAAAATTTGGTGGCACTTCCTCTAAGACAAATTGTTTCTTTTTACAAAGCAATTGGAAATACTCCTTTAGACTCTTAAAAACCAAGTCTAAACTCAATTCTGATTCATAATAATGCAGAGGACAAATGACCGAGTAAAACTGCCCTTCAAGAGCTTCTAAAGCTGCAAATATTTACAGAATTAGATTGGTACAAAATTCTACTGTGGAGAGGCTGGGGAATTTGAAGTCCCCAATATTGTACCAACAGAGCTCCCTTTGCAACTTGAGACTGTAAATTTCACAACACACAAAGCCACTAGGACTCCGTCTTACCATCAAGCTGACTCTGATTCATAACAGATTCTGTGAACAACAGAAACCTTGCCCTTTGCCTTCTTCACTATCTCTACCATGCTTAAGTCCATGGCTGCTGTGTCTGTGTCAATACATCTCATGGAAAGTCTCCCTCTCTTCTTACATTTTTTCAGCAGTACCAAAACAGTCAATATAGTAAACTAAAAAAATTCACTGCAGTCCAGCTGAGCCCACATTAGTGATGCTGTATTGGTATTCCAAAAGTATAAATCTTGACAGGAGATTGCTCATCTTTCCTGAGTGCAGCAGCTTGTAGATTTGAACTACTGACTTTTGGTTATAAACACGATAAGCTACACACTGTTGTTGTTGTTATGTGCTATCGTGTCAACTATGACTCATAAGCAACTCTATCAACAATGGCTCTGAATCTTGCCCTATCCTGAGCCAACCTCAAGTTCTTAGACACACCTGATCTGTCACTGTGTCAATGACCTACTACCCTTCCCTTCCACGCATTTTGTCCTTCTCCAAGGACTAGTCCTCCTGGCAACACGACCAAAGTATGTGAGAAGGAGTTTCAAAATCCTTGCCTCCAAGGGGCAACTTGGTTTCACCCTCTCACCCTGTTGTTCTCTTGGCAGTCTGTGGCAAGCTTAATTTTCCTCTTCAGCACCACAACTAAAAGGCATTGATCCTTCTTCTGGCATGCTTATCCATTGCCCAGGTCTCAGATGCACAGCAAGCATCTGAGGTACACCTTGAATCAGGTACACCTTGGTCTCTAGACTGACATCGCTCATTTTAGCACTTCAAAGAGGTCCTTAACAACAAATTTTCCCCATGCAATTCTTCTAGTAATTTCCTGACTGCTGGTATCAAGAATGTTGAGAGTGGATACAAGCAAGATGAAATCGTCAATCCTTTCTCCATCTCTCCTGAAACTGCCTATTGGCCCAGTGGTTAGGATCTTTGTTTTCTTGATGTTGAGATGAAGACTCCAATCTTTGACCTTCTGCAGCAAACACTTCAAGTCTTTCTCAATTCTGGCGAGCATTTGTATAACACAAGTTGTTGATGAGTCTTCTTCCAATCCTGTTGCCACATTCTTCTTCATGAAGTTCAGATTCTTACGTGATCTGTTCTGCATATAGATTAGAAAGGTGTGGGGAAAGGATAGGAAAGGCTACTCCTTGGAAAAGGATATCAAGGCTGGAAGGATGGAGAATCAGCAAAAGAAGGGAAGCCCAATGAATAAGATGAATTAACACAGTGAGCAATGGACTCAAATGTGTCAGAGATGGTGATAATGGCATAGGATAGGACAGGATTCAGACCTGTTATCAATGTCACTAGGAGTTTGTACTTAGCTCGATGGCACATAACAACAACAACAACAACAACGTGCCACACAGCTCCTCAGACCTTTATTATAATTTATTAATGGCAAAGGGTTTGTTGTTATAATGTTAAATATTTCTGTGTTGAATAAAAGTATACATTGATGTATGACTGATGTTAATTTTGTTTTCTTCCCTTTACATTCTTAAAACCAAGAACCCACAAAGAGTTTTGATTTATGTGGGCTATACTGGTATTTGAGCTCTGGTGGCCTAGTGGTAAAAAACTGCATAATCTCAAAGATATGAGGTTTAAATCTACCAGCTTCTCTGTAGGAGAAGGATGGGCAATATCCTCCCACGTAATTTACTGCCTTTGAAAATCTCTTGGAGGATCCGCTGTGAGTCTGTTCCAACTAAATGGCACACAACAACAAACCTAGTCCATGAGGAGTTATTTTGCTAATCCAAAGGCCATGCCTCTCTGGAGGTTCAAATCCATTACTGGTTTTTTGGGAGAAAATTAGGTAATCTCCTCCTAAGAGATTTATAGCTTCAGAAACCCAATGTTCAGCTATGAGTCAATTCTGACTCAGCAATGATTTTTTTTAGAAGAAAACAGAATTTTCCTTTATGCTCTGCATTCAATCTGTTGTGATGTTATTTAAGTGGATGTAAAAAAGATTATGGCCCCACACAGATGTGTGGGTAGAAGAGGGAGGAATATTTTAACAACTGTTTCAAAATGTGAACATTCTTCTTTGATATTAAATTGTATGTAAAAAGTTTGGGGACCTTTTGTTTACTCTATTGTGGTTTTTTCCCCCTAAAGGTTAGTTGTAATGTGGAGTCTGAAATGGTATCAATAGATTTTTTTTGGTCCTCTATTAAAATTATGTCTCTATGGATCTTTTATTCATGTAAGATTTTGTAACATCATGGATGTCACGTACTTACTTCCCAAATGCCATTACATTTTGTAGCCTGGTAGATAAGTAGTTGTGCTGCAGTTCAAATTCATCAGCTGCTTTGTGGGAGAAAGACAAGCTTCTCCTGTGCAATTTATAATTCCTGGAGGGTCAGCTATGAGTTGGTTCTGACTTTCTGGCAATGAACATTAACAACAACATATCAAAAGAAATCACATTGTTAATATCACCAGTGATCACATAAGAAAATGTTACATTTTGGACAATGAAAGTTCATAGTGGCAGATATAAGTTTTCCAAAATTCTATTTTCATTTTAAACCTCAAAATTTATCAATGGAAGCAAGTATGATCAATTGTCTCCTACCCCTCAGTAACAAATTAACAATAAACATTTGGCACATGATCAATTTATATAATCATAGGTTATTAAAGTTATTTAATATCTAAATAAATACATTTATAAGGTTATAGTTGTTAAAATGAAAATGCTCTTCAGGAAAAAAGTCATTAATTGTGTTCACAATTCACACAAGTCTGTTTCCTCAAGACACCTACAGTAAGTAATTCAGGCTATAGAATGAATGTACACCTAATTCTCATTCATAACACTGATTTTTAAAAGATTCTGATAAAGAATTGAAATTTAATAGTTATTTTTGTTGCTTTCAGAAAGTATAGATTTTAGGTTGTTGTTAGGTGCTGGTGACTTTAGGTGTTGAGGGGTGTAGATTTTAGGCACTTACTGAAAAATATCAAAGACTACAGCTGTCTGGTCTGTGCATTGCTGTAAAGAGGTAACTTGTGGTTGCTCTGATGCTAAACACTATGACATTGATGTGCCAAGTATGATAATGGTTACCCATGGTGGACAGTGTTTGGTGGAGCTTCCCGATTAAAACAAGGTTGGAAGCAGGAGTGACACCCACTTCCGAAATGGCTTGCCTCTGGAAACTTTTATGAACAGTGCTTAGGTCTTTCATTCATAGGATTGCTGTGAGTCATCTATGACTCAACAGCACTTAACAACAACAACAACAACAGCCTTCAATCTAGATTTACATTCCAACATCAAGAAAACAAAATAATCTTCATCACTGAATATTGCTCCCTAGGAAACATCATGTTGTAGTTATGTAACAGAAGCACAGCCTTTGGGATAGCAGCATAAGACCCTAGATACCATGAATGTACATTTTAACCAAGTCCCTGAGTGATTCTTAAGTATATTATAAGATCTACATTAATCTCCTCTGAATCTTAGAATGTTATGTACCATTGAGTTGGAACCGACCTATAGCTGAACCTCCAGAAGGTTTTCAGAAGCAGTAAATCACATGCCCATCTTTTTGCTGTGGAGAATCTGGTGAATTCAAATCGTGTTGAATTCGATTCGGGTTTGGAAAAGCAGATCCTTACCACTAGAGCTTCCTGGTGATAAGTCGTTGTTGATGTTCAACATCAATAACATGTATCATGATCATGATAGATTGGGGGGGCGGAAATTGAGCTTGTCAAGGATTTAATTTTACTTGGGTCCACAATCAAGACTCATGGTAGCAGCAGTCAAGGAATGTGTTACACTGGAAAGATCTGCTAACAAGAACATCTTCAAAGTGCTACAAAAGAAGAAAATTCATTTAAAGAGGAGGTCTTTAAATGATCCATGCTAGGGTATTTTTAATTGCTTTCTTTGCTTCTGAAAGTTGGGCAAAGAACAAAGAAGATGAAATAAGAACTGATGCCTTTGAATTGTGCGCCTGGCAAAGAGTATTGACTAGTCCATGGATTGTCAAAAGAACCAAAAAATACAACTAGGGTGCTTGTTAGAGGAAAGAATGGTGAAACTTTGTCTCACATACTTTGAACACATTGTCAGGAGTCAGTGCTTAGAAAATGATATAATGCTTGCAAAGGGAGAGGGTCAGCGAAAGAGTGGATGACCCTCAAGGAGATTGATTGACAAAGTGACTGCAGTAATAGATTTGAGCATGACAAAAATTGTGGTGATGTTGCAGGATAGGAAAAGGCCACGATTGGTTGTGCATAGGGTTGCCGAGGAGTAGGGAACGCAAGGGCACCTAACAGCAATAACATCTTGAAGGAAACTTGCTTTGACCTTGCTGAGAAGTTTGTCTTTCTATCCCAGATACTATGAATTTTTCTCATTGTCCAGTCTGACCTGACTCAGGTGCCCTCATTTTCCAAGGCTATAAATTGCATGGGAAACTACCTATCTTTTCCTGTCAATGCAGCTGGTAGATTTGAACTGTCAAGGATAGGCTCAGCCTTTGGGTTAGCAGTGTAACTCCCTAGATACCTTAAAATAGAACCTACATTTTAACCACAGCCCTAAGTGATTCTTATGTGTAAGAAAAATGTGATAAATTATGTATACTGCATTGAAACAGATGAGGGAGAGAACTGTTTAAAAGGTATATATGATTTGGTATTATTTTCATGACAGGAGTCCAGAATGAAGGCTGCACAGTGGAGTGGACTTGGGGGGAGGGACTGTATAGCAATGAAAGAATTTTTCTTCTACTTTTCAAAGAGAAGAGTAAACTGGGTTGGGGGTGTGGACAGGGAGAAAAGTGCAACAATGAATGACTGAAAACTCTAAGTCTCTGTAAACTTTCATAAAAAAACTACACTGATCTGTGAATCTGGTTAAAAAATATTGTTGTCATTGTGGTTATGTGCCATCGAGTCATCTGTGACTCATAATAATCCTATGTACATTAACTCTAAGCCCTGCCTTATCCTGAGCCAATCTCCTTGTCTCTGACAGACCTAATACCATTTCTCCAGTCACTGAGTCAATCCACCTCATCCTTGGTCTTCCTCTTCTGCTCTGTCCCTTCACCCTTCCAAGCATGATGTCCTTCTTCAAGGACTGGTCTCTCCTGGCCATGTGCTCAAAGTATGTGAGATGGATCTTCAAAATCCTTGCCTTCTGGGAGCAGCTTGATTTCAGCCTCTCCAGGACAGACCTGTTTGTTCTTCTGGAGATTCTTTTTTGTTCATTGAGATTCTTACCATGTGGTGCTGGAGAAGAGTATTGGATGTACCATGGACTGCCAAGAAAACAAACAGATTCATCCTGGAGAAGGTTAAACCAGGCTGCTCCTTGGAGACAAGGATTCTGGGGCTTCGTCTGACATATTTTGGACATGTAAGGAGGGACAGGTCCTTGGAGAGGGACATCATGCTTGGGAGGGTGGAGGGATGGTGCAAGAGGGGAAGACCCTCTATGAGGTGGATTGATTCAATGACTGGGGTAATTGGGATGGGTGTGTCAGAGGCAGTGAGACTGGCACAAGATAGAGCGGGGTTTAGGGCTGTTGTACACAGGGTCGCTATGAGTCACAAGCAACTCGATGGCACATAACAACAATAAAGGGTGACCTTCTTCTATTGTCAAAAGGGCTACCTCATCATTCATGCTTAGCATTTATCTAGTAAGCAGTTTTTCCCGAGGTAATCAAAAGTGAAATAACATTCCCACCTTTGAAACAAGAAGGGTCATATCCTGGCATCCTATTCAACATAATTATTTGTTCTTTTAAAATCTTTGTTGAGGTGACAAGTTATAAAATAAAGGACAATTATTTCACTGGTCATTGGACCTCTTTAGATAAAAACGTTTTTCAAGTCCAGAGGTCATGTATATTTTTTTTCAGATAAGTGTCTATTTGTATCCCTTTTTCATTACTATTGTTACATCTTTTTCAAAAATTAGAAATGTTTTTTATGAATCTGTAATTTTGCTATCATATTTATAAAAATTTTCTTTTCTAGGTTATTCTAGAACCTTTTAGCTTTATTCTCTTTCAGTCACTTTTAATGTGAAAATTTTTATTTATTTCTGCAGAAGTTAGGTGTGGTGCGGGTTTTTTTGTGGTTTTTTTTTAAATTAAGGGTGTAATGTAACTTAACACTGTCTAGAAGCATTTGTGATAAATGATGGAGGGGCCAGACTTACTGTGCTCTGGCTTGCTGATCTTCATCTGCTTGAAGGTAGACAGGGAGGCCAGGATACAACCACAGATCCACACAGAGTATTTGCACTCAGGAGGAGAAATGATCTTCATCTTCATGCTGGAAGTTAGTGCCATTACCTCCTTCTGCATCCTGTCAGCGATGCCTGGGTACATGGTGGTCCCACTGAAGGTCCTGTGGCTGTCCATGGCACACTTCATGGTGGAGTTGAAGGTAGTTTCATGGATGCAGCAAGACTCTATGCCCATGTTTGAGGGCTGAGAGAGTGCCTCAGGGCACCAGAAATGCTCATTGCCATGGTGATAACCTGCCCATTGGGCAGCTCCTAGCTCTTCTCCAAGGAGGATGAGGAGGCCACAGTGGCAACCTCCTGCTTGAAGTCCAGTGCAACGTGTCTCCTTGATGTCAGTCATGATTTTCGGCTCGGCCATGGTGGTAAAGCTGTAGTCTCACTCGCTGAGGATCTTCATGATCTGTCAGGTCCTTGCCAGGCAGTTGCAGACACAGGATGGCACAGGGGAGAGTATGCCCCTCATAACTGGGCACAGTGTGGGTGACCCCATTCGGAATCCATCCCAATGCTGGTGGTGTGGCCAGAGGCATACAGGGACAGCACAGCCAGGATGGGTGGAGGTCATCTTCTCCCGGTTAGCCTTGGGGTCCAGGGGTGGGGGAGCTCACTCAGCAGCACAGGGTGCTGCTCTTCAGGGGGCCACATGCAGCTCGTTGTAGAATTTGTGGTGTCAGATCTTCTTCATGTTGTTCCAGTTGGTGACACTGCCATGCTCAATGGGGTACTTGAGGGTCGGGATGCCTCTCTTGCTCCAGGATTTTCACCTATGTAGGAGGCCTTCTGGTCCATTCTCTTATGCTCTGGTGTACAGGGCACCCCACGATGGAGGGGGAGAGCGCCCAGGGGCCTTCAGCACCAATGAAGCTGGCTTTGCACATGCCACAGGTGTTGTCAACCACAAACACAACAATGTCATCATCAATGGTGAGCTAGCGGTTTGAACTGGAGGCAGTGAATGGATGCAAGGGTCTGTGCTACTGGAACAGACAAGGTCTCGGCTGTCTCAACGTGAAAATTTTTAATGTAGCCAGAATTTATGTAATTGCATGACATAAGAAACAGATCTTTCCAAATTTCTTCCCCAACTGGTTAATAAGTTCCAACAGAATTGATGTCTTTAATTTGTGGTGCTGGAGAAGGGTATTGACCATACCATGGACCATCAGAACAAATAGATCTGTCTTAGAGAAGGTGAAACCAAGTGTCTCCTTGAAAGCAAGGCTTTTGAAGCTATGTCTCACATACTTTGGGCATGTGGTCAGGAGTCCTTGGAGAAGAACATTATGGTTGGAAGCATTGGAAGGACAGCACAGGAGAGGAAAACCCTGGATGAGATGGATTGACACGATAACTGGGGCAGTGGGATTAGGTGTGTCAGAATCAGTGACACTGGCTCAGGGCAGGTTTCAGAGTTGCACAGAGGGTCACTATGAGTCACAGGCAACTTGATGGCACATAGCAACCACCATCACCACCACCATCCTTTTCCCTATAAGACACTATCTTTGTCTTACAATGGCCATGGCACTAAGAATATCATTGGCAATTTCAGATCAATCTTGGCTGAAAGCAGAGAATACCAGAAAGATGTCTCTGTGTTTTCTTAACTATGCAAAGGCATTTGAATGGGTGGACCACAATAAATTATAGCTAACCTTGAGATGAATGTAAATCCCAAAACATTTGACTGTGCTCATGTAAAACCTCCTTAAAAAAAAAAAAAAAAAACCAAACTCAACGGCACCAAACAATAACAACAACATGTAAAACCTAGACCAGGAAGCTATCTAAATGGAACAAAGGAAAACTTCATGTTCAAAATCAAGAAAGGAGTATGTCAAAGATGTATGTTTTCTCCTTACCTTTTCCAATCTATATGCTGAATACATTATTTGGGAGAATGAATTTTATGAAGAAAATGTGGCATCAGGATTTAAGGAAGACTGCATTATGCAAATAACACAACCTTGCTCACTGAATCTAAGTTAGACTTGGGGCATTTGCTGCAGAAGGTCAAGCACTGTAGCCTACAATATGGATTCTATCTCAACATCAAGAAAACAGATCCTCACCACTGGGCAAATAGGCAGTATCAGGATAGATGGACAAAAGACTGAAGTTAACAATTTTAGCTTGCACAGATCTCTAATCAACATTCTTGAGACCAGCAGTCAGGAAATGAAACGATGAGTTACACTGGGGGAAAAAATCTACTGTCAAAGACCTCTCCAGAATGCTAAAAGGCAACAATTTCAGGGTAGAGACTAAGGTGTGCTTCATCCAGGTCATGGTCTTAGCAATTACTTGTTATGAATAATAGAGCTGGACAATGATTAAGGATGACAGAAGAAGAACCGATGTGTTTGAGTTGTGGTGCTGAAGAAAAGTCTTGAACATACTGTGGACTGCCAAGAGAACAAACAGATATGTCCTGGAGAAGGTGAAACCATGTTGCTCTCTTGAGGCAAGGATTTTAAAGCTCTGTCTCACATACTTTGGGTATGTTGCCCAGAGGGACCAGTCCTTGGAGAAGGACATCATGGCCGGAGGGATAGATGGTTAGCACAGGAGAGGAAGATCGTGGACAAGATGGATTGAAAGTGACTGTGGTAGTGGTGACAGGTGTGTCAGATAGTGAGGTTGGTTCAGGAAAGGGCTAGGTGCAGAGCCACTGTCCATAGTCATTATGAGTAATAGTTGACTTGATAGCATATAATCACCACCACCATTCTTATACAATGAGCTCTTTCATATATTAGGTCTATTCAACTTTGTAAGTTTGCCCAAAAGTTTGATATTTCCCCTAATGGTTCTCAATAAATAGTAGCAAATAAATTCATTTGTGTGTGAAAATAAAAATTATGAATGAGTAGGCTATAAAAATGGCTTATTTTTTTAAAAAATAATTTTAACATGGAAGTTTTCCCTTCTATTAATACCACCACTGATTTGGCCTACATAAGCATATCAATTTAGCTTGAGTTGCTATGAATGTCTTTCTTTTTTCCTACATGGCTCAATCTTCCACGGAGATGGTGAAGTTTAGTTATTTATTTTTCATGAGCACTAAATACCCTCTTGTCCTCAAAGAGTATTATCAACTTTCACATTTTCAAAGGGTCCTATGAGGCAGCTCCACGGGGTGGGTTTTTACTGCAAACTCTCTTTTTTTGGAAGATGGCAAAACAGCGTTGGATCTCCTGACATCCATGGGTTGCCTGCATTCACATCAGAGCTCGGTTGGGTAAGTGGCAAAGACGGGATAATAAGAAGGTCTAACTCCAGACACAGCAGGGGGAGGCAGTTTCATTTCTGGAGAGGCGAGTTCATCCTAAAAACCTTCCTAATGGTAAGATCTGTCCCCGTATTCTTTTGATTCCTAACGAGGGGAATAAAGGGAATATGAATCCTGGGGCAGTCCTGCTCTACAAGTCCTCGCGTTGATGGCATTACGATCTGTGTCTCCAGTCGGAGGTGATTTATACTAGCTCCAGAACCGAAAGCACGAAGATGTCTGCTCTCATAATCGAGCCGGTGATAGCTTTCTCTTTTCCTGCCAAACGGATCAGACCACACTTTTAACCCTGGGGCTGCAAATCCTCTTGAACGATACCAGCTCGATTTTTGGCTTGTTCTTTCTTGTACTCCTCCAACCGCAAAAGGGGCCAGAAGTAGATGGGGTGAGAAGACAGCGCCAACCTGAGAGATAAAGCCGCCGGAAATGAGTGCCGCACGCACGTTTCCGTGCATGGTGCCGACCCTGCGAATCCCTGCACTGGCGGGCTTTCTATTTCTTATTAGAGAAGAATATGCTTAAACACATGATAGTATATCATAAAACCATAGCCTATTTAAAAGAATCAAGTAACTTAAAAAAAAAAAAGAATCCAGTAATTATACTGCCGCTACCTTAACTGCATTTATAGGTGACTTAAATTAGTACATACTGACTGGCTGCATCATCAATAAAGTGCTATAAGCAATCTTAAGGGGTAGATCATGGATATTTCCGCTTTAGCAATGGAGATAAAATAATTTCACTTCTCCCAAAAATATATTTTAAAATCTATTTACTAGAAAAATAGTACAAATATGGCATGTAGACATCACTGCAAATGAAATATAGTAACATGATATCGTTGATGGGTTGTTCTGTACTTTCGAGTCAGAGCTGACCCATAGCTGACTTTCCAGCGAGTTTTCGTCCTTCTCCCACGGAGCAGCTAGCGGATTCAAATAATGTGCCTTCGGGATTGCAGTGCCGCTTCTTGCCACTAAGACACAATATTGTTGCTGTTGTTGTTGTGTACCAGAGTCAGAACGGACCCATAGCTGACCCTTCAGCAGTTTTCAGAGGCAGTTAATTGCATGGGAGGAGATTGACCATCCTTCTCCTGTGGAGCACCTGGTGGCCTTGAACTGCATGCCTTCAGGATTGTAGTGCAGCTTCTTGCCACTAGATCACCAGAGCTCCTTATATAGTAAGCAAAACCCCCCAAAAGTAACTGAAGGTTTATAACTAAAAGCAAAAATAACAAAATGTGAATAATGACTGTAGGGTAGTCTCTGGCTGTAACAACTGAGTGTGAGAAGTGGAATAGAATAATACTAGTGTCTCAAGTAAACTTTGGTAGAATATTTTCATCGGTGCAAATTTTAGTGTTCTTTAGTTATACAATTAATGAGTTACTAGTAAGCTCATTTTTTTTTTACCAGAATTTATCGGCCACCGCTACCCTCCCCCTTTGCAATACAGAACAGTGTATTGTTTTAATAATGGAAACCAAAGAAAGGACTTTCAGTTTTGGATCAACTCATGTCCCACTGGAAGGCAATGGAATAATAACCTCTGTATATTCTTATTCTGATTATCCATACCTTCTTGGTTCAAGCAACATACAGACATGCTTCCTGCTATCTTGTTTTTTGTTGTTGCTGTTGTTATGTTCCATTGAGTCACCTGTGATTCATAGCGACCCTATGTACAATATCTGAACCCTGCTCAATCCTGGGACAATGTCTCTGACATCCCTACCCCCATTACATTAATTACTGTGTCAATCCCTCTCATCCAAGGTCTTCCTTTCCTGCACTGTCCCTCCACTCTTTGAAGCATGATGGCCACCTCCATGGACTATCCCCTCCTGACAACATGCCCAAAGTATGAGAAACAGAGCATCAAAATTCTTGCCTACAAGGAGCAACTTAGTTTCACTCTCTTAAAGACAAACTTGTTTGTCCTCTTGGCAGTCTATGGTATGTTCAATACTATTCTCCAGCATTCTAACTCAGAGGCATTGATTCTTCTATCATCCTTGGTTACTGTCCAGCTCTCTGATTTATAGCAAATAATTACTAAGACCATGGTCTGGATCAGGGGCACTTCAAGTTTCTAAACAGACATTGTTACTCTTGAGCACTCTGGAGCAGGTTTTTCTGTTATGTGTTGTCAAGATGCCTGCAACTCAGCAACCCTACATACAGCAGCTCTGAAGCCTGCCCTATCTCACTGAGTTGGACCCACTTACCCCCATTATCCCAGTTACTATGTCAATCAATCTCATCCATGATCGTCTTCTCCGGTGCTACTTCTCCACCCTTTGAAGCATTATGTCCTTCTCCAAGGACCAGTCATTCCTGGTCAGGTACCCTAAGTATGTGAGATGGAACCGCAATATCCTAGCCTCCAAGGAGAAACTTATGTTTCACCCTAAAACACTCTTGTTTGTTTGTGGGCAGTCCATGGTATGTCCAAGACTCTTCACCAGCACCACAATTCAAAGGCCTCAATTCTTCTACCATCCTAAACAATTTTCCAGCTCTCTGATGCATAGCTATTGTGAAGACCATGGCCTGGATCAGGTTCACCTTAGTCTTTTGACTGATATTGTGGTTTCTTTGTACCCTATAGAGGTCCCTGACAGTAGATTTTTCCAGTGCAAGTAATCTTTTTATTTCATGTCTGCTGGTGCCAAGTGTTGATTGTGGAGTCAAGTAAGCTGAAATTGTTAACAGCTTCAATCTGGTCTCTGTCTCTCATGGTCCTGCCAATTCATTCATTGGTGAAAAACTGTCTTCTTGATGTTGAGCTTCAATCCACATTGAAGACTACAGTCCATGACTTTCTGCAGCAAGTGCTTCAGGTCCTCTTCTGTTTCAGCAATCAGGGCTGTGTCATCTGCATATCACAGGTTGTCGATGAGAGACCAGCAGCAGAAGGCATCACAGACTTGAGGCCTGGGCCATCATATCAAGGGTTAGCTGGGAGAGGGAGGTGCTGGATGGGGTAGGCAGGAGTGAAAAGGGATGCTGATGGAGCAGGGAAAGGGAAGGGACAAGACATACACGTGGGAGGGTGACTGAATCCACTGGTTACTTCTGTAAGTGAAAAGTGTCTTTTATCTGCCTCTTTTGGTAAAATGCTTGTCTGTCAGATATTGTTCTAAAGCTGAGCATCCAAACTAAGACAGACTAGCAAGAAGGATTAGCTATCCACTTCTGAAATAACAGGCTTTTGAATACCCTGTGTAAAATAGAGTACACTTAAGAGATTTTCTTGACAGCAGATTTTCCTAATGTAATTCTTTCAATTTCCTAACTGCTAGCACCAAGAATGTTGGAAATTGACAATTCCAATCTCTTTTCAACCAATTATGGTGCTGCCAATTGTCCCAGTGTTGAGAATCTTTGCTTTCTTGATGTTGAGTTTCAGTCCTATTGGAAACGGCAGCAAATGCCTCAGGTCCTCAGTTTCGGCAAGCAAGGTTGTGTCATGTGTGTAATGCAGGTTGTTGACGAATCTCCCTCTAATCATGATGCCACATTCTTAAAAGTCTAGCCTCCCAAATGATCTGTTCTACATATAGATTGAAAATGTATGGAGAAAAGATGCATTCTTGACACACACATTTTCTGCTCCTGAACCATGCAGTGTTTCACTGCTCTATTCTGACAACTTTTTCCTAGTCCAGTATAAGTTTCATATGAGCACAATTAAGTGTTCTAGGACTCCCATTCTTCTCAAGGTTAGCCATGATTTGTTGTGATCCACAGTCAAATGCCTTTACATAGTCAATGAAACACAGATAAGACATTCCTCTGGTATCCTCTGTTTTCAGCTAAGATCCATCTAACATTAGCTATAACGTCTCTAGTGCACAGCTTCTTCTAAACCCAGCTTGCACACCTGGTAGTTCTCTGTCAATGTACTGTTTCAGTTGTCTTGGATAATCTTCAGCAGGGTTTTGCTTGCATGTGGTATTAGGACATTGTTCAGTAACTTTCACACTCTGTTAGATCACTTTTTTTTTTAAATGGGAATTAGTATGGATCTCTTCCAGTCAGCTGGTCAGGCAGTTACCCTCCAGATATTTTGGCACAATGTGGTGAGCAAGTTCAGGCCTGCGTCTGCTTTTCAGAATATGTCAATTGGTATACCATTAATTCCTGGGGCCTTGTTTGTTACCAGTTCCTTCAGAACAACATGAACTTCTTTCTTCATCACCATTGCTTTAGCCATATATTGTCTCATGAAGCTCTTCTGTGTCAGCCAATTATTTTTTGGTACAGTGACTGTGTATTCCTTGCATGTTCTTCTGATACTTCCTGAATCATTCAATATTCTGCACATTGCATCCTTAAGTATTCTAACTTGAGGGCTGGAATTTGTTCTTCAGTCCTTCAAAAATGTTGAGTGAGCTCGGCCTTTTTAATTTTCAGACTCCAGGTCTTTGAACATTTCATTATAATACTTTGCTTTGTCTCTTCCTGAGTTGCCATTTAGGAAATGTTCTTTCTAATCGGTACTTTAAGATATGCATAAAAATACTCAATTTTCTAATTAACAGATTTTCTCTCTGAATTCAGAGAAGAAAAATATAATCATAAGCTGTAGTTTTTGGGTCTTTTGTTTCATATGCCAATGCTTGAGTCCTTTTTTGGTAAATTCTTACTAGTAAGTCTACTGAGATAATGTGTGCATGTTTTCAGCTATATTGTGAGTTTTCATCTTTTCTTTGTATCTTAAAAAATATTTTGTTGCTGTGTATCATGGAGTTGGAACTGACCCATGTTTGCTGAACCTGAGGAGCTAAAGCATTTTGCTGCAGAAGGTAAAGAACTGCAGTCTCTAATATTGATGGAAGGACTACATCAAGAAAACAGATTCTTACCTTTAGAGCAATTGACAGCACCATGACAGAAGAAGAGATGGAGGTTGTTAACAATCTCAGCTTGTTTGGTTCCACAGTCAATCAACACTCTAAGCACAAGCAGTTAGGAAATCAAAAGACAAATTGCATTAAGAAAATCTGCTCTGAGGGGCCTCCCCAGAGCTCCGACGAGCAAAGATGTCAGTCTACAGACTAAAGTGTGCCTGATTCAGGCCCTCATCTTCACAATTACTTTTTATGCATCAAAAGCTGGACAATGACTAAGGATGACAGGAGAATCAATGCTTTTGAGTTGTGGTGCTGTCAAAGAATATTGAACATTCCTTGTATTGCCAAGAAAACAAGTTTATCCTGGAGAGGGTGAGGCCAAGTTGCTCTTTGGAGGCAAGGATTTTGAAACTCACATACTTTGGACACACTGTATGGAGGGCCTTGTCTATGGAGAAGTACATCATGCTTGGAAGGGTGGAGGATTTGCACAGGAGAGGAAGATCCTGAATGAGATGTATTGATACAGTCACTGTGGGAAGGTGTGTCAGTGACAGCAAGGTTGGCTCAGGATAGAGTAGCGTTCAGAGCTATTGTGCACGGGGTTGCTGAGTACTTGACTGACTGGCACATAACAAGAAAAACAAAGGGTTTTCAGAGGCAATAAATCATGGGAGGAGACTGTCTACCTTTGCTCTGTAGAACAGCTGGTGGATTCGAACCATGTACTTTAGCATTGCCAGCATTAATTCCTTACCACTAAACTCCCTAAAAGGGAGCTCTGGTGGCCTAGTGATAATAAACTGTGCTGCAATCCCAAAGGCACTGGAGGATGGGCAATCTCCTTTTGTGCTATTAACTGCCTCTGAAAAATCCCTTGGAAGGTCAGCTATAGGTCAGTTCCAACCTGATGATATTACAACAAAAGCAACTCCCTAATGGTTCTTCTGTGAAGTTATAGAAATAGGAGGGTTTGTGGTTTTAATATGTGCTAATATGTGCATTTTATAGTCTTTGTAGCTGACTAGTCACATCCACAATAGCTACCAAACCATCTTAGCACACACAGAGATATTAATGTGTATTTTAGATTCTTTTTATAGATGCACTTGTGCTATAGCTGTATGCCTTAGAAGCAGTATATAAAATGTCAGCAAATCAAATTTAATATTCCTGTTAACCAGTGGTTCTAAATAGGGGTTGTGAGAGATTATCCAAGTCATTTAGAATACTGTCCTAAAATACTTGTGATTGATCAACTCCTTAGTCAAGTGGCAAATATCAGATCTAAAAGGGTATAGATGGAAATCTAAGAAAGATCTCCCAGAAAATTCTGATCCTATAGTCACTCCTAACACTATGTACTACTGACTTTAATGATAGTTTTAATAAACTGGAAAGGAAGCTCACAGAACTGGAAAGCATGCTTTGCTCTTTCACCCAAACTTCCTGTTTCACAAAAGTCTAATCAACGAAGTCTCATCATCAAAGCAATGGGGACTGGTAACCACTTTCCATAAAGTTTACTCTCATCATGCCTATACTATTTGTTGTTGTTGTCAGGTGCCAGCAACTAAGTCAACTCCAACTCATAGTAATCTCTTGTACAACCTGCCTAATTCCTACTCCAACAATCTCTCCTGTACATAGGCCCAATGTTGCAGTCACTGTGTTACCAAGGTCTTCCTCTTCTTTGCTTCTATCTTTACAAACATATCCCCTTCCAAGGCTGGCTGCTCCTGACAAGTCTGAAGGATGTATGACAAAGTCTCCTAATTTTTACCTGTAAGAAGCACTTTTTTCCTCTGCTATGTTATTGCTAATTCCTTTCGACAGAATGACTCACTATATTCCTTCCATCTTCTTTTAATACCTCCTGGATAATTTAATATTCTGCCTAAAGCATACTTGATTATAGCAACTCTAGGTTTGAATTTGTTCTTCAGACAAAGATTCGCACCACTGGACCAATTGGTAGCATCAGGATGGATGGTGAAGAGATTTGAGATTGTTCACAGCTTCAGTTTGCTCGGCTCCACGGTCAACACTCTTGGCACCAGCAGCCAGTAAATAAAAAAACGTATTGCAATGGGAAAAAGTCTGCTGTTAGGGACCTCTCTAAAGTACTCAAGAGCAACATTGTCTCTCTGGAGACTAAGGTGCACCTGATACAGGCTATGGTCTTTGCAATCACTTGTTATGCATCAGAGAGTTGGAAAATGACTAGGGAGGATCGAAGGAGAATTGATGCCTTTGAGCTGTGGTGCTGGAGAATATTGAATGTACCATGGACTGCCAAGAAAACAGATTCATCCTGGAGAGGGTTAAACCAGGCTACTCCTTGGAGGTAAGGATTCTGGGGCTTCGTCTGACATACTTTGGACACGTTGTAAGGAGAGACAGGTCCTTGGAGACGGACATCATGCTTGGTAGGGTGGAGGGGCAGTGCAGGAGGGGAAGACCCTCTATGAGGTGGATTAATTTAGTGACTGGGGAAATCGGGATGGGTGTGTCAGAGGCAATGCAATTGGCACAGGATAGAGCAGGGTTTAGGGCTGTTGTACATAGGGTCACTATGAGTCGCAAAGGACTCGATGGCACATAACAATATGGTATTGCTGTTAGGTGCCATTAAGAGGACTATGACTCATTAAGAGAACTATGACTCAGAGACCCTATGAACAAGACTTGGAACCCTGCCGTATCCTGTGCCATCCTCAGAATCTCCGACATGTTCAAGTCCATGTTGTAGTCATCATGTATATCTCTTTAAAGGTCTTCCTCTCGTTCTCACTCTTTCCTATGCTATAGTCCTATTTACGTCAGTGATTACATACACCATCTTCTGAAGACACTATTTACCTTAGAAACTGTTTAGTGGGTGAACATTTTTTTCACATCTACCTTTTTTTAATACTGGTTTGCATGAAAATTTGTAGTGTTTCATTCATATTGTGTTTCATATGCTCATTCCCATACATTGCATTTTATACAACCAATCACAATTATTCAATTTTGATCCCCAAATTTATATATTTTGGCTATGCAGGTGGGGTAGGTTTCCCCTTGCCCAGCTGTAATAGCCAGATCATTCTCTCTTCTATCTCAGGAATTGTCTATGAGAACACAGCATAACCCCATACCCTTCCTTACTGTAGTCATTTTCAGTCCCATCTTTTCTTCACCACTATCCCTATTCATTACCCCTGCTGAGCTTAATCAGATAACCCATATAAACCCCTGCTAACTACTACTCATCACTAGTACAACTAGTACATCAGCAGAGAACTGCCAGAAGTCCAGGCTGGGTTTAGAAGGGGTCGTGGTATTAGGGATATTGTAGCTGATGTTAGATGGATCTTAGCTGAAAGCAGAGAATACCAGAAGAATGTCTAT
>NW_006399762.1:23993809-24005244 GCF_000299155.1 Elephantulus edwardii
TGTGTCAGAGGCAATGAGATTGGCACAGGATAGAGCACGGTTTAGGGCTGTTGTACATGGGGT
This sequence comes from Elephantulus edwardii, assembly GCF_000299155.1. NCBI lineage: Eukaryota > Metazoa > Chordata > Mammalia > Macroscelidea > Macroscelididae > Elephantulus > Elephantulus edwardii. Next base: position 23,993,873 of record NW_006399762.1, read on the forward strand.
CGCTATGAGTTGCAAACGACTCGACGGCACATAACAACAACAACAACAACTACTACTACTCAGTGCTGACACCATCTCCACCATCCACCCCTATGGTCACATTAGATCTTGTTAGCAATAACTAACCTTGCCTCACACTTCAATTTTATAGTTTCCTTTTCCTGACCACCAGTAGTTTCTACACTAAATAGCTTTCTTTTTTAAGGATCTCTAACCATCAACCATCTGTACTCCTTCAACTTAAATTAGACACCTTTCTCTATATGCACCCTCAATTCACACTGATTCTTTGTAATGACATTACTAACAACCATTTGGTCAAACTTAACCAAGGTTAAATGGAATTTTCATCAAGCAGTTGAATATGGCTGGAGAAACATGCTCCCCAACACCAAAACAAACACCCAGCATAACTACGCTAACTACTCTTAGTTCTCACAGAAGTTTCTGACTTTTATCCAAAAGAAGTCCCGCAGCGCTACCCGCCAATCATACTACACACATTGTTTCATTTAGGGTCTCATTCTCCTGGTATACAATGCCATGAAACCTCAAGTATTCTATTTCCTTACTTAGCTAATTATCCTCATTTCCCCCCAGATAATCAATTCTATATTCACTCATCATAAACGTAGCTCTTCTTTCAGATACTAACAATGCTTCAGGTCTCTGCTCCACTGTCACTTTTCAGAAAGGTCTTCGTTGGCTGCTATCAAAAGCTGTACTCTATGGCTTTGACCAGTTTTATTTTTTTAAAGGCATTCATCATATTTGACACAAATGTACAAATTTATTCTCTCTCCAGTACTCCAAAATTTCACTCCAAACAGTTTTGTGCCTAGAACTATTGTTATGTGCTTTCAGGCTGACTACAACTCATCCTGACCCCAAGAACAAGAAATCTGAACCTTCCCTAGACTGTGCCATCCTCATGATCTCGGTCAAGCTCAATTGCTCCTAGAGCAGTATCTGGCAAATATTTAATATGCATATTCACCCAATGTATAAATAAGAAATTATTCAAATAAAAACTATTCTTTCTTAAAGTCAAAATAAATACTTTTTTCCATAGTAAAATTAGAGTTTAGTTCTTCTTAAAGGATTGCAGTTTCTCCTGATGTTCCACTTAATTCCCCCTTGCTGAAGGGACTATATAACCCTGAAAGTGAGGTGGCGGTGGGAGTAGGTGGTGGGTGGGGAGAACATTTGGCTTTTAGTATCAGCTCTGTCACTAATTATTAATGTCACTTAGGGTGAGTCATTTAACCTCTCATTTCCATCAGGAAATGTGAGAACATTTTTATTTTTATCTAAAGAAAAAGATCCACCAGTGAAAATCACTCACCACACACACAAACAGCATTTTCCCTTTCATAGTTCAGTGATGGGACTTGTACAGTCTATAAAACAATACAATTTTTTCATAATATGTTCTTATAAATGAGATCCCTTGGTCAGAATAAAGAACTTTTAAAACTCTAGACATTATTCTTCAAGTCAGTTAAATAGGTCAACTACATATTGTTAAAATTTTCACCTTAAAATCTTGTATGTTTACTATAACCGGATTGCAGGTAACCACCAGATTATACAGTATTTATTCCTGTCTTTTAATAATTTGTAGGTAAATCGGAACAGGTTCTTATTTGTTCCTAAGTGCCACCGAGTCAAGTATGACTTATAGTGATCCTATGAAAAACTGATCTGAACAATGTCCTAGCCTCTGTCATCCTCATAATCTCTGACACACTTGAGTCTAACTCGGCAGTAACTATGTGAACTCACCTGATTGAGAATCGTCTTCTCTTTTGCCATCCCTCTACCTTTCCAAGCATGAGTCTCTCCAATATGCCAAAAAAGTGTAAAATGAAACTTTATTATTTTTGCCTCCAACGAGCACTCTGGCTGCACCTTTCTCAAAACATGTCCTTTTCTTCCTTTTTGCAATCCATGGGATCTTCAGTACTCTTCTTCTGTCATCCTTATTCACTGTTCAGCTCTCAGAAGCATTGTAAGTGACTGAAAAGACCATAGGCAAACCTTAGTACTCAAACTAATGTCATTGCTCCTCAGTAATTTGGAGAGGTCCCTGACTGAAGACTTTCACAGTGCAACAGGTCTCCTAATCTCATGACTGGTGGTACCAGGGGTATTGATTATGTATCCAAGTAAGAAATACTTAACAGTTTCAATCTTTTCTCCATCAATCATGATGTTGCTGATAGGTCCAGTGGTGAGAAATTTGTTTTCTTGACCTTGAGGTGCAATTCATATTGAAGGCTGCAGCATTCCTTGATCTTCTCCAACAAGTGCTTCAAGTCCTCCTCACTTCTGGCAAGCAAGGTTATGTCATCTGCATAACAAAGGTTACTACTGAGTCTTCCTCCAATCCTGCCGCCACGTTCTTCTTTAGAGATTCCAGATTCTTGATTTAGTAATAAGCTTCTTTTAGTTAGTAGTATACGTTTTTGTTATGTGCGGTCGAGTCACTTGCGACTCACAGCGACCCTGTGTACAACAGCCCTGAAACCTGCTCTATTCTGTGCCAACTTTACTGTCTCTGACACATCTACCCTCATACCCCAGTCACTCTATCAATCCATCTCATTGACAGCTTTTCTCTTTCTCCATCCCTCCACCCTTCCAAGCATGATGTTCCTCTCCAAGATTTGGTCTGTCTTTGCAAAATGCCCAAAGTATGTCAAGACTAAGTCTAAGAATCCTTGCCTCCAAGGAGCAGGCTGGCTTCACCCTCTGTAGGACTAACCTGTCTGTTGTCTAGCAGTCCATGGTATAGTCAACACTCTTCTCTAGTGCCATAGCTCAAAGGCATCAATTCTCTATCATCTCTAGTCATTGCCCAGCTCTCTGATGCATAGCAAGCAACTGTGAAGACTATGGCCTAATAACTTTATTTAGTTGAGTATAAAAAGACTTAAGTCTTTCCAATGAGTTAAAAGGTGCATCATGTAAGTGAAAGTGACTGTTGAAGAAATACTTGTTGCAATTCAGGGATAGTTCAACTGTTTCAAAATGGGGGGGCATATTTAACTAACATTGAAGGGCAAGTTCAAGCTATCTGTTCCTCACAGTAAACTGTCCAGATACATGTTACCTAACATACAGGATTAACTCAATTTCAAACTGGCTACCTTTTATTTATAAAAATGCAAACACAGTAAGTACTTGGTAATGTCCATAACAACTAAAAGCATTAGTTGCTGATTAGTTGTTGCTGATGTGTACCACAGAACTGAAACTGACCCATAGCTGACCCTCCAGTGGGTTTTCAGACGCCGTCAATTGCACAAAAGTAGATCACCCATTCTTCTCCCACATAGCAGCTGGTGGTAGCCTTGAACTGTGTGCCTTCAGGGTTACAGCACAGCTTCTTGCTGCTAAGGCACCAGAGCTCCCTTCACATTTATTAATAATTGCATAAGTGTAATCGCATTCCTTTCCCCCAGTAGTAAACTGAATGTATCCCACTGCCAAAAAAACATCATCAAGACAACAAAAAAGGCAAACCATATTGTCAAGCAAAATATTTTTAATTAGTAGGCTGATCATAAATAAATCCACATAAAAGATTTAACAGAATTACAAAGTTTTGTGTTTCCTTATGAACTCAACTCATAATACGCATTAGTTAACCTCATTCTCTAACTGTGACAAAGAGTTGTCATCCAACATTGCAGCACAGTTTAAGCAATTCATATTCTGTAGTTACATTTTTACATTTTCTTTACAAATGTAACATTTATGTACATTATATATATATATTTATATATTTCCTCTATAGTTCATGTACTGAAACTCTATTGTTTTTACAGGGAAAATGTTGAATTCATTTAATGAATACGAATCATTCCTTGTTAAAAAGTAATTCATAAAAACAAGTAACACGGTACCACTGCCTTTTGGCATCTCTTCTCAGAGTTCAAGTTCAAAAATGTGATATTAATTATAAGAAAAAAGAATTCCTCTAATTGTACTTTACGACGTATCATTTCACATGGCTATAGAGACCTGCCGGCTTGTAATGAACAGAGTGCTGTACTGCTGCACTACTGGTAACGTGGAAATGTGGATAAACCAACTCAGAACATACTCGGTGAAAAGGCATCATTGTTACCATCAATTTAGGCTGGAGAATATCCATCAAATTCTTTCCTCCTCTTTATCTTTTCCAAGGCTTCCAACAGGATGCTAAGCATTCATTGTTTTGATGGCAATAAATGCCATCATTTCAAATTTCCTACGTGCTTCTCTGACGGGTTATGGTTTAACTAAGGTATAGATCTTTTTCTTCTTAGTCCATTCTATGTGACGTCACTTACAAATCTGTTGTTGAATGTGGATCAAAAATTCATAATAAGAGAATGCAGCTTCTGTTCGATCTTCAACCAAATGTTGAAAAAACTCTGTTTTGGCAGGACTCTCATCTCTGAAAAAGATGAAAGGATATTTGTCTAAAAATGTGTATTATTAAACAGCTACAAATAGTTATACAACATTCTATAAGTATTAATACCGTCTACAGGGACTTTGTGATGATGGAACACATAGGATATTAACCAAGTAATAGTTTGTTAACGTCAAAGTTAGCTATGAAGACACGGACTACACAAGATAATAACATGACAAAATTAAAAAGGTACTTACTTTACCACATGAAGAACTGCGCTTAATGGTCTACTGTCTCTAAGCCAAGTTATAAAAGATCTAGCTCTTTCAGATGAAAGAGTATCTAGCTCTGGAAGATGTGTCTAGTGAAAAGAAATAAGAGAAAATTATTTCCAATCATACTGAATCTAGCTGTTGTTATATGCCATCGAGTTGTAGACGACTCATAGCAAGTCTAAGAAAACTTATATAACTTCCATTGTTTCTCCAAGTGCACAGAGTTTCGGGAAGCAAGCTATTTCGGAGGTGGATGCCACTCCTGCTTCCAAGAATCTAGTAGTATTAGATATAAATTATGATTCCTACGACTAACAACCAACTGCCAGCTACATTCCAAACAGTAAAGCGATACCAATTCTGCTTGGTTTTGATAAGCCAAGAGAACAAGCACAATAATTAGCAGGTATGCCCTGACGGTGAAGTGTTACATGTGTTGAGCCTGGCAGTTAGTATCTACCACTTTGGGAGAAAGTAGAGGCAGTCCCCTCTTCCCTTCAAGATTTACAGCCTTGGAAGCCTAACTGAGGGTCACAATGCGACAAAATCAACTCATCAGCCATGGGTTTGGTTTGGGTATTATATATTTATTTTAAAGAAAGTATTTAAATAAATGGACCTCCTATTATGTTCCAAATAGAATTTTATTTTTTATATTTAGCTATTTCTTATTTTTATTTTATATTGGTTTGCATCCAGAATTTGTACTATGTTCCATTCATATACATTGTTTCACACATTACTTAATTCACAGTTTCATATGATCATTCCCATATAGTCATTACTGATCGATGTCCACTGTTACCCCATCTTTCATGTTCCCTTAAATTTTTCCTAATTCCTTCCCCCTTCCACCATCCACCAAACTCTGCGACCTCGTGGTTTCACCCTCTTCCCAGACACCTTCCCTTCTCCTTTTGGATTTTTACACATATCTCACTAATTAGTCTTCTATTGGTCTTATGCAGTATTTGTCCTCATAAGACATAGTTGGTTCACAGTCCATAAGGTTCTCTACCCACATTATATAGTGTTTTTAGAAATTATTGCTCCTTCATTGTATGAATGTACTACGATTTCTCAATCCATTTGTTTATTTATGGACATATGGGCTATTTATATTTTCTTGCTATGGTGACTAATGCTGCTATAAACATTGATGTTTTGAATTCATTTGCAATGTAATTTACATGTACTATCCTTTTTCCTATCTGAGAGATGACAATGACATAATTTTATCAGTGGCTCACAGGATTTTTAACTTTATAACACAACAATTTGAAGTTCAGTGTAACAACTGTAATTTTCATGAGTGGTTGCAGATGTAGAATTTTATTTTAAAATCTATTATACTCTATTCTAATAAGAACCATTCTGAGGGCATTTCACATTTCCTTTAATAAGGGCAAGGAATTTAAATACTAATTTGGATGTGTAAATATGTTCTCAAACCTTTGGGAATTTTCTCACCTTTAATTTCAAACTGTTCTCAGTCACTACATCTGTGGAAAGCTTAATCCTGCTATTTTAATGACAATAGCAACAAACTGTCCCTGCACCAGGTCTTGAAACCAAGAGGCATGCTTTACCACTGTTCACACGATTCCTTTTCTAGTACTAGAATAATTTAGGTTTAATGGATATGACTTAATACTAAGCACGAAAACAAGATAAAACTTCACGAGGTATATTTTTAGAAAATAGTGGAATGGAGGCAAAAAAATTAAAGAAAAATTCTGAGAAATCTTTACATGATGTGACCTGTCAGAGTTAGCAGGAAAAGTAAACTAGGAGCTATGCTCTATGCCTCTTGCTTTCCAATGTGACATTCTTTTTATCACATCAAAACCCCTTTTCCCTCACTTTGACAATTTAGGGGCTCTAGGGGCAAACTAGGTTAGGTGTGAGGCTTGTTGCTGTTGTTAGGTGCCATCAAGTCAAGTATGACTCATCATCTCTAACACACTAGAGCCCATCTCTGCAGTCACTATGTCAGTTTACTTTGTTAGGAGTCTTCCTCTGTCACTGACCCCTCTATCTTTCCCAGCATGTTATCCCTTTCCAAGGAAAAGCTCCTCCTTGCAACAAGCCTAAAATATGTGAGAAGCATCACCATCCTTGTCTCTAAGGAGCACTTTAGCTGCTTTGTTTTTTGGCAATCAATCGGCTATTCAGTAATCTTTTCCAGCTCCACAACTTATTCATTACACAGCTCTCAGATATATGACAAGTGAATGAAAAGAACACAGCCTGAACCGTATGCACCTTAGTTTTCCAGCTGACTAAGTAATTTGGAGGTTCTGGACAGTGGACTTGCCCAATGCAAATTCAGTACATTTCCTGGTACTTAGCATGTTGATTGTTGATCTAAACAAGATCAGCAGTTATACCTCGTTTCTCTAGGAGAGAGATAAGGCAATCTGCAGCTTCAGAAAACTGACAGAGGGTGGTCACCATGAGTTGGGACTGACTCCATGTGAGAGGATTTTAAGCCTTCTAATTCTCTAATTGAAGAAATATTCCCTAATATTTAAGAAAAATGTTTATCTAAAGAATTATCTCTGAAATATTTTCCAGGAATTTCAATAATAAAATTGAATACCAACTACAAGATGGGAAGAGGAGGGGAATAACAAATTCAAAAGAATTGTTTGTTTTTAAACTCACTGATATCTAGTCAATTCTGACCCACAGTGACCCCATAAAACAGAAGAAATTATACCTTAGGGTATCCAAAGTTATAAATCTTAATGTGAACGGACTGCCTTATCTTTCTTCTAAGGAGTAGTTGGTGGATTTGAACTGCAGACTTTATTGCTAGTTGCCCAACAGAGAGCTCTCATGTTTTGAAAAAGTGGTATTTAAATGTTTATGAGGTATTTATTCCTGCTGACTAATGGGTTAAATTGTTCTTTTTAACAGTTAAGATAAGGGAACAACTTTTCTAATTCTAAATGACTGGAATAATACTTCCAAATAGCTATCCTCACAGTTATATGTGATGAGGACAAAGTAGCAATGCAAAAAGTTAAGGAAAGTGACTGGAGAATTTGTTTTCTTAATTATCATAATTTCAGGAAAAGGACTACTGCCATTAAAATAATATGCCCTATGGCTATGCAGCTAACAAAATGAGATATAACTACATCAGATCTCAAAATCTGCAGCTCTCAATCTCAACTAAATTATCTATATAATAGAGGGGCAGTTGAGTTCATAGTCACCATTCTTCAAATTTGATTACCACTGGGTCCTTTTTGTTATTAGGAGGAAAGGCTCAGATGCACTAGGACAACAACTTAAAAGCCAAGTACTACCAGTCTTTCCCTCTGGGTCTGTTCTCTGCTTTCCCCCCTTATATACTATTGCTCTGATATAAAATGCTTACCACCAAGGAAAAACAGAACATTAAAAACTATGTGCTGGGTCTTAAAAAAACCACACACAACAACCCACAAAACAAAACAAAACAAACAAGTGACCTAAAAGACTATTTGTTTATCAAAATAGCAAAAAAGATTTGGTTTATTCTTTTTCAAAACAAAGGTGGTATAAATTAGAGAATTAAAAGCATAAATTATATAATAAAATTTAAATTATCATGTTTGAGATAATAATATTTGTAATTTAAGCTCAATGTTAAAACAAAGGTGAAAAACAAAAACAGTACAAGAATATAGAAAAAGTGATATTTTTTTAAGAAAAAGTTATTATATTCTCATAACTTATTTCCATTTTAATGTGATTATTTTGGTTTTGTACACTAGTTTTTTTGAGTCTTTGGTTTCATTCATTCTGAAAAGAATTAAACTGAATCTACATTAACTTCAGGGGGAATGATAGACACATACACACACACACACCCCCATCCAAAAATAAGGCAGCCTTTTGTCTTAATGACACATACCTGCTCTCAGAATCACACTTCCATGGTATTACTTTAATGCATATATAATAAAGTCTATTAAGAAAACTATGCTTCTTTTATCAGTAAAATAATTTAAATCAAAAGTGATTAGGAAATAGTTTGACAGGCCCTCAAAATGTTATAAAGAGTTATCAATCAATAAAATACAGCAATTCCATTCCGAGGCATATACCTAAGATAATTGAGAACATAAAAATTTGCATGCCAAGTTCATAGCAGTATTATTCATAAAAGCCAAAAAGTGGAACAACTCAAATATCTATCAACATTTGCCCAGTATATTTTAAAAACTACAGTCTATGTGTAGAATAGAATTGTACTGAGCCTCACTAAAAGGCATGAAGTACAAACATGCTGTACGTAACATGCATAAACCTTGTGAATATTCTAAGTGACAGAAGTCAGACATATGAGGCCATATATTATATGCCTGAATTTAAATGCAATGTCCAAAAAGCCAAGAGACAAAACAGATTAGTAGATGCTAGGAAGAGGGGAGAAATGGGAGTTAGGGTTTCTTTTTGTAAGCAATCGAATGCATTACATTTTATGCTATAAGACAGTTAAAACGGTGAATTTTATGTTACATGGATTGTATGTCAACTGAAAAAAAAACCTCTAAGAAACCCAAAGTTAAATTATATAAAAGCCACTGACCATTTTTTGTGGTACTGATGCAAAATTAGGATATCCAAGCACATCCTCTATGAAGTTATTGTCACAGCTTTTTCCAATCCAAATGTAAAAAATCTAAAAATAAACCCAACAAAATATTAAAATTCCCCCAGTCAATACAACCCACTGTTATAAGATTATATATATATATGCTGTTGCCATGACTCCAATTCATAGTTCTCATAAAACTGATTACTCATATTGTCTCCTAAACTGTAATCTTTATGGAACCTGATTACTAGGCCTCTTCTCCCACCTAGGGAACATAAACTACCAATCTTTCAGTTATGACTACAGTCTTTAAGCAGGGCTTTCTAAAAATTATGGTGGGCCAAAGGCAAAGTCTACAATTTCAAATAAATAAAGGAAAATACAGCATTAAAGGAAACTTCTAATTGAAACACTGTGAATCTAAATCTCGGAACCAAGAGTGACTCATATTCTTTGCTTAAACAGACAAGGGAAATAACTTATTTCTCAATTATAATATAATGTTTCAATCTGGATATACCAGTGACTTCTTTAACTCTTGGACTTCTCCTCTGTTTATTAAAATCCTTTCTTGTTCACAATGGTATCACTTATGAAGTTATTTTGAAATTTTTATATTACTTTGTGGAGTGACTTCTCCTGTATGCCTAATAATTAATGTGATTTTTTTTTACTTTAAAGTTTAATTAACTCTGTACTCCATTTGAATTGTAAGATTCTAAATGATAAAGTCCATGAAAATAGGAGCTTCTCTTTATTAAATACAATCATAATAAAATCAATCTATTAGAGTGATAGTCATTAATCTAGGTTAATAAAATGATCTCATTAACTATAAGAGTCTAAAATACACTAACTGACCTCTTACACCAGTTTTCTAGTCCCTCTCAGCTCCAAATCTGAATATCACTGTTTGCTCTCTGAAAATAAAGTTAGACCCTTGCACATGCCATAAATTTACAGAAGAAAGTGCTTACAGAGCCACAGTCCATAAGGAAAGCACCTTCTCTTGTCAGCTTCTCTGCAGACAATTTTTGAATAGGTGGCTGAGGTACAACCCTGTCATTGACATGAATTGCACCCTGAAAAGAAAAAGAACATGGATGAGCTATCATGACAGCTGTCTTTTCTTTAAACTACTAGATCTTTGAAATACTGAAAAATGGCATAAGAATTTTGAAGGATGTCAACAGTTACTGAAAACAGTATCACCAAGACTGTGAAAGCATGAATAAATAATTATATTTTAGAACCTGAATATGTTAAAAGACATTGAATATACTGCATAAAAAGCTGTTATTAACTTTTTTCCTGGTACAATAACAGAAAAAAATTCTAAAGAGTATAGTTTTATGACAAGGAAAGAAAAAAAGACACTAGACATTTATATATTAAAATTACAGTTGGACACCAAACTTTGTTTAGAATGTAATCAAAACAGTAATCGGATCATATCACCAACAGTCAATTATGCACAAAATATGGGCATACTTTATGTTACTGTACTTTGCAGATACTGGGTTTTTAAAAAACAAAATTAATGTTTGTGGAAGCCCTGGTCAGGCAAGTCTGTTGGTACCACTTTTTTAATAGTACGTGCTCACTTCATGTCTGTATGATATTTTAGCAATCTTGACAATATTTCAAGTTTTTCATAATGCTACTGTACACTTAATAGACTACACTATAGTGTATGGTGTAAAGGTACTTTTATATGCACTGGGAAATAAAACAAAATCATGGAATTTACTTTTGTTGCAGTCATCTTAAACTCAATGGAAATATTTATAGGAGTGTTTACTCTAAAAATGTGGCACTGTAACAAATATAATGAAACTTACAAATAACTTCTTATATAAAATTATTCAAAACCATAAATAGTATGTAACAGACTTACTACTTATAGTGTAATTACTAATAAGTTATTATCATTAGTTGTAGAATCAAGACACTCAAACGTATTCAAATTAAAAATTTCAAATGCATGAAAAGAGGTCATACCTCATCTGTCAATCTGTCTATCCTGTATAAGTTGGGATGAATCATTTTCATTAGATGAACAAGTGGCTGGGACTTTATCTGGCACATGGCATAC
>NW_006399762.1:24005874-24011039 GCF_000299155.1 Elephantulus edwardii
CTGTTTGAGAAGAGCCAAAACATAGAGAGGAAACAATCTGAGGGAACTAGGTGCTATCAACACAGTGTGCTGCAAGTTTGAGAGAGTTGAGCCATACGCAGATAAGGAATCCACCACTGCATTCACTAAGGCATCTCTTGCATCTGATAGACTTGATGAAATAGATCGATCCACAGCTATAACCGACAAAAAAGACAAGCTATTTAAATATCAGATTCCAATGAATGCTGTCAGGAAGAAAAAAATGTTCTTGTATTTAAAATTTAAAAAAAAAAATCTAACAAACATTGAGATAGATTGGCAGAAACAGACACCTCTCATTTTAAATGTCTGCTGATTATATTTCTTGATTAGATCTGATTGAACAAGCTGAATAATCAGAATAAATCTACATTCTTTTGGACTTTTTTCCTTTTTAAATCTCTTAAGTATAAAAACATGGAACCATTATTAACACTGGGTAATGCATAAAATCCATTTCTTCTGAGAAAGTCCTTGAGGGTGTTTCCATTACTCAAATGAAAGCCACAGGAATAAATGATCACTTGTTTCTGCAAAACTAATGTAAATTCCTCACTTGGAGATCTCCCTTGTGAGATCGAGAACATCTCTATCAAAGAATTTCCAGGCCAACAAACAAACAAACAAACAAAAAGATAGCAAACTGAACATGGAATGCTTTGTTTCAGACAATGGAACGTTAAATCAGCTATCAGTACATATTTTTTTTTTTACAGTACATATTTTACAAACATATAGAGGTAATCTAAAAATATGTCCCAATTATTGAAAAAAATAAAACAAAACTGAAAAAATTATCAGTTATGGTGTGATTACCTAATCTGAAATATACATATAGAATGATTCTTAAAATTGAGATCCCTTAGTAAAGGCTACTTTTTATGACAGGAGTAACATCAACTGTTTTTATTTAGGATTACGCAGAAAATAGCAAAGCTCATTTCATATATAAATCAAACTAACCAGTAAATTTATGAAAAATTAAAAAAATTCAATAATACAATGCTAATTTCCCAAGGATTTTTTTAAACTTATGCATAATGAAATTCACTTTTTGATGTACAGTTCTAGGATCACTTTATGTTGAATGCATAGTCATGTAATCATCATAAGATGAAAAGAATTCCGTTATTTCCTCCCCACCCCTCAACAAATCCTCCTATGCTTCCCTCTTGAATTAATACTCTTCCTTTCCTGACTGACACCAACTCTGGCCCATGAGTTATCTATTCGCTATCCTTCTAATTTTCTCGTTTCGTTTGTTTATGGATCAGTAGTTCATTTTTGCATTTATTAGTTGCATTATATCATAGTTTCTCCATACATTTACCAGTTGAAGAACATTTGTTATTATCAGTTTTTAGTAATTAAAAATTCCCAAAAGATATTTAAAACAAAATAATTAGAAGAGAAGAGCTTCCCAATTCACACTGTAGTAAATGAAAATGTAAATCAAATACTTTTAAAAGAAAGAATTTTGAGAGTGAAAAAATATGCTCATAGTTTTTAGGACAGAAAACTCTGTTGACCTGCTCCCTCATTTTTACTCACCCATATTTGCTAGAAGGCAGACTGCGGCTTGTACATCCACTCCTGCATATATATCTGCTAGTGAACTTACCACTGGTAAACAAAGTGTGTGCACTCTAATCCTCCGCTCACCTAAACAAAATGATGAATAAATGTAATTGCAAAAAAACATTATTAGACTAAGAGAGAATTTTAAAAGCTCGAAAGTTAATTAAACTTTAGCTACATTAAATCACTAAAGCAAGTCTGAAAACACTGTAATTACCAGGGTCTAAGAAAATAAGGTGATGCAAATGATTAAGGCATTTGGTTGATTAAAAAAAAAAAGTTGGAGGTTCAAGTCTACTCAGGGTCATTTTGGAAGATGGACTTCTGAAAAGTCTGTAACTGAAAATCCTATGTGACATAGTTATATGTTTACCCATGAGTTAGGGATGACCCTCTGGAAAACATTAAATTTGAAGGTAGGCAATAAACTACAGATTATCTGGTATCTAGCTGAATATTACATTGAGACCAGTTATTTCATTCATTCCAAATTATATCCAATACTTATATGAAAAACAGTAAAGATAGGCTTTGACTATTTTGTAGAATTTTTCCTTTTACAAGCAAAACACAATGCAAAGAATGGCAAAGCTGGATATACCACTAGATTTTGACTAGAAACAAATTCTCTTGGGAACACAAAATTTCCATGAGACAAAGACACTAGTTTGATAACAAACAAACAAAACCCCAAGCACATATTTTGCCTAACGAAAGATGAACTGACACAGTGAATGCAGCAAAGGACCGAAGTGTTGTCGGACGTGATGAGGGTGACAGAAAATAAGACAGGATTCAGAATTATTCACAGGGTCACGATGAATTGTACTCAACTCAATGGTACCTAACAGCAACAGTGCAAATTCCATTACTTCCCAACGCATGTTAATTCTTTCTCCCTATTCCTAATAAACAGCATGTGAAAGGAGGGAATTGCTGCTGCAGGCTATACTGAATTTCTGTTAATAATATCTTCTATTTTACACTTTTAAAAAAATTCATTTATATTTATTGATAGTCATCAACTGTCCATTCTTTTAAAATTGTGGTATTATTACCTTTACTTGATGTATATAATAGGGCTGTCTGAAAGCACACTAAAGAAGTATCTGTCAAACTTTCTTCAATTGACAGCTGCACTGCAAATCCTGCATCAGGATTGATGTTGGCCAGGGACAACAGATCAGTAGAACGAACAAAAAGGTTTCCATGAAAAGTATGCATTGAAAGACCTAGGAAACAGAAAATAAATATAAAAGAATTTGAATAAGACAAGTAGGGCAGGAGAGCTGGAGTACAGACTAAAGCTCTCAACGACTAATTAAAAAACCAGTGCAAGTTATAGAAAAGTAGGACTGCCTATGTAACTTGTTATTATTAACTAACATTTTCTCATACACCGTTTGAAGTCAAGACAATGAACAAGCATATAAAATCAAATGAATGTAGCCTAATCTGTAAGGAGCTGGGCTACCAACACAAATATCACACCTCTCTGGCAGTTCAAACTCACCAGTAGCTTTAAAGGACAATTCCCTTGTGATTTATAGCCTCAGAAACACAATGGAAGGTCAGCTCTGAGCTGGTTTCAATTTCATGGCACTGAGTTTGACTTACATAATTAATTTTATATTTAAAATAAGGGATCAAAGTCCCTCAAGCAAACAAGCATATAAAAATCAAGGAAATGTAAACTGAAGAGTATTTAAAATCATTACAAAGGCGAAGATTTGATAATTTTGTTCCTATGTTCTTAATTTTCATCTTAAAATCAATTCCAATACAGGCTCTCTTTTAGGTTTTTCCTTGAATAAAATAAATCATTACTTTCTCCACTTATTCTAGTTACATCAAACAAAATACGGGCAAAAAATAATAACAAAATACATATACTTTAATCAGCAGTTTACTACTTAGATCAAATAATAAATCATCTATAATAATTAACAGCTTTTTGTTTGCTTGGCTCCACAATCAACACTCTTGGTACCAGCAGCCAGGAAATGAAAAGACGAATTGTATTGGGAAAGTCTGCTGTCAGAGACCTCTCCAGAGTACTGAAAAGCAATGATGCCATTCTGGAGACTAAGGTGCGCCTGATTCATACCATAGTCTTTGCAATTACTTGCCATGCATCAAAGAGCTGGACAATGACTAGGGATGATAGGAGAATTGATGCCTTTGAGCTGTGGTGCTGGAGAAGAGTACTGAATGAATATACCATGGACTGTTAGGAGAACAAACAGGTACATCCTAGAGAGGGTGAGACTAGGTTGCTCCTTGGAGGCAAGGATTATGAAGCTTGTCTTACATACTTTGGACATGTTGCAAGGCAGGACCAGTCTTTGGAGAGGGACATCATGCTTTGAAAGGTGGAGGGACAGCCCAAGAGAGGAAGAACCTCAATGAGATGGACTGATACAGTGACTAGGAAGGGAGGGTAGGTGTGTCAGAGACAGTAAGATTGGCACAGGAAACAGCAGGTTGCTATGTGTTACAGGTGACTTGATGGCACAGAACAAGAATATAATAATTTATCACCATAATTTTGACACATTACCATAAAGCACAATTTTAAAAATAATTTCATACCTTTAGTACACCTTATTCTCATAACAGCTTCAAATCCAATTTTTCTTGTGAGGTAACGTTTTAAATCTTTTTGTAACTTTTCCGCTTGTGAAGGATTGTGAGTACAATGGAAAGATGGATAATAATAAATACATCCTGCAGAATACTTGGAGATACAAGCTTTAAAGAGAAAGTGTAAAAAGCATTAGCAAAAGCCCCAGTAATATTTTACTTGTTCATACAGTAATATATATTTGAAATCTGAAGAAATCTGTATCACAAGAAAATCTAAATGGTCAAATAAGAATAGATGAGCTTAAGCAAAAGAATTAGTCATAAATCATAATTTATATAATTCAATATACTGTTGAGCAGAATAGTAACAGAACTGTTTGTTATATTTGCTACTAAATTCCAACCTGAAGATTAGTGTTTCAACTCCATCAAATGATGAGTCTGAAACACTAATAAGAAAAGGGCTGGACATCTACTTTCATTAAGATTACAGTAAAAAAAATGCTGTTTTATATAGAACGCAGTTGTCAAAAGTTGGAAATGATTCCACATCATTGCACAACAATACAATGTTTTATAATTTACCAAAGATTTTCAGAGTAGTCTGGTGGCTTAGTGGTAAGGAACTACTAAGGTACACAATTCAAATTTACCAGCGGCTCTGCAGGAGAAAGATGGGCAATCTCTCCTCTGAAAACCCACCAGAAGGCGTGTTATAGTTGCTTCTGACTCAACAGAACACAACAATGATTTTCATAGATATTTTTTAATTCACATGCTACACTACTCAAAACACTGAAAACCGAAGAGCTTAGCTTATCATCTTTTAAATATTTATGCAAACACATAAAGACAATCTTATGTCCTTACCTAGAGAAGCCAGGTCAGAATACTGTGAACTTAAAAGGAACAGATCCACTGCAGTCTGCTGTCCTGAGCAATCTAAAGCAAGTTTCTTATAAAAATCAGTTGCAGGGCCA
>NW_006399762.1:24011609-24023314 GCF_000299155.1 Elephantulus edwardii
TTATTATGAGGAAACTTGAGCTAAAGAGACAGAATTGGAGAAGAAAAGCATTAAAAAGGAAACAGGCTTCAGGTTCTTAACCACTATATTATATTGCATAACAAAATGTTTTAATCCTCTTAATGATATCATTATAATATTAGTTTATGTTATGAAGAAACATAAATCCTAACAGATGCTGGGATTTTTGAGTCCCAGGAAAATGGAAAATATGTTTTAAAAGCAAGTAAGAAAAATGTAGCATCAAAGAGTTCAGTGCATTTTTCTGATCATAAAATTTAGCACTCTATAATGAACTATTTGATAAATGACTTTTAAAAAAACTGAACATATTCATGAATTCTTAAAAAATTTACTTAAAAGGATTTAAAAATATATTTCTATAAAATTAAAATGACAATTTTTCTTGAGCAAATTAGTAAAGAAAAATAAAAGCAATGATATTAACAATGGTTAGAAGATAATGTCTAGAAGTACAAATTGATTTACAAACTCATTAAGTATAATAACAAATGTAAGTTTGTGTTCTCTGAATGAACCAGTAATTTTACCTCTAGGAATTCATCCAATGGAAAAAAACTGAACAAACTACTAAAATTTATGACATTAAAAAAAATTTCTACTTCGTTCAATTTCAAACTAGTTTTGATGCTATTCCTCATATATTGTTTGAGGTCTAACATAACCATATACAAAACAATAGTGAATGGTGCAATACATATATTACCAGATATGAGAGATTAAGATATTCTGAGTAACCCTTCATGTAAAACTCAAACTATGTTCACTTTATATCCTTTGTTTTAAATTAATACTGAAAATAGACAATTTCATGATTTAGGGCTGGTATAAGTACTGTCCAGTTTATTAAAAAATATTATACTTTTAGATTTTTAGCAAACTCAGGAAGCATAAATAATATATTCTTTGATGAAAAACTTGGTTCTAATAAAAAAAAATACGGGTTATCAACAAAGCTCAATTAGGTGTATTGACATCGGTTTTCTGCTACTAAGTTTTATGCAATGATCTATATTACCTTCTAAATTATAATGGTTTTAAAACTAATATGTAAAATCTCTGATATAGTTTAAGATTTTGCTTATCTTAGATATTATGCTATTTAAAAGGATATTATTTAGAGCATGCTAAATTAAAGTCTATCATCAGGTGTATTAAATATTACCACTTACAAGAGTATGAGAGTCAGAAAATCAAGTCACATCTTTACCAGTAGTTATTCACCTTTAAATAGTCACTTTATGATCTGTTTCTTAATCTTTAAAACAAACGATTTGAGTGAATGATTACTAAATTTCTATAATTTGTAAATAAAACTATTAAGAAAAAGAAAGCACAATATTGTAAGTAAGCATAATCTGAGTTAAATGCTTTATCAGTTTTATAACTGAAAAAAGTAGAAAAGTAGAATAATGAACAAATAATTAAAAGGTCTATAGGTAGGAAAAACCATCTTAAATGTGACAGAGAAATGAAATATAAATACCTTTGTACTTGATCTCTGATTAGGGTCTTCTCTGGACTGTAGAAGTCCTGCACCCATAGAAGGTAACTGTGTCTGAAATACAGACACACGGCCACCTGTCGGAGACATTAATTTAAAGGCAGCCTGAAGCGCAGGACCAAGGGCACTGTGTGTTTCTCTTGTGTTGGTGAACATATTTGGTAATGCATTCAATAAGTCTTTTATAAGCTGGGAAAACAAAAATTAAAAGTTGAATTACTGAGAAAGTAAAGCAAGAATTTTCTAAAGTGTAATTTTCTTTAAAACATTCCAAACTGTAGTGTCTGCCAGTGCAGGTCATTTTAGGGGCCTATAACTGAGGACTTGATAGATATGCTACCTACAGTGGCAACTGTTTGTTTCTTAATATTTTTGCAACTGTTTTTAACATTAATTACTGGATTAATAAACATACCAAGTAAACTAATGGTATATAAACAGTTGAATCAAGAAATATTTTGTTATTTTAAGGAAAAAATGAATCTCACCCCTTTACTTTCATGTAGATTCACAAGTAAGCTATCTGGTGTAGGTAGGAAAACATCTATGGAGAAAAGACATATTTTAATCAATAAATTTTGTCAAAAGAGCATAATAAATGAAATTTATCTGGTCACACATGTAATTAATGATATAATATTACTAAATCTAATATATATATATATATATATATATAAATATATATATATATATAGGTATGTGGTATGTGTATATACATATAGAGAAAGATGTAAAAAGTTCAAAATTAAAATATTTTACAGGAATGCAATATTTAAAATAAATACCAAAAGAACACTAAATTATTTTTATGCCAAATGACAAGATGTAGTATAAAATAAAGCCTCTAGTTAGAAAGACATCTTTTACATATTTCTTACCATCTATATCAGACACAATCAACATCTGAGGCTGTGATAATCCTTCTTGTAAGTTATAGAAATGAATAGTGCTATCAAAGGTAACAAATCCTATTCTTGTTCTTGAATCTCCAGGAAGTCTAAAGACAAAAAAATTATTTTAAATTCAAAATACTCTATAAAATAGTAAAAAAAAAAAGCAAACTAAAACTCTTGTTACGGTACGCTGCTAAGCTGATTCCGACTCATAGTGACATGACAGTAGAATCGTTTCATAGCATCTTATCCTGTGATCTTTATAGGGACAGTCCGTCATGTCTTTTCTCTGGCAAAACTACTGGTACTTTTGGAAGTGCTTATCTATTTGCTAGTGTTTTAATTAAGTTTAACATAATATGCCACTAAGAGTCTTTGAACATCAGTTTAAAGATAATTATTTTTTTTTTAAGGGGCAGAAATATCCTCATCATACAAGAGGCTAGTGCTTGACAAGCACAGTGGCTAGTGCTTGATTGCTAAGCAAAAGTTTTACAGTTCAAACTCAGTTGCTCTGCAGGAGAAAAATGTGGTTGTTTTTCTTCTGTAAAGACTGACAGCCTTTGAAACTCTACTGGGCAGTACTATATAGTACCAAAGTTACTAGCAGTCATAACTAATTCTACAACAGTAGGTTAGTTTGGGCCTAAATCAGGACACCTTAGAGAAGAATAAAAATGCAACATATTCTTTTAAGAGGTTAAAATTCATTAACAGTTCAGAAATTAAAGCTATGTCAGCATTCAAAGTGAAACACTAAAGGAACTGTTAGAGAATGCTTAAAGAGAGGAACATGTAAAGCTATTAATTTTTTGTTTCCACATTCAATTGTCTAACTTTCTTAAAATGCTTATAAAAATTAAAGTATCTCAAAACCAACAAAAGCATACCTAAGCAGTATGCATGACTATTATGGATGACAGATGAGCTGCTTAGCAAGCTAGGTCACAAATATTTCAGAGAATAGAATGAAACAAATGACAGAGTTAGTCAGTTTATTAAAATTAGTCTTGATATATCATGTTTCTATAAAATAATGTACATTTTTTAGAAATCTTTAAAGTGATGATAACAAGTTGTGACTCATCAGAATGGAGAAAATAGGCTGCCTCACATTCAAAATACAGAGATGAGACGGAGCTGCTCCAGCCCCAAACTCTTCTTTCCCAAAGATGCTTTTAGAGGTTTTTCCAAAAACATTTTAATATGTTATTGATTTCCTTTCATGTAGCTCTAATATGTGCTGAAAAAAATACATGTAACAAAGTATATGCCATCTTGGTAAAAGTTTCACATATACTTCTAAAATTCTGTCAATGGTTCTATTCTCTGCTGTAATTAAATATAAACATGATTTAAAAGCCATTTTTCATTCCACTTTATATTTCTGAGTTTGTGTTATCTATTAAATTTGCAAACAGTAGCTCATCTCTGTGTAATCTGTCACAGCTGTTCTTATTTCTCTGCTTACAGCCTCTTATTTTCTAGCAAGCTCACTCTTCACATTCTCAAAAATCATTTCTCTGTAGGGTGATCTTTCACTGTCACTCAGTATTACAGCAATTCCTCAATAGCTGTGACTAAAATAAGGGTAAATACACTGACCAAGAATATTAACATTAAAAACTCTAAGCTACCAACAGAAATGAAAGCAAATCATTAAGATATTTCTGTATATTTTCATTTTGAAATATTATCAGTTTCATTTACAGGCCAACATTGATTGGTCATAACTAAGACTATGGGACTACAACTAGTATTCAAACGACCAAAAATTCTCAATAATGCACAGAGATGGGGAGAACCTTCTCTACACACATGAACAACCACTGTACAATGAACCACTTTTAACAACGATTTTAAGTCTTATCTCATGAGTGATTACTAATGTGTCAAATGATAAGCTCAATTTCTGGCTTCCTGAAATATTCTGTACAATATCAATTCCTTTCTTCCTTTAATCCTGTTTATTTAGCACAATTTCAACTAATAAAAGATTTTTTTGCTCAGGAATTACATCTAAGTTTATAATTCAGATTTTGATGCTTAGTTGACCCTAAGTTAAACTTTATGGGCCTCAGTATTTGGTAATAGAGATAGCTAGGTAAGATCTAAATGTCTTACTAAATATTAAACCTTCATGACTTAAATTATCTGGTAATAAGTCAAAATAATCCAACTATGTTACATAGAATACAGAAAGTACTTTTTTTTTTTGGAAGTACTTTTAAATTCAAACAATAAATATAATTAAAACCAATTCCATAAATTTCAAACACACACACAGTCTAAAAAAATATTCTTACTTGTCCAGGTTTTCTAATAGTGACTGGCACAAAACTGTTAAATATCCACCTTCTACTGCATTATGGGATACATCTAAAACGAACAAGTAAACTGCAGGCTGAGGAGGACGAAGCTGAAAGAAAGAAAAAGAATGTCATTTCTTTAGCTAGCACAACTTGTCCTTTTATTCTACTGTTAAGTTACTGGTTGTATAACACAAAGAGTATATGCACAATTAAAACTAATGTTCTGTAAGACAGGTGCTTATGAAACAGATACTCTTTACTTTTTTCCTTGGCTAGCTGTGAATGAAATATGATAAGGTAGCCATCATACATTAGTGTCTAACTAGAATGATTGAGTGTGAGCTAAGAAATATATTAAAGAAAACTGGGCTTGTGTGTTACTTCATAATGAGCTCCATAATGTTCACCTACTCCTAAAAGTATAGGCTTTAAAATATACTTTACATCTGGATTTGCAAACTGTAATACGTAAATGGTAGTAGCTGAATTCCAGGGGGTTAAGTTGTCATCTCAGTTTTGAAATTGTGTTTCA
Source organism: Elephantulus edwardii (assembly GCF_000299155.1). NCBI lineage: Eukaryota > Metazoa > Chordata > Mammalia > Macroscelidea > Macroscelididae > Elephantulus > Elephantulus edwardii. Next base: position 24,016,872 of record NW_006399762.1, read on the forward strand.
AAATAAAATAAAGTTGTAAAAAGGCTAAAAATAGCTTAAATAGGGCTTAAGAGACCTGACAAATAACATCACATGGAGTACTGAATTAAATTTGATTCAAATAACTCAAGAGGAATAAAACCTTAACATTTCTGATGTTGGATATGGATATTAATAATCGGTCTTTATTTTGTTGGTTGTGATGGCATTGTATGTACCTTTTTTTTTTTTTTTGTATGTACATTTTTAAGGAGGCCTGGCTTTTTAGAGAACATTTATCCTTGAGAGGGGAGATGTGGAGAACATACAACCATTATCTTTTCCTTTTAAATTTAAAAATAAAAATGAAATAAAGCCTCCAAAAAAATCTGGGACTATAATGCTTCCTCTTCCCCCGACCAACAATCACCAGCTTCCCAGAAAACGGCTCCAAAATCTCTTGATGTTGACTCTGCACATAGAACAGTAGAGTTGCCCTACATGTGCCACTTCACAACAGAAGCCATATTTTACAAGAAATAATTTATAATAGCAATAAATTTAGAGTGAAAAAGTATTAAGAGTGGAAAAAAGAGTTTATCCCGTTTAGTATGAAAATAAACAATAATCCTGAAGTGAATATAGGCTAAAGTAGACACAAAGGGCCATAAAGATTAAAAAAAAAACACACACACAAAAAGAAAAGGTCAAGTACTAAGATTTCTTCACATCAGTTATTCCATTTTACCTTTTTCAACTAGCAGAACATTTGTTAACAGAAAACAAAAATTTAAAAATAAGGACACAGAAGAGATAGTTACTACACATTAAAAATTAGTAGATAAGACAAAGATGAGCAAAACATAAACCAGTAATTTATTTTTTAAAAAAGTATCTTAAAAGAGAAAATATTAAGTAAAATTATCTTAATACCTATTTATTTTTTTCCATAATCATAAAGTTTTATTAGCATTTGCTAATGATTACATATATTCTTTTAGGATATCAAATAACCTTTAGAAAGAATTTTCTATTTGTTAAATACATGGTTTTGGTCATCTGTTTTTGTTTGCACATCTTAACTTAAGTAATATGAACTACATACACTGCTGCAACTTGTAATTTGTTGATATTATTCTTCGCAGATATTCACTCTTACATGTTCAATGTTATTATTGGATTAGTGCCCGTTTTCTTTTTCTTTAAAACTAAATCAGGCACATAAATTGCTTGGGGAAAAAAATAGACCTAAGCAGATTGCTTTACTCATGTCAACATACAGATTCAGGAGAGGAGTAGTTAAGATGTTACTACGAAATATATGAATTAAAAAAGAAAAGAACCATACAGACAATTCTCAGTAGACTAAAACTATCGCCATCCTGAGGAATAATACATTTAAAGAACTGTTCAACTCTTCTTTCCTTGAGAGTAAAATTTTTAAAGTAAACATATGTGTAGACATATTAAATAATTCTGCAAATTTAATTGTAATGTTTCCAACTCAGATAAAGACTGGTAACAAAAGGCAATTATAATGACAACAACAAAAAAATTAAAATGGTATGTTCAATTTATTGCTGAGAATTCAGAATAGGACCCAGTTGTAAATTAAGTACTACCTATAATTTTAACTGTATCCCATGACTAATTTCAACATTGAATAGTTACCATGTAATCTGAAGAGGCAATGAACTCCACAGTTGAATTCTGAACTTCTGGTCGTTTATGAGGTTCACCATATGATCGAGTGAGGGGATTATACATAAATTCTTCAGGAACTAGATGAGAATTAGGAATCCAGCACAAATTTAGTAACATAGTTTGTACCTATACACACATACAAAATACTCCTAGAAACAGAAGACTTTTATGACGTTTATAAAAATTTCTGTAAACATCAAGTGGTAAAAACTAATTCCTTTAGTACTCTTTTAATATATACCTCTGGAGGGCAAAAAAAATTATTTTCTTAAATTAGCTGAGAAAATTAGGGTGCCAATAACCTTGTTTCTTCTTAGTCTTATGTCCCACTTATTAAAAACCATGACATGAAAAGAAAAAGTCAAAGAAATAAAAATTTGAAAACAATTATAATGAGACTAACTAAAAAAATGAACAAAGGTGACAAAACACACACACACATATATACAAGTTTATTCAAGTTGAATAGATCAAACCCACAAAAAAGAAGACACCCGACTTGACAGGGGCAAGCATAGTAAATCTAACATTATCTACATGACCTTTACTGTTGATTCTAAAATGAACGTTTTTACTTTGTTCTTCCTGCTGCTCTTCTCAATTTCAATTATTACTTTCACAAAATGAAGTGTCCTTAAACTATATTTTTTGCTATTTAAAGTAGCATGAAAAGGTTGTTTTTAAAGAAATGGGGAAAGAAATCATAGAATAACAATTATGTCAGGAAACACTTAAAATAATAATAAAACATTTTTAAGATTCTGAAACATACCATCATTAACTCTGTAGCACAAATTGCATTTCCATCTACGCTGGTCAATGAAGGAGACAAAAGGGTTGATATATGTTCGACAAGATCGGCATCTCACAATGGTGTTTGATGTTATAACTGGTAATTGCTGGGAAGTAAAAAAAATACAAGATGTTGTAAAATAAAGATGTATCAAAAAGAGGACTCACTCACCCCAGGGTAAAACCAACCACTTACTGCTTTGCTTTATATGTAGATTAACAACTATAATTCTGTCTATGGAATGGTTTGAAGTGGAAGTAATTTAATGTTCAGCAATGGGTTTAGCATCAACAGTAGCTATTACATTTTTTTCCCTCTTGTGTTATGACAATGAGATACCTCTAAAATAAATAGGGTGCTCTAGTGGCATAGTCTATAATGAACTGCACTGCTAACCCAAAGGTCATGCCTCTCTAGCAGTTTGAATTCATCAGCAACTACTTGGGAGAGATCAGTAGAGCTGTTTCCTGCGACTTACAGCCTCAGAAAACCCACTGGAGAGTCAGCTATGAGTTGACTCTGTCTTGACATGACAGTAATGAGTTAAGAGTTAAAATAATGTTGTTCAAATGCAATAAAAGTTAATGGCTCTCAAAATAATTTGGATGGCACCAAGAAAAAAAAATATATCAAAACTCATAGGCTAGATTCAAGAAGTAAGTGAGAAAGCAGCATTAAACTTATAAATATCTTTTTCTTTCTTTACTGACCTTTATTATCTTTACAACTGGTCCTATACTATCAGGAGCTTGTCAGACAGTCCTGATGAGGACAGAGAACAAAAGAATGTATCTCTTTAAAAAATTATCTCTTTATCCTCAATTTGGGAAAACACTATTATCTTCAGTGCAGAAAATTTAGAAAATATTAAGAAATCACATATAGTCTATCTCCCTTAGTTGTTGTTAGGTGCCATCGAGTATGACTCAGTGACTCTATGAACAACAGATCTGAACCCATGTACTATCCTGTACCATCCTCACAATCTCTGACACTTATAACAATGTTACATAATTATTTTTCCTTTTCTATTCATGTTGCTACTTTCTATACTTTTGAGTAGGAAAGTAAGTTTAATGAACGAGTTTATTAACTTTCACTGCATTAGGATCTAACATGACTTTACCCAAATTTACTGCTTAAGTAAATTCCAACTCCCAGCAATCCTACCTGACATAAAACAGTAGTTCCTTAGGGATTCAAAAGCTATAAATCTTACAGAAGCAGAATGCACACCTTTCTCTCAAAAAAGCAGCTGGTGAATTTTAAACACTGACATTTTGGTCAGTAGGAGAGTACTTTTAACCAACTCAGCAGCAGAGCTCCTTCTAGCATGGTAACTCATTGTTGTCAAGTCAGAACCAACTCCTGTGGGGTTTAAGAGACTATCCATCTTGCTCCCATGAAACAGCTGGTAGATTCAATTGCCAGAGGTGCTGCCGTTGTATGAGCAACACAACTTCCTACAGACTGTGACACCAAAGACCCCTTCTACCATGATAAATAATAAATATTTGTTGGATGAAGGCAAGCAAAAGCAGCTCTGTAGGCACAGGAGGGGTACAAAACCACAGATGTAAAAATGCAAAATGCAAAATGAGGCATAAATGAAAAGTCTTTGCATAAATACCATAAGAATACATAAAAATCTAGCAAGACAGGTATCAAATAAAACAGATTTTGGGAATTCAAGAAATGTTAAGTCCCTGGTGATGCAGTTTGCAATCAGGTGATAAATTGAGAGGTTGGCAGTTTGAATACATTCAGCAACACCAGGGAAGAAACAAACCCGGTTGACCCTAGTTGTAAAAACTGGACTAGTGGCAAGAAGCTGTGCTGTAATCCTGAAGTTGTGTAGTTCGAATGCACCAGATACTCTACTGGTGAAGGAGGGGCAATCTCCTCCTGTGCCAGTCAGATGCGATTCCATGGTACACAACCAGAAAAGAAAAGGAAGGGGAAAAAAGCCCAGATAACTCTATGGAATGCTTGTGCTCTGTAACACATGGGAGTCCACAAGTCACAAAACAACAACAAGCAGCAATGCTTGAATTTAATATCAGTGAGAACACTCATAGTGTTCCTTCTAGGACTCCTAAGCTTGACCTATCTTTGATGGCCATTCTGATTTCCAAAACTACTAAATTTTCAATATACAGCTCAAACCTTCTCTCCTGTAGACAATGTTTTCTACTCTATTCAGAGGCAGCACTCCCCATACTGCATCTATTAAATACTTGAGAGATTTTGATTAATTACATGAATCAATTAGCCTGTGCACTTGATTTTTACAACTTTCGTCAAGGTAGATAAGACCTGTCAAGAGACAATACAGTGACATCTTCATTTTGGTATTACTAGTGCTTGGTTCTGAGCCTGTGAATGATTTTCATAAAGCAAGTGGTTCTGAAAATGTTTGCTGAATTGAACTGGACAGAAATTACATTTTAACCCAAATAAAACAGTGAAGATGACAAAATTTCTTTAAAAATACACAATCTAAATAATGTTACACAGAGGTAGGTACACAGGATTCACAAACATTTATAAACATGTTACTTTACCGTTAAGTCTCTAAAAGGATGCAACAACAATCCTAGAGGGAGTTTAGCTTTATTCAGTAAAGCCTGTGTCTGTGGGATATTTGTCAATGTACACCGAAATGAACTGCAAAAGAAAAAAAAAACCAACACAGACTAACATTAGCTATCAAAAAAGTATATATGGAAGCATGAACTCTAAGTAACATTACATAAAATAAATGTTTAAGAACATTTAAAAGCAGTGAGAATCTTAAAAGCTGGCAAGCAGCCATCTACAGTGCAACTCTTGGTCTCTCCCTGTCCAGAGCAAAGAAGAGAGAAGAAAAGGAAAGATATACAGAAATAATTACTCTCAAGGACTTAGAGAACACATAGACTTCATAGAACTCCTCGACCCTGCTTCTACTGCAAATTGCTCTAAAAGGGATCATTGTAGAACATCCTGGATAGAGAAAACTGTGAAACAAAAACAATGCTGCAAGGATGAAAAGGGACTGCACAGGTGTTTTGTTCGGTTGTACACTGGGATGCCATGATTTGGAACTGACTCAAGAGGACTCAATAAGAACATAATGAATTATTATGTAACTACTGTAAGAACTGAGGTCTGTCTGACTATACCCAATAATATGCTCTGCTACTTGCAAACTACTTTGTGGAAAATTAGTTGACAGACTGAGTCTGATGATCACTAAGCCTTGGAATACCTGCTGGGGAGATTCCCTACCTTACAGTACCCTCTAAAACCAGCTGCCCTGTATTCTTGCTTTCAGTACACTAAGAAGGATTTTCTCTGGACCCTGCTGATTTTTAGGAAATGTTTTTGTCCTCCTGGCATCTCTCCTCCCTCCTAAAGTAAACTCTGATTTGATTGTCTTTTTATTAGAACTCAATATTGGCTATTAACCTTTAGCCAATTATTTTCCTCTCCTTATAGATTGATTCAGAGAATAGGGTAATGAGGGTAGGTGTGTCAGAAATAAAGTTGGCACAGGATAGAGTAGGTTTCAGAGCCATTGTACATGGGTCACTATGCGTCACAAGCAACTTGACGGCACATAACAACAACAACATGGCTCTTTTTTTAAAGGGTAGAGAATGTAGTATCACTGCAAGAGTTCACTTTTTTCCAATATCCATCAGTGTTTAAAATGGTGACATGTTCAGCATGAAAGCACAGGATGTGGTATATTATATATTTAAAAAGTAATCTTCAGGGGAGCTCTGGTGGCCTAGTGGCAAGGACCTGCAACTACAATCCCAGAGGCACGCGGTTCGAATCCACCAGATGCTCTGCCGGGGAAGGAGGGACAATTTCCTCCTGTACCAGTCAGATATGATTTGACGGTACACTCACACAAAAATAATAAAAATAAAAAAAGAAATGTTAGAATAAAAAGTAATCTTCCTCCTGAGCATGTGATGCTATCAAGTTATTAAGTATA
>NW_006399762.1:24023829-24025905 GCF_000299155.1 Elephantulus edwardii
GTAAGGTTTATAGGTCTTAAACTTTCTGGTTGTGGAGAACTCTGAAGACTCAATCCTCCTAGACTAGAGGACAGCTGGTTCACTCCAGGATACTGCTGAAAAGACATTTCAAAACAAAACACACAAAAACAATATTAAACAAACATGAACAAAGTATCTTTATATATATATATATAAATTTCATCACATACAAAAAGCAAAGAGAGAAGGAAATTTAAGTCTAGTTTGGTAATGGAAGAACAATATAGAAACTCAGTTCAAAGAGCAAATAAAGCTCCCCAAACACCTCAAGAATACTGAGTAACTATGTATCTTACCAGTCAGGCTAAATAACAACACAATGTTTCAGAAACAATGCTTTCAACATCAAGACTTAATTTTTAAATTTTTGCAACTGTCCATTTTCAGAATAAGGAGTTTTCCACATAGAAATGTATACTGATATCCAGTAAGTACTGCTTTGCTTATTTGTTATCTTCATTTATTTTAACCAGTAAAAAATTACAATGCTTGCTATTTCTCTAAGTATACAACTCAGTGGCATGAACTACACTCAGTATTATACAACCACTATCTATTCTACTTTCTAATACGAATTTGCCTATTCTGTTATTTCCTATAAAAAGATCACACACTTCTTTTGTGTCTAGCTAAGTTCATTTAGCAAAATGTTTCAAGCTTCCTCTACATCTTATTACATATCAGTATATCCTTTCTCTGGCTAAAAAATATTCTACTGGCAGCTATGCCACATTTTGTTTATCTATTGATATGCTTACTAACAGACAGATTGTTTCCACATAATGGCTATCGTGAACAATGTTATGATGAACACATGAGTAGGAGAATCTGTTTAAGTTCCTGTTTTCAATACTTTGGAGCACATATATAGGAGCAGACCTGCAAAGTCATATGATAATTCTGTTTCGCATTTTCCACAGCCATCACATTATTTTATATTCTATCAGCAATGTATTTTTCCACTTTTTTCCCCAAATATAGCCTCAATGGGACAGACTGACAGTCACTGCAACAACAGAGTTAACACAGCAAGAGACTGTAAGGATGAAGCAGGGTAAGTCAACTTGACAGCACCTAACAGCAGCAGATGCAAAAAGAGCCCGGGGGAGCAGTGGTTAAAGCGTCAGCTGCTCAAAGGCAGATTTCACCAGTCACTCTGAGTGAGAAATATGCAGCAGCTGGATTCCTAATATTTACAGTCATGGAAACTTTAAAGGGCAATTCTGCTCTGTCCTATGGACTCACTGACTCATAACTGGCCTTTCAGTGGATTTTCTAATGCTGTAAATTGCACAGGAGGAGAATGCTCAGCTTTCTCCCTTGGTGCAGCTGGTGGATTCAAATCACTTGTTTGCATGTGCGCATGTATCTACACGTGTGTGCGCCCTCAGCCCCATGTTAACAACAGATAGTAAGCTTCATTTCCTTTTGTCAGTATTGGCAAACATTTTCTACAAAGCAGCTCTGGAGGCCTAGTGGGTAAGAAGTTGTGCAGCTAACTCAAAGGTGGGAACCCTATGGGCAGCTGGAATCCAGTGGCTCTGTGAGTGAAAAAGGGGCAATCTCAATCCCTATGGGACCAGATGGGCTGCCTGTGGATGCCTCCTCGGTTTCAAACAACTATATCCAGACTCTGGGGCGTGACTACCGCAAGAATGGCAATGGGGGACCTGGTCCCTATGTGGGGCAGGCAGGCACTGCCACCCTTCCCAGGAACTTCCACTACCCTCATGATGGATACGGCCGCCACTATGAAGATGGGTATCCAGGTGGCGGTGACAACTACGGCAGTCTGTTTCGAGTGACCCGCATTGATGAGCGGTACAGGCCCAGCATGGAGGGCTACCGGGCACCTAGTAGGCAGGATGTCTACGGCCCCCAGCCCCAGGTGCGGGTGGGTGGGAGCAGCGTGGATCTACATCGCTTTCATCCAGAGCCTTATGGGCTTGAAGATGACCAGCGTAGCATGGGTTATGATGACCTGGATTATGGCATGATGTCTGATTATGGCACTGCCCGCCGGACTGGGACACCCTCTGACCCTCGCCGACGTCT
>NW_006399762.1:24027456-24030502 GCF_000299155.1 Elephantulus edwardii
CTAAACAGTGCTTCTCGAAGCCAGAGCAGTCATTTGTATGATGATACCACTCTGCCTCTCATTGACCGGAACCAAAAATCAGGTGACACTGGCTTTTCCTCGGTTTGGTGATTCTGAGTGTGGGCTGAGGGACATTCAGGACTACAGATGGCACAGAAGCACTTGTGCTTCCTGCTGGTGGTCAGCATAAGTCAAGGCAAACTGAACTAGTCACGGCAATCTTCATTTCAATTTATTCATAGATTTTTGTCTTCCTAAAAATAAAATCCTGGTTTCACTAAAAAAAAAAAAAAAAGGGGGGGGGGCAATCTCTTCCTATGAAATTTACAGTCTCTGGAAATCCAAAGGGTCAGTCATGGTTTTGATCTAGGCAGTAAAAGGATTGGGGAGTAAATAGTTTAAAGTTTTGAGAGCCATACTATCTCTGTAGCTAACTACACAGTTTTATCATTACAGTGTCATAGAAACCACAGAAAACACAATAAAAGAAAGATGTAGCTACGTTTCATAGCATAAACTTCTACTTACAAAAATTTGGCACAGGGTTCAGAGTTTGTGGAATCCTGTCCTATGCCCGTACTGAAGACAACTTACATTTTTTAAAAGTATTTTCCCCCCTCATTTTACAGATCTAGATTCTTTTTTGGAACCTAGTTTTCTTCTCACTAAAGCACATAAACAAATTATATTTGATGCAGATATATGAATTTCTCCAAACCACAAAAAAGTAAGGTAAGATTGACTTTCAAAATGTGTTTCATGATGGCTAGCAAAATACTTACTATTAAGTATTATTACATTTCACCAAATTTCTGAGAGGAAAATCAGCTCAGTAACTCAATAATTTAAAAAAATTAATATTAATTTAGCTTTGATTTAAAATTCTAAGTATCTATGACTCTGGCATCTGAATTTGTACCTATGATCCATATGAATTGCCAGGGCTTTGGTAGAATGGAGAATAGTCTCACAGAAATGCAGTGTCTTTCCATGACTAAACACCTACTTGAGGATACTGCTGATATCCAGAATACACTGGATTATTGGACTGTACTCCAGAATTAAGTGGTGCTGCAGCATTCTGATAACCAGGCTGAAGAGTCGGATAACCATAACCAAAAGGTTTAGTCATTTTTGTCGGCTGAGGAGTAGCTGGAGCCAGAGTTGGGGCAGGATCAGGTTCAGGGGCCGGATCAGGAGCAGGACTGCTGGTTGATGAGGAAAGTATATCTAAAAAAGGACAAAGCAGTTGATGCCTGAGAATTGAGGCTCTCTAGAAGTCATTTAACCTGAGGAAACCTTTTGTACAGCATTTAGGTTTTTTTCTCGGTTTAATTTTTATTATGAAAATTTTCATACACACTCAAAGACTCATGAACCACACATATCTTTATCACTGAGCTTCAACAATTAACAAATATTTTGCTGAACTTGATCTATAAATTATTCCCACTATGATTTACAGTAGTATTTACAAACAAATCCACCTCTCAACACAAATATTTCAGTTAGTATTTCTAAGAGAAAAGAAACTTTATAAATTATATGTAGCTGAAGCAATCTTTTGATGTAAAAATCCTATCAGCAGGAATGGACCTAGAAACAAAGCACAAACTACTCTTTTCTCTACTTTGACACTTAGATGAAACTGTCATCTAGATATATATATATTTTTTTTAAATGAGTAGGTAAAACTTTAAAAACTGTCAAAAATTCCTATTTTTTTTCTGTTGAATTATGTTTTTGAAAGTTATTAACTGACACCTAGAATCTAGAACAAATAATAATGAGTAGTGGAAAGGTTTACACACAAATAGCACCAATCTTGGAGGGTGAAAAGGATGGGAAGAGAGGAAAGAGAGAATAAAAAATTAATGAACAGCAAAGTTGGGTGAAAGGAAAAGCAATACAAAATAAGGGGTTGATTAGAAATAATCACAGTCTGGTGTGCTGCCAACCCAAAGGCACCCAATTCGCATCTGTCAACTGCTATGTGGGAGAAAGATAAGCAATTTCCTCCCGTGTGATTAACTGCCTCTGAAAATCTGCTGGAGTGTCAGCTGTGGCCTGTTTCTGACTTTATGGTACATAACAACAACAACAACAATAATCAGTTTTAATTAATGCAATAAAATGCGTATGGATGACTAAAAAAAATCAATGACATAAATTTTTAGTCAAATAAGAATAATGCACAAAATAAATGGTATGGGGTGGGGGGAAGAACATCAAACAAGTTACCTGGATAACCACCTCCTTCTAAGGCATCATAACTGTTGGGCATTGGAGAAGCGCTGCTTGTGGTAGAAGAGCTGTCTACACCTAAAAGGAAAATCAGGACAAGAGATCTACTAAGTTTAAATGACAGAATCATCTTGGGAGAGCCTTTGGAAAATTTGAAAAAGATGTTTTGTTGAATAAAGAAAATTCCTAACTAGACTCAAAAAAGAAAAATGACCAATGCTCAAAGTGTTTTTAAAATTATAGATAAGACTCCTGTTAACTGAGAGGATGGGAGTGAAACAAATATGAAGCTGATGAGTAGAATCAAATCTAAACACAAAGACATCTTAAGAGAAATGGTACCAAACTAATAAAATCAAATAAATACACATTTTAGAATGACTAAATGTTAGTTAAGTCACATCTTGTGAATACATCCACCAATTTTCAAGCACTATAGTAAATGCATTTCCTCAGTATTAGTCTACTGTATAGCAGTAACATTTTGAAGACTTTCAGAACACAGCACAGCAGTATGAAGCATTCATACAAGAAGCCTGGATTAATGCCTCCCATGTAATGAAACTTTATAGTGCCTTAGTTATTTACTGCAGAGTGCAGATTAAATGCTATCTGCCATAACAAGCAAGAGAATGAATAGAAAGCATGCTCATAAATATAAAGGTTAGACTGTAACTATTTTTATTATGTATGCTCATTTAAGAGAATTTTCAGCAGCAAATTTGTTGTGTTTACATATAGTAGAATATACAAGATTTAGTCACTCAATATTTTATTGAAGCCTGTAATTATCATATATATA
>NW_006399762.1:24031477-24044106 GCF_000299155.1 Elephantulus edwardii
TGCGATTGGCACAGGATAGAGCAGGGTTTAGGGCTGTTGTACATAGGGTCGCTATGAGTCGCAAACGACTCGACGGCACATAACAACAACAGCAACAGCTCTTCCTTTTGTTTTTTATATTTATGAATTTATAACCAAAGCAAAATGCCGATATAGAAGGTAAAATCTTGGAGCAATAGTATTGATTAAGAAAAAATTCATTAAAACCCAAATGTCCATCAAGAATGACAAACTAAAACATGGCATACTGATATATTCAAAGTGTATTCAGTTTTGAAAAGGAATAAAGTGCTGATACATTCTACAGTATGAATGAAACTTAAAATAAAAAGCTAGGAACAAAGGTCATATGATTTCATTTATATGAATATGTGGAATAGGCAATTCAAAGAAAACACACTGGTGGTTGCCAGAGGAGGTTTGTAGAGAAAAATGAAGAGGAAAGGGTAGCGATTAATGGATAACAGTCTCAGAGTGATGAAAATGTTCTGTAACTACATAAAGGTGGTAGCTGTGTAACACTGTATATATATCCTAAAAGCCACTGATGGGTTACTTTTATATGATTTTCATCTCAATTCAAAAAGAGACGTTTCAATGGAGTATAGAATATTCTTTTCAACAAACAGTGCTGGAACAACTCTAGATACCCACATGCAAAAGAATGAATCTGGACCTTTTCCTCAGATCTTGTACAGAAAACAAGCAAACACACAAAACAAACCAGTCAAAATGAATTCTAGACCTAAACTGAAGAACTTGTATAACGCTTAGAAAGGAAAATAGATATTAATCATCATGACTTTGGGTTAGGCATGATTCTTATATAACATCAAAATTAAATTAGGGTTTCATTAAAAACGTTTGTACAACAAATTACACGATCATGAGCTTTTAAAACAATCAAAGAGGGTGAAACCAAGTTTTTCCTCAAAGGCTAGGATTTTGAAGCTCTATCTCATACACTTTGGGCATGTGGGCAGGAGGGACCAGTCCTTGGAGAAGGACATCACGCTTGGAAGACCACGCAGGTGAGGAAGACCCTGGATGAGACTGATTGATACAGTAACTGGAGCAACTGGGATGTATGTGTATCAGTGAGACTGGATCAGGACAGGGCAGGCTTCAGAGCTACTGTTTATATGATCCCTATGAGTTGCAGGTGACTCAACGGCATATAACGGAATATACCACCACCAACACCACCACCACTTTCATTAATTATTTCAAACCAAAGAAAAAGTAATCACCAACTTCTTACAGTAAGGAATGGTACCCCATAAAAAAAAAAGTACAACTGAAGAAAATAAGAAATGGGTCGTTATTAGATATCTTGATCTCAAAACCTACTACAGAGCCAAAAGTAATCAAAACAGTTTGGTACTGGTACAATGACAGATACAAAGACAAATGGAACAGAATTGAGAACCTACAAATAAATGCATCACCCATGGACAAACATTGGATCTTCGACAAACATTTATCTAATAACAAATGATGTGGGCAAAAATGGATGTCTATTTGCATAAAATGGAAACAAAACCTATGGTTTGTACCACATACAAAAATAAAATTTAAGATAGTTCAAGTTCTTCTGTATAAAATCTGAAACTATCAAATGTAACTAAGAATTCACTACTAACAGAGGATAAACTAGATGATTATTGTTCTTGTTTTGTATCATGGAGTCGACTCCAACTCACAGTGAGTTGTACAACAGCTCTGAACCCTGTTCTACCCTGAGCCAATTTTATTGTCTCTGACATACCTACCCCCATTACCCCAGTCCCTGAATCAATCCATCTCATCGAGGGTCTTCCTCTCTTGTGCTATCCCTCCACCCGCCCAAGCATGATGTGTTTCTACAAGGACTGGTCCCTCTTTACAACATGCCCAAAGTATGTCAGGCAGAGTTTCAAAATCCTTGCTTCCAAAGAGCAACTTGGTTTCACCCTCTCAGGACAGATTTGTTTCTTCTCCTAGCAGTCCATGGTATATTCAATACTCTTCTCCAGCACCACAGCTCAAAGGCATCATTTCTCTTTCTGCATTCCTAGTCCTTGATTGTCCAGCTTTCTGATGCATAGCAAGGAACTGCAAAGACCATGGCCTGGATCAGGCACACCTTAGTCTCTAGACTGGTATCACTGGAGAAGTCCCTGACAATAGATTTTCCCAACACAATTCATCTTTTGATTTCCTGGCATCAAGAATACAGATAGTGGAGTCAAGTAAGCTGAATCTGTTAACAATCTCAATCTCTTCGCCATCTATCATGATGCAGCCAATTGGCCCAGTGGTGAGAATCTTTGTTTTCTCCATGTTGAGCTTTTTAGGACCTCCTAAAAATAAAATCCTTATATGCATCAAAAAGCTTCTCCAAAAGAATAAAAAGGAGACCCTACAAACTGGGAAACATGCTTGGTAATAATACATTTGGTAAAGAACTCATCTCTAAAACTTAAAGAAAATTCTAACACTTCAACAAGAAAAAGACAATCCAATTACAAAATGGGTGGAAGATATAAGCAGACATTTCACCAAAGAAGATATTCAGATGGGCAACACACACATAAGGAAATGCCCAAGATCACTAGCTTCTGTTATCGTGTGCCTTAGGCAAGAACCAACTCATAGCTGACTCTCCAGCAGGTTTTCAGAAGCACCAAATCACACAGTAGAAGACTACCCATTTTTATCCTGTGAAGCAGCTGGTGGAATTTCACTACTAGGTATATATCACAAAGAAATAAGAGTGGCAACAAATGTCTAAAGAAATTCTGGTACAATCACACAGTGGAGTATTATGTGTCACAAAAAAAGATCAAGAATTCATGAAATACTGCACAACATGGATGAATCTACAAGTTACGCTGAGCGATCTAAATCAGTCACAAAAGGTCAATTATGGTGTAAGACCCCTAATATAAAAAGAAAAGTAAAGGATGCATACAGACAGACTTAATCTTGGAGAATTACCAGGGATTAGAAGGGAGGAAGAGGGGCAGTGAAAATGAAACAGACATGTTGGGTAAAAAATTTCACAAGGGGGGGAGAAAATGGGCAAAAAGGAATAAATAAAAAAGGGAAAAAACTGCACAGGAAGACTCATCTTTCTCTCTGAGGGCTGCTGGTGGATTCAAACCACCAAAAAGAGGTAAAATTTATTATTTGTAATTAAGGTTATAAAACAATATGTTTATAATAGAGTGCATGGACTAGCCAATACTATTTGTAAACTTTCATTCAAATAATAATAATTTTTTAAAAAAACACCTCAAAAAGACAATTTACAGAATGGGAGAAATATTTGCAAATCATGTATCTGAGAAGGGCTGAGTATTCAGAATGTATAAATGCTCATTATTTAATAGTAAGAAGACAAACATTCACGTGAAAGCAGACAAAGGGTTTTTAAGCCGACATTTCTCCAAAGATCTACAAATGATAAACACATGAACAGATGATCGAGGTGTGTTTTTACTAGATGCTGTTGAATACGACAAACAGATCTGAACCTGGTCCTACCCTGTGCCAATCTCACAATCTCTGGTTTTGTGACACAATGGAGTTTGCTGCTGCAGTCACTGTGTTGATCCAACTAGTTAAAGATCTTCCTTTTCTTCGCTGTTCCCATACCTTCTCCTAGGAACAGCCTTTCCTAGTAACACGTCCAGAGTGTGCAAGATGAAGCTTTGCCATCTTTGGCTCCAATGTATGCTCTGGCTGAATGTTTTCCAAGGCATAGCTGTTTATTCTTGTGGCAGTCCCTGGGATATTCAGTACTCTTCTCCAGCATCACATCTCAAAGGCATCAATGTCTCTTGTTATCTTTATTCACTGTCCAACTTTCAACAGCATAGCAAATGACAGAAAAGACCACGGCCTGACTCGAGTGTACCCTGGTCCTCAAACAAGCATAAACACTCCTCAGTAATTTGGAGAGGTCCCCGATTGCAGACTTTTCCAGTGCAATACATCTCCTGATTGCTTGTATCCATTATACTGACTGTAGATCCAAATAAAATGAAGTCGTTGACAGTTTAAATATTTTTCATCTATTATGTCATCTATCAGTCAAGTGGTTAAAATTTTTGTTTTCTTGATGTTGAGATGCAATCCATTTAGAAGGCTGCAGTGTTTGATCTTCGGCAAAAGTGCTTCAAGTCATACTCACATTCAGCTAGGACAGTTGTGTCAACTGCACCACTCAGGTTGTTGATTCTTCCTCCTCCAATCCTGATGCCACATTCTTCTTCATAGTTTAGCTTCTGAATAATTTGCTTAGCATACAGATTAAATAAGAATGGAGCACACCTTTATTAATTTTAAACTATGCAGTGTTCCTTTGCTTTGTGTGCATGATAGTTTCTTGCTCTAAGTAAAGGTTTCTCATAATTGAGTGCTCTGGAATTCCCATTCTTCTCACCATTAGCCAGACTCACACAGTCAAATGCTTCTGCATAGTCAATAAAACACAACTATGCATTCTTCTAGTATTCTTCGCTTTCAGCAAGGATCCATATGACATCAGCAATGACATCCCTGGTGCCACAGCCTCTTCTAAACCCAGCTTGAACTTCTTGCAGTTCTCTATATGTTGTTGTTCTGGTCATTTTTCAATGTTCTTTGGCAGTATTTTGTTAGCATGTGATAGTAATGATATTGTTTGATAATTTCAACATTCTGTTGGATAATCCCTCTTAGGAATGGGAACAAAGATCTCTTCTAGTGGGTCAGCCAGGCAGCTGTCCTCTGAATTTCCTAGCAGACTAGTGAGCATGGCCAGAGCTGCATCATCAAATGAAATATGTCAACTGGTATTCCATCAATACCTGACGCCCTCTTTTATGTAAATGCATTCATTGCAGCTTGAATTTTCTTCCCTTTTACTGGCTTTTGATCATATGATATTTCCTAGAATAATCCCGTATAGGTCAGTTCTTTTTGGTACAGTGAGTCTGTGTACTCCCTCCATCTTCTTTTTTGATGCTTCCTGGACCATTCAAGATTGTGCTCATAGCATTTTTCAGCATTACCGCTTGAGGCTTGAAATTTGTTTTTGGTTCTTTCAGCTTAAAGTCTAGAGTCATGTGGAAAATGCAGTGATGGAAGATGCTTATAATAAAAAAGGCAGATAAAAATATTGGCAAAGATGTAGAGAAATTAGCACTCTTAAGAGATTAAATTCTACTTCTAGCCTCATTTGTATCATCAAGCCTTTATTTTCCAACTACTATTCCTTCTGCACAGTTTTTAAATTTTGTATGTTAGTCACTAATTATCATTAATGTATCCTGACTATGAATGCAACACCATTCCTCTGTTTTTCATTCCCAGCATAGCATACTTTAGGATTACCTAATTCTAAGTGGCCAAAGCTGGTCCATCTCATCTCACTAATGCCTAATATTACGATGTTCATACTTTCCACTTCGTGTTTTTTAATTTCTAGCTTTTGAACATTCAAGCTACGTACATTCCATGTTCCAATTATTAAATTATGTTTGTTATTGTTTTTCCTCATTTCAACTGACTTCCAATCCACTACACTACTTTAACTATCCACATTCCTATGGTGCTTATTAATATCACATCCAAGCAAAATACTGCTGAAGATCATTTAAAAAATGGCTAGTACAGAGGGATGGAACTGCCAGAAGTTCAAACAGGATTTAAAAGAGGTCATGGCACCAGGGATATCATTGCTGATGTCAGATGGATCCTGGCTGAAAGTAAAGAATAAATACCAGAAGAATGTCCATTTATGCTTTCCTAATTATGCAAAGGCATTTGACTGTGTGGATTATAACAAGTTATGGCTAACACTAAGAAGAATGGAAATACCAGAGCACTTAATTGTGTTCAAGTAAACCTATATGAAACCTCTACCTAGACCACGAGGGTGTTGTGTGACCACAGCAGGAGAACACTGTATGGTTTAAAATGAAGACGGAAGTGTGTCAGTTATGTTCTCTCTCCTTATCTATTTAATCTGTATTCTGAGCAAATCATTCGAGAAGCTAGACTCTATGAAGAAGAATGTGGCATCAGGACTAGAAGGAGACTCAATAACATGAGTTATGTAGATGACACAACCTTGCTTGCTGAAAGTGAGGACTTGAAAAACTTGTTGCAGAAGATCAAGGAACACAGCCTTCAATATGGATTGCATCTCAATGCAAGAAAACAACAAAGACTCTTATCACTGGACCGATAGGCAGCAACATGATTGATAGAGAAGAGGTTGAAACTGTCAATAATTTCATCTTACTTGGATCCAAAATTTAGTACCAGCAGTCAGGAAATAAGGAGACACTCCACTGGGAAAGTCTGCAGTTAGGGGCCTCTCCAAATTATTGAGGAGTAAGGAGTAATTATTTGAGAACTAAGGTGTGGCTGATTCAGGGCATAGTCCTTCCGATCACTTGCTACGCATCTCAGAGCTATACAATGAATACAGATGATAGGAGAATCGATGCCTTTAAGTTGTGGTATTCGAGAAGAGCACTAACATCCCATGAACTTCCAAAAGAATAAATAAATATGTCATGCAGAGGGTGCAGCCAGAGTGCTCTTTGGTAGCAAGGATGATGAGGCTTTGCCTCACATACTTTGGGCATGTTGCTAGGATGGGCTATTCCTTGGAGAGGGACATGATACTTGAAAGGGTAAAAGGTCAGCGAAGGAGAGGAAGATCCTTGACCAGGTGGACTGACACGGTGACTGCTACAGAAGATGGCACAGGATAGGACAAGATTCAGATCCGCTGTTCATAGGTTCGCTATGAGTTCATACTCAACTTGATGGCACCTAACAAAAAGTCTACACACCTACTCATTGTATTCAAGGGATTTCACAACATACTTCAGGTTATCTTCTCAACCTTATTTCTTACATATGCCTATACAATCCTTCCTCTTTCATCTTATAATGTAACACTCATTCTTTACCCAACATTATAACTTTTTATGTTTATGCACTGCATATCCTTTAACATAAATTTTCTTTGTCTACACAGCAAATTCCCTCCTACTCATCCTTCAAATTTTTTAACTTCTTCAAAACTTTCCCCATATATCCAAGGAAAATCATTTCCTCTTCTACACAGGCACATTTTCTCAACTCAAGTTACTGTAGTTTTCAAGCTGTATTATAATCATTAATGATATCTGATTCTTCTACCACATCCTGGATATTTGGAAGTCAGAAGCTATCCCACTGTATAATGTATCTATAATAAAAAGCAAAACACTCTTTCTGTCATATATGCTGGAGCAGTTTTTGTAGCAAACCTCACTCTAAAATTTGCCTCAGTCTCTTCTTACTACAGTAACTTGTTACTACATTTAGTAATAAATAGTCTCAAAGCAAATGAGGTTAGTAAGAATATATGACTCGGGGTATAATTTTCCTTATTCCTTCTCTGTCTCCACAATATAGCTAGGAGAAGAAAAAGGAAAAGAGGTAACACTAAAATCTGAGGAAGTAAGGAAGAAAACAGATTAAAAGAACAATCTACAATTCATCAAGCCAGGAAAAGCATAAGGATGTATTTAGGCCTTTAAAAGAAGGCTTGAACTGTTAGTACTTTCCCTAAAAATTAAGTAACACGAGTCTAATGTCCAGTTTACTGTCTAACTGTTCTAATTAAGATTTTCTTTTCCTCATAACGTGGATATAAAATGGAAAAGGTGTAAATCATATTCCATCTCCACCACTTAACAGCTGAAAGATGGGCAAGACAGCTGATATATCTGAATTTCTTAGTTACAAAACCATTTCTCCAACAACTGTGAACTCACACAAAAAGGTGAATATATAAAGATTCTGAGAATTATCATCACAGAGCATATCCTGAAAGATCATCACTAATTAGTTTGGTCATAAACCATTAGAATTAATACAGGAACCATACCGATTACTACCCATCATAGGTAGAAAAAGATATCTAACAAGTTTTAATAGATTATCATATACCTGAATTCTTCAACTAGCAAATGTCAACTTCATGTAGCAAGAAACTAACTACAAATTTCGGGTCTCATAAACATATGACCAGAAGAGTTAAAAAGAGACCTCATGGAAACACGAACCTATCCCTTTATCATCAATTTAAAATCTGTGTGATTGGTTTCTATTAGACTACAGTGGCATGCAAAATAAAAAAATAAAACACTATTCTTAGAAGGATGCTAGAACAGTCAACAGACAATAGCTTTAAAATCAGGACTCATTGTTTTGCATGTAATGCTTCTGAAGGCAAATACTCTATCCTCATGAAGAAATAAGCTATTACTTACAAACTGGTCCAACAAAAAAGGAAAAACTAATAAGCAAAACACTTGAAGTGTCCAACTATCTATGTCCCAAACCAAGTTCATTTTATTGGGCTAAATCTGCAGAGACACTTTCACTTATTTATATATTTTTAACGCTAAGCCTATAGAAATTTAAAGAAAAAAAAAAGGAAAAGAAAACTTGAGTAAAAAGGATCAAAAACTGGTGTAAAGCTAAAGCAGACCTGCTTCCTCATCCTCATCCTCCTCTTCCTCATCATCGGAAGTTGATGACAAGGGAGTTGGTGCGGAGCTAGCTTGATTATTAACATATTCACCATACTGCATGCCTGTAAAGTGGAAAGCACAAACACAAGAGTCAAACCAGTAGGAAAGACAAGAAATAAAATTTTGACATTGCATTAAAAGTGAGAAAGAACTTTGACATTCCAAAGAACATCCAGCATGCATATTAATATCAGCAACTTATTATCAAAACTGGAACTGTTAAGAAAATCTCCGCAAAGCTATTTAGTACAAGCAGCTTTAATATGAACCAACTAGTTTAACTGTAAAAAAAAGGGGGGAGGGCATGGCATTGATAAAATGTTAAGAAATGGCAATGATATTCTCTGAACACTTTATTGAACTCTCTATTATTTACCTTCTTTGATCTTAAGACCCTTCTGATATACTTCCTGTGGGACTGTGCATTCTTTACAGTGTTTATTTCTATTGAATTGTACAGCAAACACCACACATACAGATTAAGTAGAAGTTTCCTTGTGCTAATGCCATGTTGATGGT
This sequence comes from Elephantulus edwardii, assembly GCF_000299155.1. NCBI lineage: Eukaryota > Metazoa > Chordata > Mammalia > Macroscelidea > Macroscelididae > Elephantulus > Elephantulus edwardii. Next base: position 24,040,564 of record NW_006399762.1, read on the forward strand.
AACTCAATTCCCTTATCAGAAAAAGAATGATAGTTAAAGAAAAGAATTTAATTCAACAACGTTCTCTGTTCCTAAAAGATGCTCCATTTATCACTGCTTATAATCCTACCAATATGATAAATACAGAAAGTGAATTTTTGGGGGAAGGCTAGTCATCTCAGCTAAAGTTGCAGCCTACATGTGAGGCTGAAGCAAGTGAAGAGACTCTGTGAGATACACCAACATTGGGTAGTCTCTGTGGAAAACCTACTATTATTTGTTTATTTTCTTTAAAAAAAAGTGAATCTGTACTGTCGATTATTTCATTAACATAATAGGATCAGGACTTTAAAAACGTAATACCTGTAAGTTTTTAAAAAGAAAAAAATAAAGCAATCGTTAAAAAACAAAATGAAAAATGTTCATTAGTAAGCATAAACATCCTTATCAAAAATTTTATAGCTCTACTTTGCAGAAGAAAAAACTTTCCAAACCACAGGAATATAGTATCGATTTTTAGGCAGGTTTCATAAACCTGCCTCACAAAAAAGTCATCTGATGTTCTTTTCATTAACTTTTTCAGATGATCTTTTATGATTTGCATGGATAAACACAATTTATCTCTATAGCACTGTTTGTTTGTGTTTGTTTTTTTTTAATAAAAGGCATAAAATTAGAGCTTGGAAGAGAGCAAAGGTTCACGTGTAGATAAAGGTAGCTTTGGTCTTCTTACTAAATCTAAAGATGTTATGGAAAAATCTGCTAGCTTTTCTGAAACATCATCTATACAGCCAAAATAGCAGTTATGACAAATTTATCTGAGAAAGTGAAAATCAAATAAAATGAGTTTAGGCAACACAAGTAACAAACCTGATAACCTTGAAAGACCAAATTCAGAGTAGCATGTTCCTCTAACAAAAGCCTAGTTAAAATGAAAATTTTTACTTAAATTAGACTGTAGGTTAAATATACTAAGAAATTTATGATTAAACATAAGTTAACAATAAAGGAAGTTTACTTGACAAGATATTCTTTTCCAATTACATATTTATTAAAAATGATGTACTTTCAGAGGCCAGTTTAAAAAAGATGAGAATTCATAGTTATCTACTATGACGGTTAGAAAAAGCTAAAAAAAATGTATACACGCAGAATCAATCTTGAAGGGCAAATAGATGGAATGAGGGGAAGACTGGAGTAAAAATTAATAAATAAATAAGCTGGGTGAAGGGAGGCAGTAAGAGGTTGACGAGACATGTAATTATGTAAATGATTAATTAATTACCTTAATCAATGGCAATGATATCATAAAGCAAACTGTCTATGAATGGTTGTATGAAAAATCAGGAACGGTAAACTTTCACTCAGAAAAAAGAATTCATTCTTTCAATGACTAAAGATACTGACTCTAATTTTATTAAAGAGTACAAAAATCCATGACAAACCCGTATCTGAGATAAAACAAACATTTTCTCATTTTTCCAGACATATGCTGTTATTGAAAATATTTTCCATTTTGCTCCTCCTATGGTAGATTTGAACCACCAAAAGCCACCTTTGCATCAGCAGTATAAAACTCTATCCACTAAGCCACCAGAATTTAAGTTGAGTTAGTTTTGATAACAGCAATTAATTACTATACTAGAATAAACCTATAAGCAAGACAAAATAAAATAGTAGTACTGTTTAGTGTAATGTAATCTATAAATATATATTAAAATTTCCTGAAAAAGATGCAATCCATTCTTTTTAATTGTGTCTTGAGTGGAAGTTTCCATTTATCCATACACATTTTGTTTTCTTTCAATATCATTAAATGTAGTCACATTTTTCCTACTTCTTTGCTATAATTCTCATTTCCACTAATCATTCTATCTTCTTGCTTTCTAGGCTTTATTGTCAGATAAATGCTGCTCTTCTGAGCTTATATAGTTGTTCATTTTAAAGAGTGTTTCACTGATGAGAGGTGACATCTTTTTAATAAACATTAGAAGTGAAAGACTTAAGACCTCCCCAAACTATAACTTAGTATGCTCCCAGTGTAGTACATTATTGCTTGTTAAAATAAACTTGCTAAAAGCTTTGAACTATTAATGATACAAGGCTATGACATTTTAGTTAATCCACAGAAATAAAAAATATCAGTTTAATAAGATGCACCCAAACAAATCAAGCCTTGGTATTTTTAAATTCATCCTATGCATCTGAAAGTTGGGCAATAAATAAGAACAGAAGAAAAAATGATGTTTTTGTTTGAATTGTGATGCCAGAAAAGAATACACAGACTCTCCAAGACTGCCAAAAGAACAAACAAGTCCATATTGGAGGAAATACCACAGGGTGTCTTTAAAGGCAAAGATGATGAAACTGCACCTCACACACTTTGGGCAGGTTGTCAGGAAAGGTCAGTCCTTGGAAAAAGAGATCTTGCTGGGAATGGCATAGAGTCAAAGAAAAGGAGGAAGACCCTTAACAAGATGGGTTGACATAGTGACTATAACATGGACTCTAGCATATCAGACAGAGAAGATGAAGCAAAATTGGGCAACGTTTAGATCTATTGTTCATGGGTTGCTTTAAGTCAGTCAACTCAATGGCACCAACACTTGTGTAGGTACATAGATAATGCAACAAATGAGGAGTTAAGAGTCAGAAAGAGGTTGTCGTTAAGTAATCTAGGATAGGTGAATGAATAGTCTTGAGAGCTTCTAGGAAGCTTCAGACTTTCTCAAAATCAGAGAACCAGAGTCCTTAGGTCACATACATGAGGGGACAGAATATGATGTCCACTCCCAGAGCCCAACCTGAAACCCACTGTAGAGATAAAAGCAAATGGACTACTTCCTACTACCAACATCAAATAATGTTATATTCTAACTTATTTTGTCTAAACCAAAGATTCAAGGGCACTTTCTAGTAGGTCAAATCAAAAGAAAAGGAACACTTTGTAAACAAAGCCTAATAAAAAGAAAAACTCACAAGAAAGAAAAAATTCACAAGACCCAAAGAGTCACATTTTTAAAATGAACATTTGGTTTAAAGGATCTATCAATTATCTTAAGGCAAAACGCTCCAGTCGAGTTAGTAAGTCGTAGCTACACAGTTCCCTAGATAAAAACATACGGGAAATAAAAACACATTTGAAGAGACAAAATCTGTGGAAAGTAGTTCTTTAAAATCCCAGACTTTAGTTTTTTGAGGAACGATTCATCTTCCCTAAAATGGTCTTCAAATCAGCAACACTTACTAGATTTTCTAAGATTTCCCATACAAGAAGGGTTTGGTTTTAAGGCAATCAATTTTCAGACCTTCAGGTTGTATCACTTGCTGCTTTCCTAAAATTTATGTACTGCAAAACTGCTTGCATTAACAACAGCCTCTTTCTTTTCTCTCGCTTTACACAGGAGTTTACGCCTACATCTCACCAAGACACATTACTCTGAGGTATAAAGAAATCTCTCAGGTACCAAAGAGAAAACTCCCTACTGCCTTAAACAATTAATCAAGGGACCCTTCTTATTTCACATGCAAGCAAGATTCTGCTGAAGATCATCCAAAAACGAT
>NW_006399762.1:24046616-24058739 GCF_000299155.1 Elephantulus edwardii
TAGATATAAGTCCCTTGTCTGACATGTCATTACCAAAAACTTTTTCCCAGTCTGTGGCTTCCCTTTTTACCCTAGCTATTCTTAATACCATACCCTTGGTAGATCATTAGTTAGGAAAAAATGAATCTTCTATCAAACTGAGTAATACCTGGCAATCTCAACAAGGTAGAATATATTCTTGGGCAAATTTTTTCTTTTCTTTCCTAAATCTTTTCAAAATACATTCAGAATTGCAAAATCAATTCTACATTGTCTCTTTCAGATACAGTGAGAGATGTTCAGTAAGATATTTTATAAGAATATCATATCATGAAATATAACAATCATAGCCAATTATCTATTTTATATTTAACTTCTAATTATTAAAAAAGTATTTTCAAGAATGACTATGAATGATTAAATGAAAACCTGTTATGATCTGCAAACTTCCACCAAAAAAAATACGAAAATACAAACTTTAGAATTGAAAAAAAACCCCAAAAAATGCCAAAACTCCTGCTAGCAAACAGAACTATTAATATAGTTGTATGTGGTTTTTCCTTTTCTATTTTCCCTGACAAAAGGCTGGGCCCGGGAAGTGAAGTGAAGTGTAGTGTAACAAGTCAAGATGAAGATCTACAACAGAAGACAGGAAACAGTTTCATCTAAACTTTAAGGAAAAGTTTTCATTACATCCAGTGAAATGAATATTGCTAATTTTTATTTGTACATTTAAATATTCCAAAGTCATACAATGTGATTACTGTGACTGATGTAACTAAGTTATACATATAAAAAATGCTGATAGTTTTTCACAATAAACATTTTTCAAAAAGCCAAATACCTTAGCTCTCTCTATATATAATATTCAGTATTCTAAAAATAGTCCAGTATTATCTAATATTAGTTACACATTGCTTTATTGCAAAGTAATGAAAACAGCATATTGATACACTGCATAGCTTTTATAATCTGCTATAAAAATGAACAAATTATATTAGAGCCCTAATAGTTACATCTCACTGCTTTCAGCAATTCAGTATACAAAGTATCTGCCATAATTTATTCTGATGCTGTGGTTAGGGGTCATCAAGTCAACTATGAATCACAGCAACCCTCCCTACAACAGACTGGAATCTTGCCCCTTCCTGTGCCTTTCTTAAACTATTGCTGCAGTCAATGTGTCAACCTATCGTCTGTCTCTCTTTCACTGACCCTCAACCTTTCTACGTATGTTGTCCTTTTCCAAAGAACATTCTAACAACATGCTCAAAATATGTAAAATGAAGCTTTGTCATTTGTTTTTAAAAAGCATCCTTGCTGCTTATTCTTAAAGAATCCCCTCTAAGAAAAAAGAACATAATTTCTTTTGATGGAAAAAATTAAATCACTTCCCACAGGTGTAATATCTGGCTCATGAGTTTGCAAATGAGGGTGTCTGTGGACAATTAGGTTATATGGAGACACCATAAAATACATTCTCTAAACCACAGCATAGACGTTTTGAATACATTTAAAGAATGTGATATGCTATTCTCTTGGCAATATTGTTGTGACTGTAGCAGTACTGATGTCTAATGTGGTAATTGAGTGCTGGGTTTCGAGTCATGTCTTCCCTGGGTCATGGGCACCTTTCTAACAAGTTTGTATGTCTCTGTATAAGACACCTAATATCATGAAGCCTCACTTTCTTTATCTATAAAATGAAGATGATGATAATCATAATGCCCTGAAATATATTCATTTTAAACTATTCTCTCCCTCATCGGCTTCAATGCAGTAAATCTAATTTATCCAGTTTTTCTTAGTCTTACCCCCACCCCAATGTCAGCCTCATTCTACATCAGTGGCACCATATAATATTTGTCCCTTTGTAACTGAGATATTTCACTCAGCATAATGAGAGTTGCAGAGTGGAGTATACTTGGGGTGGGAGTGGGGATGTGCGGGGTACGGGGTGGATTGTGTACCAATGAAGGAGTTTTTCTTTTGCTTTTCAAGGAGAGGAGCGAACTGGGGGTGGGGGTAGGGGTGAGTAGGTGGGGAGAAAAGTGCAACAATGAATGAATTCCAAAATCTCTGTAGATGTTCATTGAAATAAAAATAAATAATTAAAAAAAAATGAAGACAAATTTGTCTCATATGGTGGTCAAGGGAGATAATATTAGATACTGCTAAATTATGAATTGCTATAAGAAAAATATTAATAATGCCATCAATAAACTAAAAGCTGAAAAGTATTTAAAAAATAATATATAGTATCTAGTAAGCAATAACAAACATTTCTGATATATAACTCAGAAAAGCAGACAACTGTTTGACTAAAGTCCTTCTAATATTTGCATCAACTTGGTGTAAGAAAAATTTCTCAGCTCTTATAACTATAAACATGAAAACTAGACAAATTTTATTTATCTAGCTTCATTTTAATTTTCTTTACTTAATTTTAACAAGGAATTACATCTCACTAAGTTACACAAAGCAATGGTAGGTAGTGGGAAAGCTCTTTTGTCTCATGGAAAGATGTATTTTCATATCACTACTGCTGTGAAGCAGAACTGGTATGGGGGCTGGAAGGAGAATTGAAGAGTGGATAGATAATGAATACTGTACTGGTACACATGAGGGAGGGAACTGTTTAAAAGGAATATATGATTGATGAGGCATTATATTCAAGACAACAGTCTAGATATATAGTCTAGGTATATTGCAAAGAGGACAGGGAAGGGAAGGGTGGGAGGAATTGTGCAACAATGAATGAATATTTAAAAAGAAAAATCAAAGTGAACTGGGGGAGGGAGAAGAGTAACAATGAATGAATGAAAATTCAATTTTTCTGCAAACTTTTATCAAAATCAGTTAGAATACAATTTTTTTTAAAAAGATGCATTTCCAATAAAAATGTGCTTTCCACATTAATAACACACAAATAACCCCTTGTTTTAGACAATGATATACTAAATGTAATGACAACAAACTAAAAGAAAATCATTTTAATGCTTAAGAGATTTAAAAATCATAGAAAATGGAATCTTCAAAATTTTGTTTATATAATACTATTATGGTCAAACCACATCCAAATATTAGCTCTTGAGTCAACTCTGACCCACTGAGCTTCTGAGGCTGTAAATCTTTACAGAATAACTGTCCATCTTTCTAATAAGGTGGAGCTGATGATTTCAAACTGCTGATCTTTTCATTAGCAGCCCAACATATTATGCACTATGCTACCAGACAATTATACTGAATTTGGTGAAAAAATAATCTTTAACAATATTTTGTACCAAGTGGGAACAAACGCCTTCAAGAAGAAAAAGGGAAAATGTAAATATTCCAAATAATCCAAGGGCTGATCTTTGCATTTTTAAAAAGGATAATAGGTATGACTTTTGCTGGATACAGCTGATAAAAGTAACATAACATCTTTATTTTAAATTCTAAATAATAATAATAATAATAATAATATGTTAAAATTTATATAAGTGCAACTGCTCAGACTTTTGCTGAAAATTTTACTATCAACCTAAAATATACACGAGGAGTTACCTAGTTTTTCAGAGGAGTTACCTAGTTTTCAACTGTCTTTTAGGAGATAAACAAGAAAAGTCTGAACCTATCATTTAATATTTAGTAAAAAATGGTGAGTCTCAGGAGAACAATGATGGCCAATTATCTTTGTAGTATGGAGTAGACTCCTGTGTAGAGTAAATATTTTAGTGGCTATATAGGAACTATAACTTACATTATCCAGGCTGTTTACTATATAGCTCTGAGAAACACCAGTCATGTAAATTATAACTTGCACAACATTAGAGAGTAGTCCTAATTCACACAATTAGGCCGCACACTCCACATCTAATATGGATACACACTGGTTAAAACATTCTGCTACCAAGTTTGAAATCACCAGGACTCTGCAGTAGAAAAATATGGCAGTCTGCTTCTGTAAACATTTACAATCTTGGAAATCCTTTTGGGCAGTTCTATTCTAAAGGGTTACTATAACTCTATCCGAGGAAGTAAATCTCTAATATAAATAAACAATTAAAAGCTATTAATGAAATGTCTTCAGTATTATTTATATAAGGAGTTTATCTTAAGATAAGTATTTTGCCAATGTTATGTGCCGTCAAGTCGCCTGTGACTCATAGTGACCCTATGTACAACAGCCCTAAACCCTGCTCTATCCTCTGTGGCAATCTCACTGTCTTCGACACACCAACCCCAATAACCCCAGCCACTGAATCAATCACCTCATAGAGGGTCTTCCCCTCCTATGCTGTCCCTCCAACCTCCCAAGCATGATGTCCCTCTCCAAGGACTGATCCCTCCTTGCAACGTGTCCAAAGTATGTCAGACGAAGCTTCAGAATCCTTGCTTCCAAGGAGTAGCCTGGTTTAACCCTCTCCAGAATGAATAGTCAACAAAAAATTCCTCTAGAGACGATAGAGAAATTTCACTCTGCTACTTTATTTTCAATATCCATTTTATTAGAAGAAACATTATTGATTTTTAAAATATCTTTAAAAGGATATCAAAGTAAGATGGTCATAAAGAAAATAAGACAGAAAAAAAGGCAATAGAAGGAGCAATGTAAAGGCTCAAAAGAAGCAAGACCCCAATTATTTTTTTAGGGTTCCAATTTAACTTTATTTTTTTTCTCTCCTCATGATAAAAAAAACTGTCTTACCAGCCCTTCATTTGGAAGACAAATGCTTCTAAGAACTAGATTCTATTCTTAGCATACTCACTATCTTGAACATCATTGGATACTCTGGGATGTCACAAATAATTTTCCAAGAAAATCAAAGAAACGTAAAGTGCATAAATGATCTCAACTGACAAAAAGGCCACTAATAACCACAAAAACAGTTAACAGAAGGGAACAGATTAGGCTAAGAATTCATGATGCTTTATTTCTGAGACTTCACATAAAAAAATCTGAGGATTCTTCACGATTGAGAGCTGTAACTACTTAGAAAAAATAGTTCCTAAATTACTAGTAATAGTTACTCTGAAAATACAACTAAAGAGTACTGAAATAGTTCAGTGTCTCTGGTGATGAAAAATATAGTATATTAACCTGGATCAAGAATTTTGAGATTCTAGCGAGATGAGGACCACAGCCAAAAGTAAAGATGTGGGGAACCAGGATCAAAGTAAAATATTTTGGTTGCCTTTCATTTATTTGACATGTGAAGAATATTAAACAAACTCTACAGCTTGTGAATGCTACAAGAGCATCAGTTACAATTTAATCTTCACCTAATCTCTAAAATTGGGTCAAAGATTACTTCACTTTAATAATAACGACAAACACACAAATCACCAAACAGGACACAGGTCATTCCATAACTAAGGAAATCTTGGTTGGATCACTGTAAAACCAACCATAAGCACATTTAAGAACTAGACATAAATGTCCTTGGATAGAAGGACAGATCAATAAATCCAATACTCTGGGGACTGTTAGCAACGATATGACCATAAAGACTACAAACATCTAAGAAGAACTGTGTAGAATTTAACAAATGTAAAAGCAAACTACAAAATGACAAACTACGATTGAAGTTAATTATAAAGAAAGACTGGAAATTAATAGAGAAAAATGAAAGTTATGTTTGGATTGAGGTTATAAACTTATTTTTCTCGTGTTTTCTACAGAATATAGCTACACAATCTGACTTTTAAATTATTTCAATATACATTTCCCAAGTACCTTTCTGTTGCGTGTCTGGCAGCTGCGTGGCAGATGCCACTGGTGTAACTGGGTGATTTGCAGCAGGAGGTGGTCGTGTTGCCGAGGTTCCTGACAAAACAGTGGATACTGCAGGGCTTGGCTTGGGAGGCTGGATATTTTGCATAACAGGACTGGATAAAGAATCTGCAACTAAAGACAAGGAACTATTTTCATCCACAGCAACATGGATTTTCAGCATCAGCGATCATAAAACCAAAAGAGAACTGCACTGGGAAAATCTGCTGTCAGGGACCTCTCCATACTGAAGAGAAATGATATGTCAGTCTACAGACCAACTTGCTATGCATCCAGACAATGACTAAGGATGACAGAAGACGAATTGATGCTTTTGAGCTCTGGTGCCAGAAAAGAGTACTGAATATACCATGGACTGCTAGGAGAGAGGGTGAAACGGTGCTGCTCCTTGGAGGCAAGGATTCTGAAGTTTCATCTCACATACTTCGGGTAGGAGGGACCCATTCTTGGAGAAGGACAGCATGCTGGGAAGGGTGAAGGGACAGTGCAAAAGAGGAAGATCCTCGATGAGATGGATAGATTCAGTGATTGGGGTAATGGGGGTAGGAGTGCTAGAGACAGTGAAAATGGCTCAGGACAGGCAAGGTTCAGAGCTACTGTACAAAGGGTCACTATGAGTCAGGGTTAGGGTTATGAACAAGTATAAATGCAATATTATGTTATCACCATTATGATGTGATCAGTCTATCAGTTTCCAGGAGTTCCTTGGCTATGTGACCAGCATCCAATATATACATATATTTTGGCAAAGCTCACTTGCTCTCAGTCTTCTTCACTGGAATCTCATCATCTAATTCCCAGTTCTTGGGACATGAACCAGAAGCTGCCGTGTGACCTACTGATTTTTTGATCTGTCAGTTCCTGAAGCCCTATGAGTCAGCAGCCTGCCATCTAGCCTGCCAATCTGGGGTCCAGATAACTACACAAGTCAGGAAAAGTCAGCCTCTGCTTTGAAATAATTATCTCCCCCTTTACCATCTTTTTAATGTGTAACTATTCCATGAGAATAATATGCATGTACATATAATATATATTAACTAAAAAATTCACTGCAATTGAGTCAGAACCAATTTACAGCTGACTCTTCTTTGGGGTTGTTTCCCTCAAGCTTAAAAACCTTTAAGTACGGGAGCTAGGGGCATCATAGCAGAGACCTGGCCTCAGAAGTTTCCTGGCTGCCCTGGGAGAGGACATTGGGAGGGGCAAATGGTCCCTATGCTGCCCAGATCCTTGTGGTGTTCTGCTGCTGCTTCATGTGTGGGGTGCTTCATGATCTAAGCGTGGGGTTCCCATTTTGATCTTTAAATATAAAGTGCTTTTTTTCTCCAAATGTGGGTTATCTCAGTCCTACTCTAAATGGATGATGCCCCCTTTTGTCTTTAAGTGTAGGGTACCTTGTCTTTAAGTGTAGGATACCCTATATCTTCTCCAAATGTGGGGTATCTTAGGCCCACTAAATGGGAGATAACCCATTATGTCTTTAAATGTAGGGTTCTGCATTTCTTCCCCAAATGTGAGGCACCTCAGTATGACTCTAAATAGGGGTATCTTTTGTCTTTAAGTGGAGGGTACCCTGTTTCTTCTCCGATTGTCGGGTATCTCAGCCCCACTCTAAATGGGGACACTCACTTTTGTCTTTAAATGCAGAGTATTCCATTTCTTCTCTAAATGTTGGGTTACCCCAGCCCCACTCTAAATTAGAGACATCCTCTTTTGTCTTTAAATGCAGGATACTGCATTACTTTCCCAAATGTGGCACATCTCAGACCCAGTCTAAATGAGAGATGTCCCTTTGTCTTTAAATGTAAGGTGTTCCATTTCTTTTCCAAATGTGGGGTGTTTAATTTCTCCTTTAAGAGTAGGATGGGCCTTTTATCCTTTTAATGTGGGGTGCTCCTTTGCATTCCTAAAAACAGGATGTTCCTTCATTTCCATACATGTGAGTTGCTTCTTTCCATTTATAATTAAATTATCGCTAGTCAAGTACCTCTTGGTCCAAGTATAGATTTCACACAATCAAGTGGTCTGGGATTGCCATTCTTCTCAGAGTTAGTCACAGTTTGTTGTGATCTACACAGTCAAATGTCTTTGCATAATCAATGAAACACAGACAATCCTCTGGTACTCCCTGCTTTGAGCCAAGATCCATCTAACATTAGCTATAATATCCCTAGTACCAGGACCCCTTCTAAGCCCAGCCTGTTCTTCTGGCAATTCTCTGTTGATGTGCTGTTCAGTAGAATCTTGCTTGTATGTGAAATCAATGAGATTGCTCTATAGTTTTCACACTCTGTTGGGTCACCTTTCTTTGGAATGGAAACAAATACAAATCTCTTCCAGTCAGCTGGCCAAGTGGTTGTCCTCCAGATTTCTTGGCACAACTTGGTGAGCACATATAGGGCAGCATCTGTTAGTTGAAATACATCAATTGGTATACCATCTATTCCTGGGGCCTTATTTTTTGCCAATTCTTTCAAAGCACCTTAAACTTCTTTCTTCATTACCATAGGCTTTTGCTCAAATGTTGTTTCATGAAATTCTTCGGTGTTTGCCAATTCTTTTTGGTACAATGACTCAGTATATTCTTTCCATCTTCTTTTAATACTTCCTGGATATTTAATATTCTACCCAAAACATCCCTAAGTATTGCAACTCGAGGTCTGAATTTGTTCTTCAGTTCCTTGAGCTTAAGAAATGCTGAGCAAGTTCAGCCCTTTTGAGTTTCTGACTCCAGCTCCTTGGACATTTCATTGTAATACTTTACACTGTGTGTCAGAGGCAGTGCGGTTGGCGCAGGATAGAGCAGGGTTTAGGGCTGTTGTGCATAGGGTCGCTATGAGTCGGAAACGACTCGACGGCACATAACAACAACAATAGGGTAGTATTTCCTGGAGCAGAAGATCATGCTTGGTAAGGCAGACAGTGAAAAAGAGGATGATCCTTAACAGGAGTGACTGATCCTTCACCAGCAATGACTGCAATAATAGGCTTAAATTTGAGAATGCCACAGACTAGACAGTATTTCATCCTTTTGTACACCGGGCTGCTATGAGTAGGAATCAACTGGAGGCACCTGACAACCTGACAATCTCAGAAATAAGATATGAATTGTTTGTAATATCTCTGTTGTGGTCATTAAAAGAACCAAATCCCCTCTATGATCCTCCTATTTCTCCCTAACCTTAAGACAATTTATAGAGGAACTAAACATATCAATAAATATTGACTGCCATTCCAGTCACAGTAAGAAGCTAGATCAGACAAGGCATATAGCTGAGAGGTTAATTACAAATAGAGCAAAGAAATGAAGAATAATATAATTAAGAGGGGGGAAAATGGCAAAGATCTACTACAAATCACTGTTATCTTTAATTTTCATGCAAATAATAAACTGACTGGACATGTACTGATACTCAACCATGCTTTAGTGAACTTAGCATCAAACCTACCAGTATGTGCTGGGTTGTTGCGGGTTGTAGCCAAGGATCCAATGTGGTTTCGCATGACACTGTCTTGGGCTGACTGAAGGCCTGGAGCTGACCACGATGGAGTATTGTATCCTGAAAGACTCTGCTGCTGGTAGTGCTGTTGTTGTGATGATGATGGAGGTGGAAGTGGTGATGGATGACTGATAGGTGTATTCTGACCAGACAATAATGAATTACCTTCAACCGATCTGACAGTCGGAGCATTCTGTGAGGTAAGCCTTTGTCCATAAGGATCACCAGTAGGCAGAGAGGGATATGAAACACTAGGATAAGCAGCATTAGTGACAGCTGACATCGCATAATGACTACAAGTTGAGGGAAATCCCTGAGAAGCAACAGAAGAGTTGGCAGAGTACATGGCTGGATTATTGAAGTGATTCACAAAAGGGTATGGCTGGGAGGCACTCGTATGCAAATGGGATGCTGAAGATGCAGCACCTTGGAAAGATCCCGAAGTGGATCCAGTATGAGGAGCAGGAGGGCCCCTGCCATACATCTGCTGTGCTCCTGGTTGCTGGCTCACTGTGCTAGGAGCTCCAACATTTTGTGTTGGGACTGTGTAGAGACCAGAGTAGTAATCACCACACTGGTTATCCAATGGCAATGAGGTCATTTTCCCAGGTCCTTGAGTGTAATGTCCTGAGGGAGCAACATAGTTTTGAGGATGTAATCCATACCCAGAAGAAATCTGCATTTGATTCTGTGCTGGACCTGAAATAAAAAATATTTGCATGGATTAGATAGGAGATAATTGAAAAATAGATCATTAAAAGGTTACAAATGAAACCACCACAAGAAGGGAGGGGGGGAATACCCCAAACCATGGAGTACTTTTTAAGCACTCTTCTGGTTTCATTCACCTGTCTAACAGCCGTGTCGTCTTTCACTCCTGCTATACTGCAATACCTTCCACACTTCTCTACTCCTGCTGTAGTATCGGCAACTCCAGCCAGACCTGGAGCTCTGAGCTCCACTGTACCTCCAATCTACTCCCTGCCCAGTCTCCAAAGCCACCTGTCACTGTCCCAGCTCCCCTCTCTACGACCCTCCTGTCTGCATTCACATGTGCAATGTCCTGATTCAGCTGACAAACAGCCACCGCCTGGCCCAGCTGCAACCAGGCAAGGTTGGCCTCCTGTATCCAATGAATGCAGTTCTCAGGCTTTGTCCAGCAGGCTCTCACAAGATTTTAATATAATAGGCTTTAGGGGGATTTAACTACGGATTATACAAGGGCTGCCTGTATATACATAATATGATGTTCATGAATGTTCAAAGACTTAACATCCTATTTTCACAGAATGTGCTGTAGACTTTGAGTAATGTAACCTTTATATAAGCATCTAAATACTACAGAGCAATGAATTCTTTAATACGGCCTTTTTGATTGTCACATAATGACTGGACAGGATTATGAAAATAAAGTGTATCATACCAAGAGGACTGAATAACTTGCTAAAGCAAACAATGCAAGAAGCCCTGTTAGGGGAGGGGCCAAGCAAATGAAGAGTAAGGAACCCTAGTGAGGGGACCAGTCAGTTTTGTCATCTAGCTAGGAATAAAGGAGCAAGGAGGAGTTGTAACACAGAAGGAAGTAGTAGCAAGGAGAACAGAGGAACAGGAAGTAGGAATCAGGAGACCAGTGTGAGACAGTTAGGGTGGAGTTTCCACTCTTGGAATGAAGAACTGTAATGCTTGCCCAAAAAAGAAGTGTCAAGATCATGAACTGTATCCTGAGTTATTCCTGTCATTTCTAAGTCATTCTTGATTCTGACCTGTACTCTGTTATTTCCCTAATAAACCACTTAGCTGTAAGTACAATTTGTAGGGCCTATGAGGCTGCAATGAATTACAGAACCCAAAGATTGGAGTGACTGTACTAAGGGAAGAAAGAATAACTGATGGTAGAGATGACGGCGTGGTACAACAGTTTTGAAAAGTTACATATGTGGAACATCTTTAACCTCCATCTCACAGTTTTGTTCTAATTCTTATGAAAATATTTACTTATTTATTTAAGTACATATACAACAGCTGCATTTTTAATCACAAATAAGATCATGGTTCTGTAACTTGTTTTAATTATATCCTGGATATCCTGCTGTGTGGACATACATAAATTCTCATTGTATTAAAAAACTCTACCTAGTTTTTTTTATACAGATAAGAAATTATTTACTAAATAGCCACTAATCAATTATTTATTTCAGGAAACACATTTATTCATGAAATGTATTAATTTGTTAAGGAAACATTCCCTCTGAATTAAAAAAGTGAACCTGTAGAATAAAGTCTTTTGTGCTATAGTGGACTGATCAGTCATTGGTTGAGGCTCACATTGACAGGATCACACTAATTAATGTGAATGAGGCAAATGGCACTTTTTGGGTGAGAACATGTACATAAAATGTGTAGATTACGAACACGGAGATTTTGTCTGTTTTGCCATCCTACTAAATTTAAGCTAGTAAAGTACAAAGGTAGAAATGGGATTCTTGCTATCATTAAGTAGCAGCTTGTTCTTTTGGGTCAGAGATTCCTGCTTTAGCCAGAGCGAAGAGATGGTGGAAAACCAGGCTTCTGTGAGACAAAGCAGCATTAGAAAGGCCAACCCAGGAACCAGATGTTTAAGATTTGGAGGCACCAAAGTAGATATATGCATACACATGTTTATTGCGGCTTTGTTTACAATAGCAAGGAGTTGGAAAAAACCCAAATGCCCATCAACAAACGAGTGGGTAGAGAAGCTGTGGTATATTCGCACAATGGAATATTATGCTGCATTGAAAAACAAGGAACTCATGCAATATCATTCAAAATGGGTGACCCTGGAGGACATTATGAGTGAGGTATCTCAGTCACAGAGGGACAAATGCTATA
>NW_006399762.1:24058968-24061059 GCF_000299155.1 Elephantulus edwardii
TGGGGGGTGGGGGGGCGGGGAGAGGGGTGCAACAATGAATTAATGGAATTTCAAAATCTCTGTAGATGTTCACTGAAATGAAAAATAAAGAAATTTAAAAAAAAAAAGATTTGGAGGAAGACACCATAATTGTCAGGACTAAAAGAGCTTTGTATTTTGGCTCAGAACCAATAGGAAGAACCCAGAGAATCAGAAGGTCAGAGAAGCCTGCAAGCATCCTATCCTAATGTAAGAATTTTACCCAGTTTCCAACTGAAGTGTAACCTCCTGTTTTCCTAATAAACCCCACTAACCTTGAATATGGTCTGTGAGCTATCTGTGGTCATCGCAATGGATCTGTGGATCAAGTATTAGAGCAACAAGAGGCCTGGGAGGGATAGCTGGTATTTGAATTTTTATAAATAGAAGCAGAATAGTGGGAGAATATCTGACCTCATAAGAATTCATTTTTGTGCTGTTGATGTTGTGGATGGGGACTCTTCCCGTTTATGTGGAGTCAGTGGAGGTTAGAGGCCACTGTCCCCATATTATCCACACTCTTTTTGCATCTTAGGTGCAAAAAGAACTGGATGCTAAAATGGTGTATGCTTTTAAAATTGACCACTATTGAAAAATATTCTTATATACACAATCTTAAAATAACAGTAATAACTAGCAACAATTTATAAAGGGATAGCTGGCTAAGTGGAGCAGGAGAGAGCAAGGTTTCAATCTGAAGCTCAGAGTCAAGAACAACAACACAGCTAAATATGCAAGCGGAAAAGGTGAGAGATGGCATAATGGTGTATATCTATAAGGAAATGTGTGTGTGTGTGTGTGTGTGTGTGTGTGTGTGATATAATACATATATAACCATATATGCTGTAAATATCTACTTTAGAGAATACAGGGCAAAGGTATGAAAACTTCTCAAGTGTAACTAAAGATCTTAAGGGACTAAATCTCTGGGCTTAGGGTTTAGGGCTATAGTCCTAGGATACACTTAAGGCAACTGGTTAAACAAATTATGTTATGCTATATTATGTCAACTGGCATAACACTGTCCAAAAGAGACAACATTCTACATTTTACTTTGATGAGTAAGAAGAAAGTCAGGTCAGAGTAGGTAGAAGGTCAGAAGCACAGGACAGAAAGACTCTGGATGAGATGGACTTAATGACTGTGGCAAGCTCTTTAAGACCTTAGCTTTTAAGGACTACTTAAAAACTTGCTAATAGCTATTTAAGATACAACTTATTGGTCTCTTCCTGGCTAGAGCAAAGAAGAATAAAAATAACCAAAGGCTCAAGGAAACAATCAGTCTGAAGTACTAATGGATCACCAATGACTCCTAGGCAATTTCTGGTGCAATTTACAGCAATAGGAGGGTCAGGCTGGTTCTAATTTGAAAGCAATAAGAAACACACAGATTAACTTTATATTCAAATCCCTGTGAATTGTATTAACCATCAAGTCACCCCAGTGGTTGATTTTCCCTCACTGAGACCCTAGACATCATTAAGCATAGAAAAGCCTTCCTAGCTGTCCTAATTCTTGATCCACATACCTGGGAGTACAATACAAAATGGTGGTATTAAGCCACTATATTTTGGAGTAATTTTCTGTACCACTTCCATACAATAATGTATTGGAAGAAACAACAAAGGGGGGGGGGGAGAAATCAATGGCAATAATATAAGGATAAAAAAGAAAACTCTATTTACCAAATGGTATAATCAAGGATGCTTTAGGAAGAATATGAAATGATCCAGGAAGTATTAAAAGAAGATGGAAAAAATATAATGAGTCACTGCATCAAAAGGAATTGGCAGACAAAGAATTTCATGAAACAACATAAGAGCAAGAGCCTATAGTGATGAAGGAAGAAGTTCAGGCTGCTTTGAAGGAAACAGTAAAAAATAAAAGGCTCCAGGAACAAATGGTATACCAATTGACATATTTGAGCTAACAGATGCTGCCCTGGACGTGCTCACCAAGGTGTGCCAAGAAATCTGGAAAACAACCACTTGGCAAACTGACTGGACGATATCAATATTTATTCCCATTCCAAAGAAGGGTGACCCAACAGAGTGTGGAAACTATAGAACAATA
>NW_006399762.1:24062224-24082043 GCF_000299155.1 Elephantulus edwardii
GTATCGGAGACAGTGCGATTGGCACAGGACAGAGCAGAGTTTAGGGCTGTTGTACACAGGGTCGATGAGCCACAAGTGACTCAACAGCACATAACAACAACAACAACAACAATAATATATATAGAAAATCCCCAAATCATCTACAAAAATATGTATAGAATAATTATAAAGATCAGGAGGTACAAGGTTACCAAACAAAAGCCTAAAAACAAGATCAGTAATGAACAAATGTGATCTGAAGTTATAGAACAATTACTACTTACAGTAGTATATAAAAAAAATTAAGTATAAATCTAATAAAATATGTAAAGGATCCCAACGTGCAAGTGATAAAAACACTGGTAAAAGAAGTCAAAAGAACTACTAGCAATCAGGACATCAAAAGATGAGCTATACTGGGAAAATGTGCTGTCAATGACCTCTCCAGGGTGCTGAAGAGCAACGATTTCGGATTTGAGACTAAGGTATGCCTGATCCATGCCACAGTCTTCTCAATTCTTTGCTATGCATCTAAGAAAGCTGAACAATGAATAAATAAGGATGAGAGAAGACAACCTGATGCCTTTGAGTTGTGGTGCTGGACTAGTGTGTTTAACATAATCATTGACTGCCAAGAGAAGAGATCTGTCCTGGAGAGGGTAAAATCAGGTTTCTCCTTGGAGGCAAGAATTTTGAAACTTCATCTGACATACTTTGAACACTGTCAAGAGGGGTCAGTCTTGGAAGACATCATGCTTGGAGAGGTAGATGGTTAGAAGCACAGAAGAGGAAGACTGGATAAGATGGATGGATACAGTGACTGTGGCAATGGGGTCAGGTGTTTCCAAGACAGTGAGCTTAGCTCAGGATAGGACAAGGTGCAGAGCCACTGTTCATAGTTGCTATGAGTCATAGTTGACTTGATGGCATATAGCAACAAGTAAATGGACTGAAAATGTAAATTACCTCAAATTTGAAAGGCAGATTCAAGTGCAATTTCAAAAACTGCAGCTATGAAGAAACTGATTCTAAAATTTCCTAGAAAAGGCTGGCAATGATACTAGTATAGGTAAATAAATTTTCAAAAGAAGAAAAAAAATAATAAACTTGGGAGGACTCAGGTGAAATTTACAGGTTACAGTAATTAATAAAATGTGGTACTAGTGAAAGGACAAAGTCTAGAGAAGCAGACATACATAGAGTTAAAATGATATTTGACAAAGGTGCCAATGAGGATTTTCAACAAATGCTGCTTGGAGCATATCTCAGAAATCCCAACCCATACCTTAGACAAAAGGGCTCAAAATGAAATACAAATCTAAGTTTAACTAAAATATTTATCAAAGAAACTACTAAGAAATGTTGATATGTGCCATTGAGCCACTTGCAATTCATAGCAACACTATGTACAGTAGCTCTGAATGCTGTCCTATCCTAAGCCAATCTCCCTGTTTCTGACTCACCTACACCCATAACCCCAGTTACTGTGCCAATCCATTTCATCTGGGGTCTTCCTTTCCTGTGCTGTCCTTCACCTTTCCAAGCATGGAGTTCTTCTCCAAGGACTGGTCCCATTCTCCAAGGAATGGTCACATGCTCAAAGTATGTTTCAAAATCCTTATCTCCAAGGAGCAGCCTGATTTCACCCTCTCCAGGTCAGACCTGTTTGTTCTCTTTGCAATCCATGGTATGTTCAATACTCTTCTCCAACACCACAATCAAAATGCAACCAAGTTTCTTCGGTCATCCTTAGTTATTGTCCAGCTCTCTGATGCATAAGTAACAAAGATTTGGATCAGCTGCACCTCAGTCTCTAAATTGACATGAATGCTCCTCAATACCCTGGGGAGGTCCCTAACAGACTTGCCCAATCCAATTCATCTTCTGATTTCCTGGCTACTAGTACCAAGAGAACTGATTGAGAACAATCTCAATCTCTTCACCATCTATCATGAAGCTGCTCACTGGCCCAGTGGTGAGAATCTTTGTGTTGTGTGTGTTGTTTTTTTTTTAAAAAAAAAATAATTTAATGGTTTACAGAAAACTTGGATTTCCATTCATTCATTGTTGCACATTTTCCTTTGACCCACCACCAGGTTAGCTTTTTTCTTTAAAAAGATTCTTTCATTGTTGCACAATCCCCTCTACCCCCATCCCCACCCACCCCACCCCCTCTCCACTCTGATATGCATCTCTTATTCTGGACTGCTGTCATGCAAATAATACCTAATCATATATTCCTTTTGAACAGTTTTCATCTGTTTCAATGCAATGTTCATTATTTATCTCCTTTTCTTATTTTCCCCCCAGCACCCATGTCAGTCCTGTTTCATAACAGTGGCATTATGCAGTATTTGTCTTTTTGTGACTGAGATATTTCACTTAGCATAATGTCCTCCAGGGTCACCCATTTTGTATAATATTTCATGATTTCCTTGTTTTTCAGTGCTGTGTAATATACCACAGATTTTTTTATCCATTCATTTGTTGATGAGCATTTACGTTGTTTCCTTAATGTTGATCTCCAAGCCATATTAAAGGTTGCAGTCCTTCATCTAATGCAGCAAATGTCTCAGGTCCTCCTCAGTTTCAGCAAGCAAGGCTGTGTCATTTACATAGCACAGGTCGTTGATGAGTCTTTCTCCAAATCCTGATGTGATATTCCTTCTCCCTCATAAAGTCCAACCTCCCAAAGGAATTGTTCCACATATGCCCTGAACAGTTATAGCGATAGGATACATTCCTGATGTATACTTTTTCTAATTTTGAGTCATGAAAAGTTTCCTAGCTCTGTTCTGACGAAAGATTCTTACTCTAAGCAGAGGATTTACATAAACACCAACAAGTGTTCTGGAATTCCATTCTTCTGAAGGTTAGCCACAGTCTGTTGTGATCCATACAAATACCTTTGCATAGTCAATAAAACACCTACATTCTTCTTCTGGTACTGCTTTCAGCTAAGATACATCTGTCATTGGCTATACTGTCTCTAGTGCCACAGTCTCTTTATTCTAAACCCTGCTTGCACATCTGGCAGTTCTTTGTGGGTGTAATTCTGGAGTATCTTGCTTGCTTCATAATTTCCACGCTCTGTCAGATCACCTTTTTTTGGAATGGGAATAAAATATGGATCTCTTCCAATCAGTTGGCCAGGTAGTTGTCCTCCAGATTTTCCCCCCTACTAGTTTATATATAAAATTCGAATACAAATTCGAACAAATTCTTTCAATTTCCCTCACCCCCCCATCAAATTGTACAACCCAATGATTAACTCCCACACCCCTCCCCCTGCACATCCAATATCCTTCTGCTTCCAACCTCTCCCACCTCTCTTAGGCCCTTATACTCATTCTACAACAATGGTTTTATACAGTATTCTCTGAGATTGAGTTAGTTCACTCAGCATTGTCCTCCAGTCCTTCCCAAATTAGGTAATAATTTACAAAATTTTGCTCCTGCATGCTGCATAGTATTCCATGTGTACCATAACTTCTCAATCCCTTTGTTTGTGTTTGGATTCTGGACAGTTGGACATTTCCATGTTCTTGCAATGGTGAATAATGCTGCTATGAACATTGGTGTACAAATCACAGTTTGTGCCTCAGTTCTCATATTCTCAGGGTACATTCCAAGTGGTAGAATAGCTGGGTCATATGGAATTTCTATAGTCATCTTTTTGAGGAGGTGCCAAACTGCCTTCCAGAATGGTTGTACCATTTTACAATGCCACCAACAATGTATAAGAGTTCCTTCCTCGGCACATCCTCTCCAACATTTATTACTTGCTGCCCTGTTAAACTTTGCCACTGTTATTGGAGTGAGATGGTATCTCACCGTGGTTTTGACTTGCATCTCCCTTATTGCCAATGATTTGGAGCCTGTCTTCATGTGTCTGTTGACCATTCGAATATCTTCCTCTGTGACAATTCTTTCCATGTCTTTTGTCCATTTTGTAATTGGGTTATCAGTCTTTTTCTTGTGGAGGGCGAGGAGTAGACTGTAAACTTTTGTTATAAGACTCTTGTCTGAGATGGCATTACCAAATGTTTGTTCCCATTCTGTAGGTTTTCTTTTCACCCTGTTGGAAAAACCTCCAGATTTCTTGGTACAACCTTGTGAGCACATTCAGGGTTGCATCTGTTTGTTGAAATCTATCAATTGGTATTCCATCTATTGGTCCATATTTTTTGCCAATTCTTTCAGAGCAGCTTGAACTTCCTCCTTCATCACCACTGGCTCAATCATACACAATTTCACGACATTCTTCTGTTATCAGCCAATTATTTTTGGTGCAGTGACTCCGTGTACCCTATCCATCTTCTTTTGATGCTTCCTGGGTCATTCAACATTCTGCCTATAGCATCCTTAAGTATTGCAACCCGAGGCTTGAATTTGTTTTCAAATTCCTTCAGCTTAAGAATGAAGAGTGAATTTGGCCCTTTTGATTTTCAGAACTCTAGCTCCTTGCACATTTCATTATAATACTTTGCTTTGTCTTCCTGAGTTGCCCTTCAAAATTTTCTATTCAGCTCCTTAAGTTCTTATTCTTCCCTATGCTTTGGTTTCTCAGCACTGTAGTGCAACATTCAAAGTCTCTTCTCACATCCATGTTGGACTTTTCTTCTTCCTGTCTTTGTAATGACCTTTTGAATTCTTCCTGGATGATACTCTTAATATCCTCCCACAGCTCATCTGGTCTGTGCTCATCAGTATACAAGGCCTTAAACCTATTCCTGTGATGGTTTTTACATTCAGGTGGGATAGACTCAAGGTCAAACTTTGGTTCTTGTGGATCTGACCTTTAGCTTCAGTTTGAACATGGTGGTCACTGTCCAGCTTTCTGATGCATAGCAGGTAATTGCAAAGACCATGGCCTGGGGCTCATCTTAGTCTCCAGACTGACATCATTGTTCTTCTGTACTCTGGAGATGTCCCTGTAGCAGACTTTCCCAATGCAATTAGTCTTTTAATTTCCTGGCTGCTGGTACCAAGAGTGTTGATTGCGAGCCAAGAAAACTAAAGCTGTTAACAACCTCAATCTCTTTACCATCTATCATGATGCTGCCAATCGAACCAGTGGTGAGAATCAATCAATATTTAAGGCTGCAATCCTTAACCTTCTGCATCAAGTGCTTCAGATCCTCCTCAGTTTCAGCAAGCAAGGCTGTGTCATCTGTATAGCATAAACTGTTAATGAGTCTTCCTCCAATCCTGAGGCCACACAACTCCTCATAGAATCCAGCTTCCCAGATGATTTATTCCACAGACAGATTGAAAAGGTATGGAGATAAGACACATACCTGACATACATACACCCTTCCCAATTTTAAACCATGCAGTGTTTCCTTGCTCTATATACTGCTTGACAATTTCTGCATTCTGTTGAGTCACCTTCTCTTTGGAACAGGCACCAATATGGACCTCTTCCAGTTGACTATCTAGGTAAGTGTCTTCCAAATTAATTGGCATAAATAAGTGAGCAAGCACTCCAGCGTTGCATCTGTTTGTTGAGGAACTAAGTAGTATTCTGTCAATTCCTAGAATCTTACTGTTTACTAATGTCTACAGGGCAGCCTGGGCTAGTCCTTCAATATTATTAGTTCTTGATCATACACTACCCTCCTGCAATGACAGAGACAATTATTTTCTGGTATAGTGACTCGGTGCAACCCTTCCAGCTTATGAAGCTTACTGCATTTTGTCCATACTAATTTTCACAATATAGTAGTAATTCTTGGAGGATTCACTGAAGAATGCTAAAATTAGTGGATAAAATGTAAAGGAGAAATAGGTCAGTTGAGCAGGCTAAAAATATTTCTCCCTAATTAAGGAGCTCTGGTATGAACCATGTCAAGGCTGCTAACCGTGAGCTAAGTGGCTCAGATCCACCAGGAGTTCTGAGGAAGGAGGACAGGCAGCCTTGTCCAGTAAAACTTACATTGAGCTTGAGTTTTCCGAACTGTGACTTAAAAACATCCCCACAAATTCTTGAATACTTCTGATACCAGAAAGTGCAGCTTAATTTATCCCCATCTGAATGTAGGCTGGCTTTAATGAGCTACTTTTAACAGCAGAAAAAAGTGGGGGAACCCCAAACCAAACACAAAACAACCCAAAAAACTTTTATGTTGGAGGAACCTGGCAAACACCACTTTCACTAAGTGTCCAAAGCTAAAACCAGAGTTAATAATTCAAGTTTGTATTGTCGTCTTGAGTTATCAAGGTGTCTTTATTTTCTAAAACAGCAGACAACACCTAAATTTATGTGCAAATTAGCTGGGCTAACCCCATTAACTCATCATGTGCAACAAACCTCAAAAGAAGTGGGGTAAGATGCAGCCAGTCATGTATTATCTCCAAGCACTGAGTCATGTAGAGTCTCCATGCACTGAGGCCCTAATGACCAGGATAAAAGAGCACGGAACTTGATGCTTTCTTTTTGAGGTTCTGGATTGATAAAGCATGTGGGACATGAAACTGTAATGAAAGCTCCTGTCCAGACTCCCTTTTGCATCTATCTGTTAATGTATATTTTTCCTGTGGACATATTTAAAAAGTTATAGTTTTGTGAATCAATCTATTATTGAACAATCCCCTCTCCAGCAGGGGCAGTAAAAGGTACCCCTCTCAAACTCACTGTTGTCAAGTCACTTTCAACTCAACAACCCTCCAGTGGTTTTCTAGTGCTATAAATCTTCCAGGAGACTGCTGTCTTTCTCCTGAACATCGCAGTTTCAAACTGTCAGAGACAATGCAATGTTTTGCTGTATAAACTGTTGTTTCTGTAGACCCAACTCTGAGTAATTAGGGGTGTGTATGTGTGTTAGATGCCATCCAGTTGATTCCTACTCACAGTGACCCTGTGTACCACAAATTCAAACCTTGTCCAATCCTGCACCATACCAATAATCTCCATTCTGCTCAAATTCACTGTTAAGATTTTGTCCCAGATGGAGAAGTGGGAAAGTAAGATTGTGAGTTATCTTTGTATTTTGGGGACTGGTCTCTCACGAGAAGTGGGAAAGTAAGATTGTGAGTTATCTTTGTATTTTGGGGACTGGTCTCTCACTTATTATTAACACCAACTGTGTAACCTGAAGTGTGATAAAAGGGTCATTTGACCTTTGTGGTATTCCTTCTAAAAATCCACAGCTCAAGCCGATACTTGACAAAGTATTTAACCAGTACTCTTCTGTCGAGGTTGGTTCTAGGTTCTGAGTTCTAAGCTTGCCTCTCAGTCCTTCACCATGTGTGCTGCTCTGCTGGCGGTGGCAGCCACTCGCACAGTGTATGCCTTCCCTGCGTGCCGCTAACCAGCAGGGAGCCCCTGAGCCCGGACTCACGGCAGGACAAAGTGCTGCTCATCGAGAACATGGCCTTGCTCTGAGGCACGACGGTCCAGGACTACACCCAAATGAACGATCTGCAGCGGTGCCTCGGTCCCCAAGGGCTGGTCGTGCTCTGCTTCCCATGCAATGAGTTTGGGCATCAGGAGAATGCCAAAAACAAAGAGATCCTGAATTCCCTGAAGCATGTCCGACCAGGCGGTGGGTTCGAGCCCAACTTCACACTTTCTGACAAGCGCGACGTTAATAGTGTTCAGGCACATCCCCTCTTCGCTTTCCTGAGGGAAGTCCTGCCCACGCCCAGTAACGATGCCACTGCACTCATGACCGACCCCAAATTGATCACGTGGTCTTTGATGTGCCGCAACAACACTGCCCAGAACCTCGAGAAGTTCGTGGTGGGGCCCGCTTGTGCGCAGGTACAGCCTCCGCTTCTCAACCATCGACATCAACATCATGGCCTTGCTGTCCAAGGGGCCCAGCAGTGCCTAAGGCGCTCTTCCATCCCTGACTGCCTGGCAGGAACTATGCTCCCTTCTGTGGGGGTTTCATTAATGAGGGTGTTCGCTTTAAATATAAATGGAGAAAGGCCTGATGCTTAAGAAAGGCCCCTCAGATAGGTGCTGGAGATTAGCACAAATCTCTAATAAAGTGCTAAGTAGAAGAACAAAAAACCCCAAAGCTGAAAAACTAGACTACAAAACTGCCACAATCAGAGGGGATTAAAGAAAGAAGATGACTGAATGCAATGTAGTATCCTTAAGCAGATTTTACAAAAGGAAAGAAAAAACAAACTTGTACTAGAATTTGTAGCTCAGGTGATTTTATTTGACAATTTTAATTTCCAAATTATGAAACTGTAACAGATCAGTAAGATGCTGACTTTAGAGAAACTAGACTGGAGAGTGCATGGAAATACTCTACTCTCTTTGCAACTCTTATGAATCTGGTATTTTTTTTAAAAGAAAGGAAATGAAAATAAAAAGTTTGTTCTTGTGTATAAATGGTCAGTCACTATGTGTCGGAATGTACTCAATAGCACCTAACAATAGTAACAACAAATGGCCTGGTAAAGTGATTGTATAAAACAATGATTTACAAAAATGACTACACCAAAATGAGCCAGAGCTGATTTTCCTAAAAATCAAATCTGATTATGTTACATACTTTTTAAAAGTTTTCTTATTTGTTCCTTTTATCATCAAGAAAAAGTTTAAATTCTTTAACATAGCTTTTCAGATTGTGGTAGACAGCCTTTCCAAATGTGTCTACTTCTTAATCCTGAGAATTTGTAAAACCTAACATTTTACTGTTAGGTCATAGGGCAAAGAAAACAATCCTGGATTATCTGGGTGAGCTACATACATGAGTTATAGTCTTAATATAAAAGTATAGTCGGAAAGATGTACTGTCATTGGTGAAAAGGGGGGGCTATTAGTCAAGAAATGTGGACCACCTCTCAACAGCCACCCAATCACTGACCTGCAGGAAATGCCTCAGAGCTGATCCTCCTTTGGCTTTTCAAGACTGTTAAATTGCACAGGAGGAGACTTCATCTCTCCCCCTAAGAGATGCTGATAGATTCCAACCACCAGAGAGGTATATGGTCTTTGGGCTAGCAGCATAACTCTCTGCGGAATACGCTACCTCAGAAGCTGGAAAAGGAAAGGAAATGGCTTCTCTCCTAGCACTTCCAGAAAGGAATAAAGCCCCTTCACCTTGATTTTAGCACAGTGAGATCTATGAAGGGCTTCTAACCAACAGATAATAAATCCGTCTTTTATTAAGCTACCAATCTGCGCTATTTGTTTGCTACAGCAGCAAAGAGAAACTACCAAAACCCAAGGACTCAGATCTGAGTGCCTCCGAAGCAGGGCTTGAGAGGCAGTAAATGGAACAGGCGGAGACTGCCCATCTTCCTCCTAAGGAGCAGCTGGAAGATATGAACTGCTTATATTTGGGATGGCAGCAAAACTCCCTTCTCACTAGGTCACCCAATGGTTGTTACTGTTGTTAGGTGCTGTCAAGTCCACTACAAATTTATAGCGACACAGTCAACACTCTTGGCACCAGCTGCCAGGAAATTAAAAGACGTATATTGCGATGGGAAAGTCTGCTGTTAGAGACCTCTCCAAAGTGCCACAGAGCTACGGTGTCACTCTGGAGACTAAGGTGTGTCTGATACAGGCTATGGTCTTTGCAATCACTTGTTATGCATCAGAGAGTTGGACAATGATTAGGGAGGATAGAAGGAGAGTTGATGCCTTTGAGCTGTGATGTTCGAGAAGAGTATTGAACATGGACTGCTAAGAAAACAAACAGGTTCATCCTGGAGAGTTAAACCGGGCTGTTCCTTGGAGGCAAGGATTCTGAGGCTTCGTCTGATATATTTTGGACATGTTGCAAGGAGGAACCAGTACTTGGAGAGGGACATCATGCTTGGGACAGCAAAGGAGGGGAAGACCCTCTATGAGGTGGATTGATTCAATGACTGGGATAATCAGAATGGGGGTGTCAGAGACAGTGAGATTGACACAGGACAGAGCAGGGTTTAGGGCTGTTGTACACAGGGTCGCTATGAGTCGCAGGCAACTCGAAGGCACAGAACAACAATTATGAAAATGGATCTGAACCTTGCCCTATCATGTACCATCTCTGATACGCTTGAGGCCACTGGTTTTGCCACTGTGCTACTCCATCTTGTTAAGGGTCTCTTCTTTCTTTCACCCTCCCACTTTCCTAGCATTACGTCCTTTTTACAAAGAATGGCCTGTTCCTTATAGAATGCACAAAGTACTCAATTGTGAGGAATTGTCTAATTGTAAACTTAGTAAGTAAAAATAAATTAGGTCTATTTTGCTCTCAGCTCTCTAAAGCTAAAAAGTGTGTGACTCATGGAAACTACTGCTATATAGTAATCAAATATTTCTGCATTAAGCGTTTATTGGTTTATAAATGATACTTATGCTTCCTTTATCCTTTAAATTAATAAGTTCCTTTAAAAACACTGATGTCAAATGGATTCTGACTTATAGTGACCCTATGGGACAGAAGAGAACTGCCTCAGAGGGCTTCCCCAGATGGTTTCATAAATCTGTATTAAAATAAACTGCCATCACTTTCCCCCATAGAATCAGCTGGTAGATTTGAACTGCCATCCTTTTGTTTAAGTCTAATACTTGAGCCAATATAGCACCATAATTCTTTGAATTTGAGTATATGAAATTATTTAGGTGTGTATTTTTTTCCAAAAGTAAAAATTATTTCAATTCTCTTTATCCTACTGCCATTCTTCTCTAATTCAAAACAAGTATAATCAGAGAGCACTTTTTAGTAAGTTTTGTCACACGGCCTTCATATGGCTCCCCTTTACTTCAAATATGGTACAAAGTTTGTAGACCGATTCTCAAAAACCTCCATAACAACCCCAACATGGCTTTCAAAGAGTTTTTCACAACACTTGTCCATTCAAAGTACTTTGGCTTTCTTACCTCCAGTTATGCATTTTTTAACTGCCCAGCGCTTGTCTAAAAGTTAAGATGCAGCTAAAATTTTAATGCATCTTTTGCCCAAGTTTCACCTATTACTTCAACTAAAATTTTTTTTTTACAAATGTATTATGTAACAATAAGGATTAAAATTAACTAACTGTCCCAGACATTGCTGGCATACAGAGACTACCACCACCACCATATGGAATAAATTTCATTCATTAAATATAGATTAATTCCTGCCATTATCAGTGGTCCTCTTTGGATGCCATCTTAATGAGTGCTATGGATAAAGCACCAAATGTAAATCAATACTAACAACCTACTACATGGCATGTACTTCACATTTCTATATATAATCTTATGCAATTCTGAAGACATTCCCATGGAGTACTACTATCATTTTAAAAAGAAATAGTATAATTAAAGCCCACTGTTATTACACACCATTTTCATGTCAATGATCGTATAAGACATAGAACTGCCCCAAAGGGTTTTCAAGGCTGTACGCTTCATCATCAATAGGCCAATTAAGAGGCAAACACGATGATAGATGCAGAAAAGTTTGAAATTATCAATGATTTTGTTTTATTTGGATCAACAATCAACAGTTTTGGTCAGGATATCAGGAGACATATTACATTGGGCTAGTCCACTGTCAAGGATCTCTCCAAATTACTGAGGAGCAATAGAGTCAGTTTGAAGACTCTAGTTTGAAGGTGCACAGCCATACCACCCTGAGTGCACCTGATCTTGCCTGATCTTGGAAGCTAAGCAGGGTCAGGCCTGGTTAGTACTTGGATGGGAGACCTCCTGGGAATACTGGGTGCTACAGGTTTTAACAACAGCAACACTTAAAAAAAATAAATAAAAAGACTAAAGTATGCCTGATTCAGGCCCTGATCTTTTTAATCACTTGCACGACATCTGAGAGTTGGTTAATGAATGAGGATGACAGTAAATGTCTATGAATTATGGTGTTGGAGAAGAGGACTGAATATCCCATGGGCCGCCAAATGAACAAAGAGCTACATCTTGGAAAAAGTGCAACCAGACTGCTCTCTGAAGGCAAAGATACCAAAGTTTTGTCTCTCATACGTTGGGAATGTTTCCAGGAGAGACTTTTCCTTGAAAAAGGATATTACACTTGGAAAGGAGGAATGTCAGAGAAAGTAGGGAAGACCTCTAACAGGATGGACTGACATCAGTGACTGCAGCCATGGGCTCAAATGTGCCACGATGATGAGGATGTCACAGAGTAGAACAGGGTTCAGGTCTGTTTATAAGAGCATTATGAATTACATTCAATTCATGGTACCCAACAGCAATCTTTAACAACAAGTTCTGGTAGCTTAATGGCAAGGAACTATGCTGCCAAAGGGTACACAGTTTTAATCCATCAGCTTTACCTGGGAAGAAAAAGACTTCTCCTTGAGTATAATTTATTCCCTCTGTAAACCCACTGGAGGGTCAGTTCCGACTCGATGGTGCACAACAACAATTTATCAGAGCAGATAATCAACTGCCAACCTTTAGGTAGGCAGGGATCCTTTAAGGGCATACAAATTCACTCAGTAATTTAATGATAAATAAAATAAATAAAAGGGAAAGGCAACTGTGAAAAATAATGTATACGAACTTTGTAAGTCAATCAGTATAAAAGAAAAAACATTTATAAAAGGAAAAGGCAATATACCATAAAAGCTTGATTAGGCATCAGAATAAATTAATTACATTAATTAACTGTAATTCATGTTATAAAACAAAATATCCATGAATACCTTAATGAAAAACCAGTATGATTTCACCTAAGTAAAGGGGAGGGGTGAGGCCAGTAACTTATACAAATTTAAATAGAGTGTAAAAAGCAGAGAACTCCAGCTTTGCCAGTTTCAGTGTCAGACTACTTCACAATACTTGCTTCTCAGAAATAGTAAGAAAAGCAAACAGGTTAAGACTTGGCTACTGGTTAAGCAAGGCAAGGCATTACTTGACAACTCCGTCTACTTCATCTTTTTTCTCACTTCCTACTACAGGTGGCTTTTGGCATATGATTTTAGAAAATGTGAATCCAACAAAATCCACCTTCCTTCCAGAAAGGCTGAGGTAGACGGTCTATTAGAGGAAATCTTTCAAAAAGGGATTTGTGGGAGGAGGGCGGCTAGACAATGCTGACTAGGACAGAGAAAATATAGAAATTACTAAAATAGTGATTGAGCTTTAAACACAAGAAGTAGTGGTGGGGAGCTGCCCACCGACAAAATCCTGTCAGTGGCCTGTCTTCAAAAGTAGTAGTGAATACCAAGCTAAGTTCACATACTCAGTTGGGCGGGCAACAAATGCTGCCACTGGGAATATGGTAAAGAAAATCATACGGTTCCTGCTATCAGAGAATTTACAATCTTCTATACGAAAGGAAATGGAAAGAAGGAGACTATCATCTGTTAACTATGTACATAGAGACACTATAGTGACCCTATGTACAACAGCCCTAAACTCCGCTCTGTCCTGTGCGAATCGCACTGTCTCTGACACTCCCATCCCAATTATCCCAGTCACTGAATCAATCCACCTCATAGAGGGCCTTCCTCTCCTGCGCCACGCTCCCAAGCATGATGTCCCTATCTAAGGACCGGTCTCTCCTCACAACTTGTCCAAAGTATGTTAGACGGAGCCTCAAAATCCTTGCCTCCAAGAAGCCACCCGGTTTAACCCTTTCCAGGACAAATCTGTTTGTTTTCCTAGCAGTTCATATTATTCTCAATACTCTTCTCCAGCACCACAGCTCAAAGGCATCAATTCTCCTTTTATCCTCCTTGGTCATTGTCCAACTCTCTGATGCATAACAAGTGATAGCAAAGACCATGGCCTGTATCAGACGCACCTTAGTCTCCAGAGAGACAGCATTGCTCTTCAGTACTTTGGAGATGTCCCTAACAGCAGACTTTCCCATGGCAATGCGCCTTTTAATTTCCTGGCTGCTGGTGCCAAAAGACTGTTGACTATGGAGCCAAGCAAACTAAAGCTGTGTACAATCTCAATCTCTTCACCATCCATCCTGATGCTGCCAACTGCTCCAGTGGTGAGAATCTTTGTCTTCTTGACATTGAGCCTCAATCCACATTGTAGGCTTCAGTCCTTGACACTCTGCAGCAGGCGCTTTAGGTCCTCTTCAGTTTCAGCAAGCAGGGTTGTGTCATATGCATAACACAGACTGTTGATAAATCGTCCACCAATCTTGACCCCACATTTCTCTTCATAGAGCCCAGCTTCCCGGATAATCTGTTCTGCATATAGGTTGAAAAGGTATGGAGATAGGATGCATCCCTGGCGTACGCCCTTCCCAATTTTGAACCATGCAATGTTCCCTTGCTCTGTTCTGACGACTGCCTCCCAGTCCAAGTATAAGTTTCGCATAGAATGATCCTTACATGTAAGGATGGCAAGACTTCATTTTGCTTATTTTAGATATATCATTGGAAACGCCAGTCATTAGAAAAAAAAATATGAAAGTGAAAAAAGAAGGCATCCCTCAAGTGAGATGGATTAACATAACAGCCTCATAATGCGGTCAAAGATCATGAAGACAGCACAGGACTAGGCAACATTTCATTCTTTTAGAGCTGGCTCCATGGCAACTAATAACAATGAACATGAATATGTTCAAATATGTTAAAGTTTGTAGATGAGCTACAAAAATGAAACTGACACATGATGATCAGCAATTAATACAGCTTAAGAAAATTATTAAAGATAGAGTTGAGGAGGTATGATAGGGAAAGTTACCATAAATAACTAAAACAGTACATAACTAAACAAAGTTATTAGTTAACTATTTAGCAATAAATAACTAAAGTCAATTAAATTACACCATCATCCAGATATTCTTTAACTCAGCTCCCATGTTTGATGTAACTTTGAAAGGAATCTCAAAAATGGATACTTCATATGAAAACTCTAGCCATTCCAGACTTTTCATATAATGTTCAAAACGGAAGTGTAAAAAATACAAGTCTATTTTTTTTTATTTTGTGTGCGTGTACCGTCAAATCAGATCTGACTGGTACAGGAGGACATTGCGCCTCCTTCTCCGGCAGAGCGTCTGGTGGATTCGAACCGTGTTCCTCTGGGATTGCAGTGCAGCTTGCCACTAGGCCACCAGAGCAATCCCAGAGGTACACGGTTCGAATCCACCAGATGCTCTGCCGGAGAAGGAGGAGCAATATCCTCCTGTACCAGTCAGATCTGATTTGACGGTACACGCACACAAAAAATACAAGTCTAAGGAAGAATGTTTTAAGAGGATGATTTCAGATTCAAGTCAAACCCAGCTTACTGCCATCGAGCTGACCCCGACTCACAGTGACCTTCCCTCAGGTTTCCAAGGCTGTAAATCTTTAGGGGAGGAGAATGCCGTTTTTGTGTGTGTGCTGTGGAAGAACTGGTGAATTCGAAACAGTGACCTTATGGTTAGCAGCATAGCACACAAGGCATTAAGCCATCAGAGCTCCTTAAAGCAATACATACAGCAATAAAACATTAAAATCTAGATAAATGGTACATGTATATTCTTGAGGAACACACCAATCATCTCAGAAGGAAATTATCTCTCTATCATTACCACAGCAGTATCTTTGTGAAAGGACAGAATGTTAAAACTCTTGAAAATTGGCTCTCCTAGGATGACAGTGATGGAGAGACTGTGAAGAGACTGTGGCAAGGTATAACCAGAGAAATACTGCAGGTAAGGCCGCAGTTAAAGGTTTGCTTGCTGAATAAAGAATAAGCTGACTCGTAATTGCTCTGAGACAAAAGTTACAGTTAAAGGTTTTGCTTACTGGATGACTGAAAGAAAAGCTGACTTGTAACTGCTTTGAGAGAAAGCAGTTCACAGAGCCATTTGCTGGATGACTGGGGAAACCAGTGGTGCATACGAGTTGCTGAACTGAACCTGGACTTTCACTAAATGAGGAATCGTGCTATTTTATCTGGTTTGGGACTACTAGAATAAGCCTAGATTTGCACTGTAAGTGACATTCTTTGCCTCCCCCATTCCCCAACCTATTTCCCTAAAAAATCCCATAACTGTGAATTAAGTCCGTGAGTCCTGCAATGAACATCAGACCCAGTGATTGGTAAAAATACATGCAGGAGCACGTGAGATGGCATGTCTGACCATGTAGTTATTTATATGGTGCTATGGATATTATTGATGAGGATAGTTCTGCTGAAGCAGGTAGAAGTCAGACCCCACCACCGTCACCCTGCATCTGCTCCCTTCAGAGGATCTGCCATTTCCTCCCAGTTAACTATAACAAATGGTTAGGTATAATAAACCAAGAATGGAAACCTGAGACACACATGCTGCTGGTTCCAATCAGAAAGGTTTATTTCAGACTCACTAAGGAGAATTATATCATTTTAAATTTTACATGTGCTCTCAGAGCTGAAGGTTTCTTATAACTGACCAGCCAGTATTGTTGTTTCAATGGTATTTGGTTTATATCTTCGATAATGAACTCTAATATTCTCTTTCTTGCATTACTGACAACTAAAATGGTAAGACTGCCAGTAGTAGTGTCTTAGAAAGGACATATACAAGGAAGGAAAGAAACACATATTCACTTGAAAATGGGCATTATTTGCTTCCTAAAAGTAAAATTTAAAAGCAGCTGCCTTTCTTTTCCATTGAAGTCAATTAAGAGTAATTTGGAAATTATATTATCATCTGGATAATCTTTTACTCAATTTCCCTATGTTTGAGAATGCAACTTTGAAAGGGATATAAAAAATAAATATTTTACATAGAAACACCAAGAATTTGAGTCTTTTGATAATCAGCTGTTTTGTACAAAACTGAAGTGTAGAAAACATAATTCCAATGAAGAATGTTTAAAAGGAAGCTTTCAAAACTCAAAGTCAAACTGTATTTTCAAATAATTGAGAAAAACTAACATCAATTAAACCTAGAAAATAAGGTGATAATGATGTCTCAGTTGTCTGCCTTTATATTCCCTTTCCTACCCAATTTCAAAATTTCTAAAAATAAATTTCTCAGATTCTGTTAACAGAAAGAGATCTGGAATTGGACTTGTTGTCCACTGAGTTGGAAATGACTCATAGCTGACCCCTCCAGCAGCTGAAAATTGTAAGGGAAGAAACTGACCATCTTTCTCCCACAGAGCCACTGGTAGATTCGAACTACCTGCTTTTGTGTTGGCAACACAACTCCCTATTCACTAGGCCAACAGGGCTTCCTGGACTTGAAATTAGTAGTACTGAATTGGACTTTATTTAACAAATACTTAATATCTGCAATTTGCCAACTGTCGCACATTTGTTAATTTGCTGTACCATGCTGAAAGTTATGCATAATATTTCAAATACCAGCAGGGTCAGACAGTAGATAGGCTTCAGGAGAGCTACCAGACTAATACAGACTAGGAAGAAAACTCCAGTGATCTACTTCTGAAAATTAGTCAACTAAAACCTTTTGGATAAGAACAGCATACTGTTTAATCTATCAGCAGAAAATGAGCTCTGATTCAGGTTAAACTCAAACATATGTACCACTACGAAAACAGTACAGGACTGAGGAATACTTCACTCTGCTATATATAATGTTGACTCAATTCAATGGCAACAAACAGCTTGCCAGGCTGTGAATATATAGGAGTGAACAAGACAACACAAAAAAGCGCTCTCTCATGGAGTTCACACTGGACATATCAGAAAATACTCATTTAATCGTTCTATGGATCTTGACTTTATCTGTAAATGAAAAGAATTGGGCTTGGAGCTCCTCAGATTATATTCCAAAAACAACTAAGCTCCTTTTATTTTCAGCACAACAGCTTTGCTTCCCCCCCCCCACCCCGATTTATCTGTTACAACTTCCTTTGGAAAAACAAAGGTTTATTTTAAAAAAAGAAAATTCTAATTATCACTGAATGCAACGAGATCTAGCTAGACACCATTCCAGTTTTAGAATTGTCTTTTATGTATTATACTCATTTTTCTGACCTATTTCTTTTTATGCCATTCTAGGAATTCCAGAGATTTACTAAAAGGCAAACTAGTTTATGCAAGCCTAAACAAAAAAACAAAAAAATCATAAATCCTAATGACTGCTTAATCTCTCCAACTGCCAATACTATGGGGTAAAAATTATTTTTTTTAATAAACCAGATTTAACCTGTTTATCTAAATCTCTACATTCCACCAAGGCATCAAACTGTTGCTAGTTCTTCATTTCTGAATTCCTAAGCATTACATTTAGTCTCTCCTCAAGCTATTTCCTTTTAACTCTTCCTTTCTACTTTGATGTTTCAGATTTCTGCACTTATTAACCCTTTGTGTCTCTTTACACTTTCCTACCATGGACTGCACTTTCAAACTT
Organism: Elephantulus edwardii; assembly: GCF_000299155.1. Taxonomy (NCBI): domain Eukaryota; kingdom Metazoa; phylum Chordata; class Mammalia; order Macroscelidea; family Macroscelididae; genus Elephantulus; species Elephantulus edwardii. Next base: position 24,080,440 of record NW_006399762.1, read on the forward strand.
CTAGCCTTCTGCTCACGCTGTAACTTCTGCCTAGATAACTCCTCACCATCACATTAAAATCCCAAAAGGCCAGAACCAACTAAGTTAATAGAAACAGGGATTCTGTCTTTTCTACTCCTCCAAAAGAGTACCACACAGGTAAACAAATATGCAATCAATGTTGAAACCCCACTAAATGCTGTGATTATAAAGAAATGATTATGCATCAAGTATCTCTATTTGGCTTCAAATGCATTACTTGATTTGTCCATAAATTAACATTTTGATTACAACTGGCTGAATAAACACCCTGGCATTCTTAAGCATTCACAAAATTTAGAATTCAGACTCAGAAGAATCAAGGGAAGAAAACAGAGATACTTGGAATCTCTTCCTAAATGAGCATGCTCTTTCAAATGAGAATATACCGAAGGCACAGGAAGACAACTTACAAATAGTATCCTTATGAAAAGTCCAGCAAGTTGAACACCACCCACAATCCTACTCATAATTTAAAATCTACCATAGTAAGCACTGACTACTGGAAACAAAGCACTGGCAAGTATGGCTGATAAAAAAACCCAACAGCTGATTTATGAAAAGTGTCAACCACTGATTCTTGTGATAAACATGTATGAAAAGTAGCAGGTATAAAAATTAGATGCTGGCTGAATGGATTATAAAGTTCACTACATTTTGACTAGCAAATGAGAACAGGCCCGTAGACAATCTATTTGCAGAGCACTAGGATAGTTTTGTTCAGTTACTGACATCGGGCATTTTCCTAAAGTAGTCAATCAATTACCAAGATTCTCATCTGACATACTACGAAGTCAATTAAGTGAGCATCCACTCCCAGCTCGACCACAAATATTCCAAATCTCAAGATGAGAAATGACCCTAGCGATGACCACTTTTCCACTGAAACTCTTACTGACTGAAATGTCTACGACCTTAGTATGAAAAGTGGCTTTTTCTGTTGCACTGGCTGCTGCCTATTTCAAGGCCTTGACTCAAAGCAGGGCCAACGCCAGCAAGAATGTGTATTTCTGAAAGCGAACCTGGGGGAAAAACACCACTCAGATCTTAAGATGTTCGTTTAAATTCGTTGGACACCTGCTCTCTTTCAAACACTACAAGCAAACTTCAAACGCTTGAGGCAGCAAATACAGATCTCAAGGCCAAATTGGGTCAGGGCTACAGTTACACTTATGTTGCATATTTAGACCCTTTTGTCTACAAACTTGAGCCCTAACTTAAGTTCCCTTCATGACAACGGGCTCGCCGGGCCCTAGAAACCACAGCGCTTTTTCGGACCCGAGCAGAGCACCGTCCACCCAGCTCATTCACTACGAGGGCCTTTCTCCAGACCACAGGCACCTTGGAACCTGCAGCCTCGGATCCCCGTCCTCCACCCTCCTCGGTCTCCGGGGACAAATCGCCGGAGTCCAGGGAGTTTATTTCGCACGTGGGATTCTTGCCTCCACCGCCCCTACGAGCCCCGGCGGTTTGGGGCCCGGGGTCACGTTACGTAAAGAGCCCCGGCATCGGCTCTCCCAGACCGGCCTCCTCCCCGAGCCCCGTGCGGCCCGCCTCCTCCGCCCCGCACCGCCCTGCCCCCACCA
>NW_006399762.1:24082267-24088770 GCF_000299155.1 Elephantulus edwardii
CCTTACCGTTCTGCTGGTGCTGCGCCGGGCCCGGGCCCGAGGGAGCGGCGGCTCCTGCGGCAGCGCCACCGCCGAGTTTGGGCGGGATACGGGCGTTGGTGGCCGGATGAGGCGACCCGGCAGGAGCCGACATGACGGCGCTAGTGGCAGCGACGGCGGCGGCTCCTCTTCAAGGAGGAGGAGGGAGGAGGGAAGGGAAGGCGGGGCAGGAGAGGATAGAGGAAGAGGAAGGAACAAGCTCAGCGTCACTTAGGGAGTCACCGGGCACCGGCGTTGTGGCGTCCGCGCTTCACTTGGGTCCCAACGTCGCTACTCAGAAGCCGCGAGCGCGGGGATCTCGGCCCCCCTCGCCCTGGCCCGCGCGCCGCGCCGCCCGCCGCCCACCTCGGGTCGCTCTCCGCCGCGAGAGCTGCGCGCCGCTGCAGCTCCCCCTGCAGCCGGTAGACGGCGGGCGAGGGCGCGAGGCGGGGCGGCTGCGGCCCGGGCACCCGCCACCGCCCTCCCTGCAGGGCCAGAGGGTCAGGCTTCAGCCAAGGGCCCTGGAGGGACACCCCAGGGGGGTGGTCGACCCCCGGAGGCGCTGAGAGAGAATACCAGAGCCTCACTGCAGCGCCACGCAGGATTAACCCACACTCAATTCCTCCTTGTTTTCAATGTTGAGATGTTTTATTAATATTCCCAAAGAAATAGGGCATTCATTCTCCTTGACTATAAAAAGGCAAAAGCCATTGTCATGGAGGGTAAACTCCTCAGAACTGACCCTCTGGGGGTTTCCCAGACAGTAAATAGCAAGGAAGGTGATTGTCAAGCTTTCTTTCATTGCCTCTTCTGGATTCGAACCCCCAAGATCTGGGGCTTTTGTTAGGAGGACAGCTTCTGTACACAAGGCTGGGCTGTGTAATTCCCAAAGAAAGGGAGAGGAATTTTTTCTCTTTTATAGTAAACATAATTCTCATTAAAAACTACAAGAAGTCAAAACTTTTCACTGATTTTAAAATACCTAGTAGGAACCCTGGTCAACACTCTTGGCACCAGTAGCCAGGAAATAAAAAAAAAAACGTATTGCGATGGGAAAGTCTGCGGTTAGGGACCTCTCCAAAATACTGAAGAGCAACAGTGTCTCTCTGGAGACTAAGGTCCGCCTGATACAGGCCATGGTTTTTGCAATCACTTGTTATGCATCAGAGAGTTGGACAATGAGTAGGGAGGGTAGAAGGAGAATTGAAGCCTTTGAGCTGTGGTGCTGCAGAAGAGTATTGAATGTACCATGAACTGCCAAGAAAACAGATTCATCCTAGAGAGGGTTAAACCAGGCTGCTCCTTGGAGGCAAGGATTCTGGGGCTTCGTCTGACATACTTTGGACATGTAAGGAGAGACAGGTCTTTAGAGAGGGACATCATGCTGGGCAGAGCAGAGGGACAGCGCAGGAGGGGAAGACCCTCTATGAGGTGGATTGATTCAGTGACTAGGGTACTCGAGATGGGTTTGTCAGAGGCAATGAGACTGGCACAGGATAGAGCACGGTTTAGGGCTGTTGTACATAGGGCCGCTATGAGTTGCAAACGACTCGACGGCACATAACAACAACAAACAACAACAGTAGGAACCATAGTGGCATACTGCCCAGTGTATAGGGCTACTCATTGAAAGGCAAGCAGTTCAAATCCGCCTGCTCCTCTTTAGGAGGAAAAATGGACAGTCTCTTCCCCATAGAGGTCTGTGTGAGTCAGAATCTACTCTTGGCAGTGGGTAAAGTATTCAGGGAATGTGAAAATGGGAGTAGGAAAAAGCTAAAAGGGCAAACTATCATCCTTATGATTTTTGCCAAGAATTGGCTCATCGTATTGGTATTCAGAGGAGCTGGTGTATCCAGGAAAAACTCAGCTTGCTTTGTGTACATTAGTGACATTTTTAAATCTTCCTGGCCTGGTCCAGCATGCTAACTGGCAAGCACTAAACTACATTACCCAAGTGGTTTTGTCACCATCATGTGTTTCTGACACTGTCATTTCGAGTTGGAAATGAAATTACTCAGAAACAAAGAACAACATCTCTAAGATTAGTTCTGGGGCAGTAAAAAGTCTAAATTACTGAAAGATTGTGGAAATGGTTTTTGTTGTTGTTAATATAATTCACTCTTGTTGCTGTCTGTTGTTGTTAGGTGCAAATAAGAACTCATAAATTATAAATACAACTCATAGTGACCCTAAGAACAATAGACCTGAACTTGTCCTATCCTGTGCCATCTTCATCCCTGATACACTTGAGTCCCTTACTGCACTCACTGGGTCTGTTCATCTCAATGGGGATGTTCCTCTCTTTCACCGACACCACTGCCTTCATAAGCATAACATCTCTCTCCTAGCAACATGTCCATAGTAGGAGATGAAACTTTGCCATCCTTGCCTCCAAAAAGCACTCTGGCTGCACTTTTCCTAAGATGTATCTTTATGTTCTTTTGGAAGTCCATGGGATATTTAGTACAGGAGAGGAAGACCCCAATGAGATGGATTGATACAGTAACTGGGGCAATGGGGGTTGATGTGTGGGAATCAGCGAGACTGGCTCCGAACAGGGTAGGCTTCAGAGCTCCTATGGGTTACAGGGGCCTCAATGGCACCTAACAACAAATTGGATATTTGGTATTCCAACAACACAGCTCAAAGGCATTAGTTTTTGTGTTTTTTTCCTGTCATCCTTTTTCACTGTCCAGCTGTCAGATGCATAGGAAGTGATTGAAAAGGTCAGGACCTGAGTCAGGCATACCTTAATCTTTTAACTGACATCATTGCTCTTGACTATTTTGGAAAAGTCGCTGACAGTAAACTTGCCCAAAGCAATACATCTATTCTCTTGATTGTTGATTGTAGATGCAAGTAACATGAAATCATTGACCATTTTAATCCTTTCTCCATTTATCATGATATCTATTGGCCCAGTGATAAGGACCTTTGTTTTCTTTACGTTGAGATGTAATCCACATTGGACGCTGTTGTCCTTGATGTACTACAGCAAGCATTTCAAGTCCTCTTCAAAGCAAAGTTGTGTCATTTACAGGTTGTTGGTGGTGAGTCTCAGATTCTGATACCACATTATTCATTATAGAGTCCAGCTTCACAGATTATTTGCTCAACATACAGATCAAATACATATGAAGGAGCTATATAATCCTGACAAACACCCTTCCTGATTTTAAATCATACATTGTCTAGTTGGGACCAAATCATATCTGACCTTCTAGGCCTTGGTCTTCACAATTACTTGCTATGCATCATAAATCTGGACAATGACTAGGGATGGTAGAAGGAGAATTGATGCCTTTGAGCTAAGAGTAGTGAATACACCATCAACTGCTAGGAGAACAGTTTCATTCTGTAGAGGGTGAAATCAGGCTGCTCCTTGGAGGCAAGGATTCTGAAGTTCTGTCTGACATACTTTGGACATGTTGCAAGGAGGGACCAGTCCTTGGAGAGAGACATTATGCTTGAGAGGGTGGAGGGACAGTGCAAGAGAGGAAGACCCTCAAGAAATGGATTGAGCTGAGATAACAGGGGTAGGTGTGTCAGAGACAGAAGTTTGGCTTAGGATAGAGAGCTGTTGTACCTAAGGTCGCTATGAGTCGCAAGCAACTTACCAGCACATAACTAACTTCAACAAGTGAGTTTTTAGAGGCTGTAAATCACCTGGGAAGAGATGAGCCAGCACATAACTAACTACAACAGTAAGTTTTTAGAGGCTATAAATCACATGGGAGGAGATCGGCCATCTTGCTTTCATGGAGCAACTAGGGACTACAAACATCAGAGAGGCTTCAGGTTAGCAATGCAGATTTCTAAGGATTGACACCACCAGAACTGCCTATCGTTAATTGTGGTGAAGTGATTCCAACTCAGGGAGACTCAGGAACCATAGTGTTTTCAAGACAGTAACCTTACAGAAGCAGATCACCAGACATTACTTTATTTTTTCCCCAGGAATTACTTCTGAAGTACCTCTGAAGGTGGGTTTGAGCTATACATTTTCATTTAAAAGAATCAGCACAAAACTAGTCCCTAAAAGACAGAGGTTAAGGATATCCAGTTGAATAGCTTTTCCAATGTGCAGTACCACATTATTATATTAAACATCAACTCCCTTCAGTATTCTACCTTCCATCTTATTATTACTAGTATTAGGTACTGTTAAGTCCAGTCCACAATCACAGTGAGTCTATAGTAACCCTATGAGCAATTGATCTGAATCCTGTCCTATTCTGTGCCAACTCCACAATATCTGACACACTCGAGCTCATTGCTGCGGTCACTGTGTCAATTGACCTGGTTGAGGGTCTTACTCTTTCTCACTTTTCGGAGTATGATGTCCCTCTCCAAGGAATAGCCTCTTCTAGCAACATGCCCAAAGTATGAGAAACAAAGTATCATCTTTGTTTCTAAGGACCACTCTGGCTTGACCCTCCCGAGACATATCTATTTACTCTGTTGACATTCTGTGCTCTTTTCCAACACCACAGCTCAAAGGCATCAATTTTTCTTCTGTCATTCCTTATTCCTTGTCCAGATGTCAGATGCATAGCAGGTGATTGGGAAGACCATGGTGTGAATCAGGTGTACCTAAGACCTCATACTAACATCATTGCTCCTCAGTAATTTGGTGAGGTCCCTGACTGCAGACTTTCCTAGTGCAATACACTTCCTGATCTTCTGACTGCTGGTGCCAAGTGTATTGATTGTGGATTCAAGTAAGATCCCTTGACAGCTAGAATCTTTTATCCATAAATTATAATGTCACCTGTTGTCTTCCATCTTAGAGCTCTATAATTTTTCCCACCATCTCACAGAACTTCAAGAATATAACTTCAAAGTGTGGATGCTTACAAATCACATATCCATGGGTCAGGCAGAAGCCTGGAAGCAGGGACTGATGCATTAATTTTCAGCACTTAGGTACTCCAACATGTGCTTTAGTGCTAGAACAGTGCAAAGCTTCCTTTTCACTCTTGCCACAAATGATCCTTGAGGAAGGAGGGTTGATGGTGTCAGGTTTTTTTTCACTTGCATAAGTGTAATGGCATCCACTTCCGAAATAGCTTGCCTCTGGAAACTCTATGAACTTGGAGAAAGGATAAAAGTTATACAGGTGTTCAGGTCTTTCGTTCACAGGGTCGCATGCAATGGGTCATCTACGATGGCACTTAACAACAACAAAGAGCTCTGTTGGCCTAGTAAATAGTAATGCAGCCAAGACAAAGGTGGGTGATTTTAATCTGTGGCACTCAGGCCTGGTTTTAATTGTTTTTGGCCAAACATTCTTCTAAGTGGTATAGAACTGGTCTATCCATTTGCCATACAGAGGTAACTTGTGGTTGCTGTGATGCTAAACACTGTGACACTGATGTGCCAAATGTGATAATGGTTATCCATGGTGGGCAGTGTTTGGTGGAGCTCCTGATTAAAACAAGATCTGATGTCAAAAACAATGCATACAAACTTTGTAAGTAAACCAGTATAAAATAAAAATATTTCTTAAAAAAAGCAAAACTAAACACAAACAAGCTTGGAGGCAGGAGTGGCATCCACTTTCAAAATAGCTTGCCTCCAGAAACTCTATGAACTTGGAGAAATAATGAAAGTTATACAAGTGTTCAGGTCTTTCATTCATAGGGTCACTATGTGTCACCTATGACTCGGCACTTAACAACAGCAACAAGTGTAATTAATGGCAGCTCTGAAAAGACCACCAAAACAATCTACTGATGAGGCCAAGCCGCCTCTGTTGCTCACTGAAGGAAAAGAGTCTGCTATTACGATATAGACTTAGGAGAAGGGTGATGAAAAGAATATTTTTTGTTGTATTTCTGTGCTTTTATTGCAGTTGTCGAGTACCATTGAGTTGGAACTGACTCATAGCTGGCTCTCTGGTGGGTTTTCAGAGGCAGTTAATCACATGGGAGGAGACTGCCCATCCTCCCGCGGAGCAGCTTGTATATTCATACCGCGTGCCTTCAGGATTGTAGCATTGGGCCACAAGAGCTACTCTGTGCTGTGGAGTTGACTACAGATCACAGCGACCCAGTGACAAACAAATCGGAACCTTGCCCTATCCTGCACAATCCTCTCAGTCTCTAATATGCTGAAGCCTGTTACGGACACTTTGTCTCTTCATCTTGTTGAGGGTCTTCCAAATGGAGGTCAGAAGAGACTCTTCCCTTCTCCTGGGCACCTTTAGTCCACACAGGGTTGCCTTTGTCTACTATAGGACCATGTCAGATCGGCAATGACTGTCTTTTTACACTGTTGTTGTTGTTATGTGCCCTTGAGTCGTTTGCGACTCAAAGCGACCCTATGCACAACAGCCCTAAACCCTGCTCTATCCTGCGCCAACCGCACTGCCTCTGTCACACCCATCCCGATTACCCAAGTCACCGAATCAATCCATCTCATAGAGGGTCTTCCCCTCCTGCACTGTCCCTCCACCCTCCCAAGCACGATGTCCCTCTCCAAGG
>NW_006399762.1:24090505-24100391 GCF_000299155.1 Elephantulus edwardii
ATCTGGTCTTCGCTCATTAGTGTTCAAGGCCTCAAACCTGTTCCTGAGATGATTCTGAAATTCAGGTGGTATGAAATCAAAGTCATATTTTGGGGGCACCCTGCCTGCACCATGGGGTTCCTAGTTTCAAGGTCACCAGAAGATCAAGGGGAATGCATGTGATGTAGAGAGGGTGCTACAGTATGTGGCCATGGAAATCTCCTTTCTTTTGTGGTTACCTGAAAAATTAAAGGTCTTCCTCAATTTCTAACTTGATCGTACACAACGATACAAAATATCTCAGTGTACAAAACCTAATGTTGAGTTGGAATTGACTCATATCTACCCTCCATTGGATTTTCAGAGGCAGTAAATAGCATGGGAGTAGACTTGAACATTGTACTTTTGAGTTGGCTGTACAATTTTTCTACTCTTCTCCATCTTTCTTCTCCTTCCTCACAACCATATTAGAAACATTCTATCTTTCTATGAACCTTTCTTTAGCTTTTCTTTTACAAAAATTGTTGGTGTTCTATCACTGGGTGTGCACAGATTAATTATAGATATGTCTTCTTATTCAATTTACCCTTTAGTTATTATATAATGTCTTCCTTTGTCTTTTATGGTGATTTTTACCTTGAAGTACATTTCATAAATTTCTTTTATAACTTCCTCGTTACTAGATTTGTTCAAGCAGACTGGCTGACCTCCAGTTCTTTTTTCTTTTTTATGGCCTTGTAATTGGATGAAATATCACTTACTATGTATTTTATTTTTAAAAAAGATGCTAGGTTTTTTCTCCCCTCTCCCTTGCTTCTCCTCTCTGTTTTCTCTCCAAGATTGATTTTTAGCTTTTTACATTAGAGGTCATGATGTCCCTTTTTAACTGACTTATATCACTCAGTGTAATTTGTTCTGGTTTTATCCATGTTGCATAGTCTTTTAAAAATTCTTGATCATTTTTTTTTGTGATACATAATACTCCATTGTGTGACTGAATGTACCACAGTTTTGTTTCTTTTTCCTTTTGTTTTAAATTTTTATTTTATATTGGTTTGCTTACAAAATTCACTTACATTGTGTTTCACAATATCCTTCATTCACATTGTTTCATACAATCATTCCCATTCATTATGTTTTATAAAATTATTTACCATTGAACAAAGTGCACCATGACCACAGTTTTTTTAGCCATTCGTCTGTTGATGGGCTTTTGCGTAGTTTCCAGCTCTTTGCTGTTAGGTATAGTGCTGCTGTAAACACAGGCAGTATGTCAGTTTGGGTTGCAGTTCTTATTTCTTTGAGCTATATACGTAGGTGTGAAATTGCTGAATTAAATGATATCTGTATTCCCAGCTCCTGATAGAAGGGCCAAACTGGTTTTCAGATTGGTTGCACCATTTTGCACTCCCACCAGCAGTGTGTGACAGTTCCAGTCTCTCCATGCCCTTGGTAGCATTTTTTGTTTAATGCATTACCGAACTTTACTATTTTTGCTGGTGGCAAGGTGACACCTCATTGTTTTGATTTATAGCTTTGGAGGCTTAGTAGTAAGGCGTGCCACTCTAAACCCAAAGGAATGTGGTTGGAATCCATCAGTTGATTCACAGGAGAAAGATAGTCGATATCCAGCCCTGTAATTGTTGTTGTTTGTTTATTGCCTTTGAGTCGAGCAGGATTCATAGTGACCCTATGAACAAAAGACCTGACACCTCTCTATAACTATCAACATTTATCAAAGTTAGTAGAGTTTCCAGAGGCATGTTGTTTAGGAAGTGTATGCCAGTCCTGCTTCCAAACCTGTCTTAAACTAGGAGCTCCACCAAATACAGTCCACCATGAGTAACTGTTATGGCAGTTGACCCCAACAGCATCATAGTACACCACAAATATGAAATATTTTTCTCATATATCCATAACCCATTGCTGTCAAGTCGATTCTGACTTAAAGAGACGCTATAAGTGCAGAGCACAAATGCCCCACAGGGTCTCCAAGACTACTCACATAGGAGAATAGGTAGCCACATCTTTTGACTGTGCAGCAGCTGATGGATTTGAGCTGCTGACCTTTCAGTTAGCAGCCAAACTCTTAACCACTGCACCACCGGGGTCCTTGTACAGCCTATACTTGAATGAATAAAAGCAGAAAGCATAAAACACTTTTGTAAGAGATTTAATTAGCTCTTTAACATTCTACTTCACTGAGATCTTTTTGTTTCTGGGTGCCATGCTGTATGACTGCCCAGATAATTAAAAAATCAGACTATTTGTGATATGGATCATGTAGGTGGTGTTCAATGCAGACATCACCATATGTTCATCTATTTAGTACTAGGCAAAGGAGAGCTGGACAAACAATGACTAAGCTTGACAAGAAGAAGAATCAATATCTTTGAGCTGTAGTGCTGGAGTAGTATTGTCTACTCTGGAAGAACTCAAAGAAAAGCTGTGTAATTTGACCTCCAGTAACAAAGTAATTGAGGTAAGAAAGAAAGTGAGTGGCTATAGCTAACGAAGCTTGAGAAATGATGCATTTTTCAGAATTTTTATGTTCATGGAGAAGATCATAACTATTCTTCAGATTATCAATCACCTTCAATATTAAAAGCCCGATGTCCTGGTTGCTGGCCACTAAAGGGCATCTATCCTTTAATCAATATGGCCCTGTGACTACTGCCTCTGAAAATCCCCTGGAGGGTCAGCTATGAGTCAGTTCCTGCTCAATAGTACATAAGAACAGCAGCTAATGAGGGAACTCAAGTGGCTTAGTGATAAGGGGTTGCACTGCCAACCCAAAAGCAGATGGTTCTACTCCACCAGCGCCTCCACAGAAGGAAGATCAACAGTCTCCTCCCAGGCGATTTACAGCCTTTGAACATCCCCTGGAGAGTCAGCTATATGTTGGTTCTAGTTCGATGGCACATAACAATATCTAATGATGCTGAGTATTTCATCAGGGATTTACTGGTTTTCTGAATGTCTTCTTCGGTGAAGTGTTCATCCCACTGTGTAATTGGGTTGTTTGCCTTTTCTTTGTTGAAGTTTTCTCTAAATTTTAGAGATGAATTTTTTTTTTTAAATTTAGGTTGTTGAGATGAATTTCTTATCAGATGTACTATTGCCAAACATTTTTATCCTCTATGGACTGAGGCTCAATGTCAAGAAGACAAAGATTCTCACCACTGGACCAATCGGTAGCATCAGGATGGATGGCGAAGAGATTGAGATTGTTCACAGCTTTAGTTTGCTCGGCTCCACGGTCAACACTCTTGGTACCAGCAGCCAGGAAATAAAAAAATGTATTGCGATGGAAAAGTCTGCTGTTAGGGACCTCTCTAAAGTACTCAAGAGCAACATTGTCTCTCTGGAGATTAAGGTGCGCCTGATACAGGCCATGGTCTTTGCAATCACGTGTTATGCATCAGAGAGTTGGACTATGACTAGGGAGGATAGAAGGAGAATTGATGCCTTTGAGCTGTGGTGCTGGAGAAGAGTATTGAATGTTCCATGGACTGCCAAGAAAACAAACAGATCCATCCTGGAGAGGGTTAAACCAGGCTACTCCTTGGAGGCAAGGATTCTGGGGCTTCGTCTGACATACTTTGGACATGTTGTAAGGAGAGACAGGTCCTTAGAGAGGGACATCATGCTTGGTAGGATGGAGAGACAGCACGGGAGGGGAAGACCCTCTATGAGGTGGATTGATTCAGTGACTGGGGTAATCGGGATGGGTGTGTCAGAGGCAATGTGATTGGCACAGGATAGAGCAGGGTTTAGGGCTGTTGTACATAGGGTCGCTATGAGTCGCAAACGATTCGACGGCACATAAACAACAACAACAACAACAGCAGCAATCTGTTTTGGAGAATCTTTTGATGCATATAAAGATTTCCTTTTCAGGAGGTCCCAGTCATCTACCTTATCTTCGGTTAACTGAGCATCAGTTTTATTTGCTAATCTTTTTATACCATAGTTTTGTTGTTATTGTGTACTACCAAATCCACTACAAGTCATAGGAATCCTATCAACAATGGATCTACACCTGGCCCTGTCCTGCTTTATCCTCACTGTCACTGATATGCTCAAGCCCATTATCACAGTACTGCGTCTTGTTGAGAGTCTTCTCTTTCTCCACCTTTCCCAGCTTGCTATCCTTTTCAATTTTGCAAGCCCCATCCTTGCCTCCAAGGAACACTCTAGTTACACTTTCTCCAAGATGTATTTGCTTTTGCTTTTGGAATGGAGGTATTCAGTACTCTTCTCCAACATCACAACTCAAGGGCATTGGTTCTTCTGTTATCCTTTGTCATTGACCAACTTTAGATGCTCAGCAAGAAACTGAAAAGATCATGGCTTGGATCAGGATCACCTTAGTCTTTAAACAATGGCTTAGGATCTTTCTCCCTCTGAGCCTACACTTTTCCCAGCATGATGTCTTTTTCCAAGAATTGGCCCCTTCTGACAAAATGTCCAAAGTATGTAAGAGAAGCTTCATTGTCCTTGCCTCTAAACAGCACCCTTGTGCTTCCTCCAAGACAGGCTTGTTTGTTCTTTTGGCAGTCCATGACATGGTACTCTTCTCCAACCTTCGATTCAGAGGTATAAATTCTTCTTCTATAATCTTTATTCATTGTGCAACTTTAAGATGGATAAGAAATAATTGAAAAGACTATGGCTTCAATCAGGTATGTTTTAATCTTTAAACGGACATTCTTGGTTTTTTTAACTTTGCAGAGGTCCTTGACAGCCAATTTCCCCAATGCAACATGGCTTTTGATTTCCTGACTCCAATTTCCATGACTGTAGATCCAGGTAAAATGAAATCATTGACAACTTTTAAGTTTTTCTCCATCTATCATGATGCTGCCTCTTGGTCTAGTGGTGAGTACTTTTGTTTTCTTGACATTGCGATGTAACCCATATTGAAGGTTGCAATCTTTGATCTTATGCAGCGAGTGTTTCAAGTCCTCGTCACTTTTCAAGTTGTACCATCTATGTAACACAGGCTACTGGTGAATCTAAGGATTTACAGCCTTGGAAACCAGATAGAGGGTCTTTATGTGTTGGAATCAAGTCTCTCTCTCTGACAGTGAGTTTGAGTTTGACTATGTAGGTAAAGGAATTATTAGAAAAGTACTTTTATGTTCCTAGATCCAATTCTGCATATAAGAAGCTCCTTTTAATTAAAGCTGTGTGGAATGAAGGTTAACCTTATCTTTGAAAATTCCTGAAGAGTAATACTGGAACCTTGATATAACAGATTTTCCCACAAACTCCATCCACTAAACTCCTTGCTGCTTCCACTTGTCTACTAATTTGTCATGTTGTTTTTAACACTATTGAGTTAGAACCAGTCTGTAGTTGACCCTCCCTATAGTGGGTATTCAGAGGCAATAAATAGCACAGGAGGAGATTGCCAATTTTTCTTCCGCAGAGCAACTGGTGGATTCAAACCTTTGAGATAGCAACCCAACTCCTTACCTATTACTATACTAAGCCACCAACACTCCCTACTAATTCATTATTGTTGTTGTTACTAGGTGCCATCGATAAGAGTATGACCTATAGTGACTCTATGAACAAAAGATTGGAAACCTGTCCTAACCCGTGCCATCCTCGCAATTTCTGACACATTCAAGCTCATTGCTGCAGTCACTGTGCCAATCCACCTGGTTGAGAGTCTTTCTCTTTTTTCACTTCACTTTCCCAAGCATGATATCCCTCTCCAAGGAATAGACTTTTCTAATATCTCCTAAAATAATATGGAAACTACAAACATGTTATTAAGAATATTTTGCACTTCAGATGCTACAACCTTTATGAATATGTGTGATAGTCACTCTACTGGTTTAAATGCTATGTTGGAGGACCCTGCCATTCCTGCCACAGCTATGCTCCTCACCCACAATATGCGGTTCCAGAAGCTGCAGCAGTGGCACCGCAAGCACTGCTCTGAGCTCAGGCTGTGCCCCCTCTTTGACTCAGACGAAGAGTGCGTCAGCTGTGTGAGCATGGCCCTCAGTACAAATCACAAGCAGATTCTACTGGATTACTCCAAGAACCTTGTGATGGAGGACATGATGTGGATATTGGTGGACCTGGCCAAATCTAGGAGTATGGAGGCCGCCCAGGAGCACATGTTCAGTTATGAGAACAACTTCACTTAGAACCAAGCAGTGCTGCATGGGGCCCAGCAGAACTGGTCAAACAGGCCCATCATGGTGGACACCAAGCATGTGATGCCTGAGGTCAACTGATTGCTGGACAAGATTAAGTTTTTCTGCCAGTGTGTCCCTGGAAGGATTACACAGGAGGCAAGCCCATTATAGATATGATCAACATAGACATCAGGGTCTCCGACTTGGGACTTCTCATGGAGACTGAAGCGCTCAACTCATACTCTGTAGGTGGTCTCCAAGTCTGGTTTGTCTCCAACATTGATGGGACTCACATTGCTAAAACCCTGGCCTTGCTAAGCTCTGAGTCCACCCTGTACATCATTGTCTCCAAGACATTTATGACTCAGGAGAGTCATCACCTGCATCACCAATGCAGAGACGGTGAAGAAGTAGTTCCTCAAGTTGACAAAGGACCCTTCTGCAGTCACAAAGCACTGTTGCTCTATCAACATGACCCAAGTGAAAGAATTTGAAATTGACCCTCAAAACATGCTTGAGTTCTGGGAATGGGTAGGAGGACGGTAACACTGTGATCAGCCGTCAGACTCTCCACTGCCCAGCACATAGGTTTTAACAACTTTGAGCAGCTGCTGTCAGGGGAACACAAGAGGGACCAGCACTTCCACACTGCACCCCTGGAAAAGAACACCCCTGCTGGCTCTGCTGGGGATCTGGTACATCAACTGCTTTGGCCGTGTGACTCTGTCCATGCTGCTCTTTAATCAGTACCTCCACCACTTTGCTGCCTACTTCCAGGAGGGTGAAATAGAATCGAGTGGGAAGAAGATTGCCAAGTTCAGTGTCTGTGTAGATTACCAGATGGGCCCCATCTAATGGGGGGAGCCAGAGACCAAGATGTCTTCTACCAGCTTATCCATCAAGGCACCAGGATTATACCTTGTGATTTTCTTATCCTGGTCTGGACCTAGCACCCTATATAGAATGGGTTGCATCAAAGATCCTTCTGGTCACTTCTTAGCACAGACGGAGGCCCTGATGAAGGGAAAGACAAAAGAAGAGGCCAAAGATGGAGCTCCAAGACACAGGAAGGAGTCTGGAGGAATTGGAAAAGCTGCTGCCACACAAGGTCTTTGAAGAAAATTGCCCAACGAATTCCATTGTGTTCACCAAGCTGACACCATTCATTCTTCGGGCCTTGATTGCCATGTGTAAGGATAAGATCTTCATTCAGGGAGTCATCTGAGACATCAACAGTTTTGACTAGTCGGGAGCAGAGCTGGGCAAGAAGCTGGCTAAGAAAATGGAACATGAACCTGAGGTCACCAACCCAATGACCTCTCATGAGTCTTCCACCAATGAGTTGATCAACTTCATCAAGCAACAACAGGAAGCGTGAGCCCAGAAGCTAATAAACTCATACTTGGCACCAAATCTCCATTGTAAATGATGCTTCTTGTCATTACTACTACAGTCTGCACTGCATAGTCCTACTCTGCCCTGCCCAGAGCACCTATGGGTTGTTGGCTTAGACCAAAAGTCCCTTTGGGGAAGCTCTTCTGGACTCACCTCTCTCTCTCTCTCTCTCTCTCTCTCTCAGTGTCCACCTGCCCCTCTGTATTGCCATTTACTGGAATGTTTCAGTGCAACTGGTTTTTCAGACTCATGTTCACACTGTTCATGTCCCAGGTAGAAAAATAAAAGTATCACAAAGAAAAAAAGTTATGTTATGCTACAGCGTGAATTCTGAACACTTGGTTTGTTATTGTTGTTGTTAGGTGCTGCTGAGCTGATTCTAAGTCATAGCAACCCTATGAACAACAGATCTGAATTCTGTCCTGTGCCGTCCTCGCCATCTTTGATACACTTGACTCCATGGCTGAAGTCACTGTGTAATTCTATCTTTATGGAGAAGAGGTTCTTCCTCTCTTTTTCTGACTTTTTCCAAGTATTATATCCCTTTCTAAGGAATAGCCTTTCCTAGCAACTTGTCCAAAGTATGAGAGACGAAGCTTTATCAGCCTTGCTTCCAAGGAGCAATTTGACTTCACTTTCCAAGGCATAATTGTTCTTTTGACAGTTCATGTGATATTCAGTACTCTACTCCAACACCACAACTCAAAGGCATTGATACTTTTCTGTCATCCTTATTCATTGTCTATCTCTCAGATGCTGAACAAGTAATTAAAAAGACCATGGCCTGATGCAGATGTACCTTAGTATTCAAACTGACATCATTGCTCTTTAGTATTTTAGAGAAGTCCCTGACAGTGGTAACAAGTGTGTTGATGTGGCTCTAAACAAGATGAAATTATTAACAGTTTCAATCTTTTCTCCATCTGTCTGGCCCAGTGGTAAGGATTTTGCCTTCATTATGTTAAGATGTAATTCATATTGAAGACTTGTCTTTGATCTTCTTCAAGAAGTGCTTCAGGTTCCCCTTATTCTCAGTAAACAAAGTTGTGTTATCTGCATAGGGCAGGTTGTTGATGAGTTGCTCTGATCTTGATGCCACAGTCTTTGACTTCATGAATTATTTGCTCAGTATACAGATTGAATAGGTGTGGAAAAAGGATTGACATTTTTCAACTAACAGATATGACAGGATACTTGGATGACAGCTGACTGGCCCTATTGACTGGAAGAGATCTATTTTTTTCCCATTCCAAAAAAAGGTGATTCAATTGAATATGAAAATTATCTAATAATATTGTTAATATCACATATAACCAAAATATTTGTGAAGATTATCCACAAACAACTGGAATGGGGGACTACTGGAAGTTCAGGTTGGTTTTAGAAGAGACTGTAATACCAGGAATATCATTGCTGCTGTCAGATGCATCCTGGCAGAAAACAGAGACTACCGGAAGAATGTCTATCCATGTTTTATCGACTATGCAAAGGTATCACAATAAACTATGGCTAATATTGAGAAGGGGAATTCCAGGACATTTAATTGTGCTCATACAAAATATAGACCAAGAAGCAATTGTCCAAATGGGACAAGGAAACACTGCATGGTTTAAAATCAGCAAGGATGTACATCAGGGATGTATCCTTTCTCCATACTTTGTATGTCAAAGAATGAAATCTGCAGTAAAGCCCTCATGTCATGTCACTTTTTAACATAAATACAGATACTACTTGAGGGTTCAAATCTACCAACTGCTTCGCTGGAGAAGGATGGGCAGTCTCCTCCCATGCAATTACTTGCCTCCGAAAACCTGCTGGAGGGTCAGCAATTAATCAGTTTTGACTCAACCACATATAACAACAAACAAGACAAGACAAAACAGCCTGAAGGTAGAACAGCTGAAAGTAGATCAATTATGACTTTCTTGGATACATCCAGAGAGGAGCAGTTTGCCTTGAGGGGCTTTCTCAATCAGGAAAGTCTCCCGGGTGTATCCTGAATGATTTACCTAAAACAGCCACATTGAAAGTTGTAGTCCTGCCAATGGGAACCAAAAAAGGAGAAAAATAAAATGCCCTAGGAGCCTCCACAGAAAAATAGAATGGGAGATTTGTGTTTCCTGCTTTCTCCAAGCACCAGAAAATGAGATATCTTTCCAAAGAGTTGGTCAGTAGTGATTTTGAAGAGACAATGTTAAGCACAGGTCTTCCCAAGAGGAAGAAATATTTTCTCTAAGAGAACTGTTGTTGTTGTTGTTATGTGCTGTCGAGTCGTTTGTGACTCATAGCGACCCTATGTACAACAGCCCTAAACCCTGCTCTATCCTGTGCCAATCGCATTGCCTCTGACACAC
>NW_006399762.1:24101866-24103500 GCF_000299155.1 Elephantulus edwardii
TGTCTATCTGTGTTTCATTGATTATGCAAAGGCATTTGACTGCATGGATCATAACAAACTGTGGCTGACTCTGAGAAGAATGGGAATCCCAGAACATTTATTTGTGCTAATGCGAAACCTATACTTGGACCAAGAGGCAGTAGTCAGAACAGAGCAGGGCAACACTGCATGGTTCACTAAGAGAACTAGAGAGTCTTAAAGAGGCAGCAAACAGCAAGAGTGTCTCAAAGACAAAGAAACTCCTGAAGAGGCTGTTAGCAACAAGAGTTGTTGTAAGAAGAAAAACAAACAATCAAACAAGCAAAAAAGAATTGTTTTGCAAGTACCACAGAGTCAAGTAGGACTCACGGGGACCTTATGAACAATAGATCTGAACTCTGTCCTATCCTTATCATCCTTGACATATTGGAGTCTATTGCCACAGACACTGTATCAATCCATCCCCTTAAGGGTCTTCCTCTTCTTCCCTGACCCCACTATCTTTCCAAGCATTCTTTTCTAAGCAATAGCCTCTTCTAACAACATACCTGTGGAACTTATTCAGATTGCTTTTCTAGTCATTGAAGTTGACTTTGTCATGTGGAAAAGTGGGAATATGCGAATAAGAAGTGTTAGCCTATCCATGAGGGATTTGGCTAATCTTGCCATGAATTTGAGCAGATACAACAGCAGAAGGAAAAACCTGACTACCAGCAAAGAAGAGTGAGCAAGAGAATGCAGCTCATCTGTCAGGACCAGAGAAACAGGCCTTGCAGCCACAGAGGAGAATTAGATACCTGATATGGTATTAAATGGATCTTGCTCCCTCACAGACAGAATCAGAGCTAAGCTAAGAGTCTTTGCCCAAGTTTGTCAGACAATCTGGGAGTGGTGGTGGTGGTGGTGATGGAAAACCAATACTGGCAGGTCTAAGAACTTTGTAACAATAGCCTAAAGACATGAGGCTTAAGGCTAAGGTGCCTATGAGCATATTTTGGAAACTGTCCTGATTATATTCTTTTACCAACCTGGATTATAAACATTTGGCTTTCCCAACATGGTTTGTGTGGTCTTGGAGTTATTCCAAGGGATTTTGGACCCAGTAAAGCAGTAAGAATTAGGTTCAGATGACTAGAAAGAGGTACAGGAGCATGTGGGACATGTCTGTCCCTACGGGAATTGGTTTGTGTTGCTGATAATGTTGATGGGGACAGTCCCCTTTCTGAATTTGATAAAGGTCAGATATGGCCATCCCCACAGTCCCCTTCTCTTTTTACGATATTCAAAGTATGTGAGATGAAGCCTTACCATCTTTGCCTCCAAGAAACATTGTGGTTCCACTTTCTCCAAGAAGTATCTGCTTGTCCTGTTTGCTAGCAGCCCATGGGACATTCAGTGCTCTTCTCCAATATCTCCGCTCAAAGACATTGCTTCTCCTTCTGTCATCCTTATTCATTGTCCACCTCTCAGATAAATAGCGTGTGATTGGCCACACTATGGCTTGTATCAAGAACACCTTAGTCTTGAAACTGACATTATTGCTCTTCAGGACTTTGGAGAGGTCCCTGACAACAGACTTTCTCAATACCTTAAATTTCGGAGACAGCAAGGGGCCCCCTACAGAGGGAGTGTTACTTCCTGAGCTAGAGTTCACC
>NW_006399762.1:24105255-24106762 GCF_000299155.1 Elephantulus edwardii
GAGGAGGAGGAGGAGAAGAAATGGAAACCTTCAAAGGAACGTTGTATGAGGAAGACCAGAATGGGCACTCCCTGGGAGGAGAGAGGCACACTCAAATTATCACAGAAAAAACCCCCCTGTAGTCATAACAACTATAACTTGGCCTCATGCTCTGACCACTGTGACTGGTTAGCTGAGGTCCTAGAACCAATCATAAAAATCTTCTTATCTGCAATTGTATATACATCCCAAGCATGATTTTTTTACTGACTTCTGGGAAAGTGATGGATTATGACTGCCACTAGCTATGATCTGATAATGATTTTCTTTGCCTCCATACAAATGAAAGTCGTTGCCTTGATTCAGTGGAACTCATTTGGCATCATACTTATGATTTCCCTCATTCCAGAATGACTTGTTTGTGATTGTTTTTTGTTCTGTTTATGTCTTAATAAAAGGATTCCTAGAGAATATTCTCTCTTTAAAGTCCTAAAGACTAAGGATGTTGTTTAAAGTCTATGGTTCACCTGACCACAGCCATGGTATTTTTAATTGCTTCCTTGGCAATTGTAAGTTGCTGAATAAATAAGAAAGAATAAAGATACATGTCTTTGGATTGTGGTGTTGGCAAAGAGTAGTGAATATACTGTGGATTGCCAAAAAGAATAGGGTGCTCTAGTGGCTTAGTGGTAAAAAATTGTCTTGCCAACCCAAACCCATGTGGTTCGAATCTACTAACTGTTCTGTGGAAGAAACATAAGCAATCTCCTCCTGTGGAATCTATTGCCTCTGAAAACCCACCAAAGGGTCAGCTATGATTCTATTCTGACTTGATGGTACACAACAATAACCAAAAAACCCCAAGCAAATCTATTTTGGAGGAAGTACAACTAGACTGTTCCTTAGAGGCAAGGATGCTGAAATTTTGTCTCATATACTTTGGGCATGTTTTTGGGAGGAGCCAGTTCTTAGAAAAAGATACAATGCTGGCAAAGGTGGAAGGTCAGCAAAACAGAGAAAGACCTTCAAGAAGATGGATTGACACAGTTACTACAACAATGGGCTTGAGCTTGGCAGTGAGAATGGTGTAGGATAGGGCAAGGTCCAGAGAGTAGTCAAGTTAATGATACATAACAACAACAAAGACAACTAGAGAGTGTTTGAATCTGGAATATTTCCCCAAGTCCAGTTCTAACACTTATCAGTGATGAAAATGTTTAGCCTCATTCTAGATTTACTAAAGCAGTATTGGGAGTCTGTGGTTTCACAAAATGTGTAGGTGAGTTTGAGAATCATTGCTTTGAATTGTGCTTACTTAGCACACCTTTTTAACTTTAGGAGACAATGTTCCGCTCCTTTATGAGCACAGAAAATCAGAGACACATGGCATGTGTAAATCAGTCACTTGCTCAAGGCACTGTCAACCCAAAGGTCTGTGGTTCAAATCCACCAAAAGCTCCTCAGGAGAAAGATGGAAAAACTCCTCTTGTGAGCAATTTACTGTCTCCAAAAACCCACTGGAGGGTCA
>NW_006399762.1:24124553-24127790 GCF_000299155.1 Elephantulus edwardii
GGATTGTAAAATGGTACAACCACTGTGGATGGCAGTTTGTGGTTTCCTAAAAAAACTGAACATAGAAATTCCGTCTGATCCAGCTATTCCATTGCTTGGAATATACCCTGAGAAAATGAGAACTGAAGCTCAAACGGAGACTTGTACACCAATGTTCATAGCAGCATTATTCACGATCTCAAGAACATGGAAATATCCCAGATATCCAACCACAAATGAATGGATTGAGAAGTTGTGGTTCATTCACACAATGGAATACTACAGCAGCACACAGGAGCAATGATTTTGTAAATCACTATCTAACCTGGGAGGGACTGGAGAGCATTATGTTGCGTGAACTAAGTCAGTCCCATAGAGACAAGTACTGTATGAGGATCCAATGGGGGGAGAGGTAGGACGGAAGCAGAGGGATGAGGATGGGTGGGGATGGGGTGGGGTGTGTGTTGCACAATTTGATGTGGCGGAGGTGTGAAGGAAATGGGAAAGATGGGTGAAAAACAATGTATTAAAACTTTGTAAATAAATCAGTATAAAAACATTTTATGTCTTTCGATCTCCTGACTGCTGGTACAAAGCTTGTTTGTTGACTTTGGATCTAAGCCAGGCGAAGCCATGAAAACCCCGAGACATTTGAGAAATAATTTTCTGAGTGAGTGGGATGAGGAATGAGGGAAATGATAGAGGAGATAGGGCAGACGTTCCTGAAAAACTTCAGAACACGGATGAATGTCCAGGCTCTAAGTCACTGATGATGTTTATTAACAGGTATCCCTCGGGTTTCTCAATTGAGTGTGAAAACCTTTAAAGGGGTTTGAACACGTTCAGGACTGACAGTTTACATTTCCCTCTCAGCCAAGAAATTTCAAGAATCAGATTACTAAGTATTCTTAAAAATCTCTTCAAATTTTTACCGAGTCTATGGTAACTTGTATTGTTTTGTTTCATTAAAGCAGAAAATAAGATTTAGTTAGAGTATAAAAAATATTTTGTAAGTAACATAGCCTTTTAAAACAAACCAAACCAACAAAAAACGGTGTTTGAGGCCCTAAAATGCAACAGTACTCTCCCATTTAGCAATTACTTTTAAAAAATAAGATCAGACAATCCCTCTCCGCTTCTGGTTTCACTCACTGGCTCCGGCGGGCAGTGTCAGTGGACTTCTATTGCCATCTGGTGGACCGTATGGAGATGTACTCTGATTTGAAACGATTCTTCTGAACAGATCAAAGTGTTGTGTAACTACTAAGTTTTATATCCAGTGATTTGCAATCACTTGCTATGCAGCAGAGAGCTGGACAATGACTAGATATGATAGAACAATAATTGATGCCTTTGAGTGGAAAAGAGTATTGAATATACCATGAACTGCTAAAAGAACAAACAGGTTTGACCAAGAGAGGGTGAAATCAGGCTGCTCCTTGGAGGCAAGGATTCTGAAGTTTTGTTTGACATATTTTGGACATATTGCAAGGAGGGACCAGTCCTTGGAGAAGGACATCATGCTTGGAAGGGTGGAGGGACAGTGCAGGAGAGGAAGACCCTCGACGAGATGGATTGATTCAGTGACTGGAGTAATGGTGGTAGGTGTGTCAGAGACAATAAGATTGGCACAGGATAGAACAGGTTTAGGGCTGTTGTACATAGGGTCTCTATGAGTATCAGGAGACTTGACGGTACATGACCACAACAATATTGGTCTAGGAACCTCTAGTGGCCTAGAGATAAGGAGCTGCACTATAATCTCTAAAGGAAAGCTGTTTGAATCCCAAGGTCAGGCTGGTGGGTAGATGGTCCCCTCACTCTCCTGGCACTGTGCTGCTTGCTTGTATAGAGTCCCTTCAGTCCCTCACTCTCCTGGTAGGCTGGTAGGTGGGCAGTCCCCCCTTTTCTCCCTTCCCTCTGTCTCCTTTCTCCCCTCTTCTCCCTTCTCCTTCATCCTCCCTTCTGTCTTCTCCTTTCTCTCTTCTTTTCCCTCTTCCCTTCTCCCCTCTCTTTGTTAGCCCTAAACCACATACCTCAGGTTTCATACTGGTTCTGTGTTTGATTGGGGGTTTTGTTGTTCTACAGGTGGAGACAGTAAGGATGAGCTTTTAACATAGACCATCATGTGAGCCAGGTTAAACTTACTTTCTTGTCTTTCTGTCTTTCCATTATGCCTTTATCTCTCTCTCTCTCCATCTCTCTTTCTCTTACTCAGTACATCAGGGATGTATCCTTTCTCTATATCTTTTCAGTCTGTATATTTAACAGATAATTTGGGAGGTTAGACTTTATGAAAAAATGTGGCATTAAGATTGAGCTGTAGAAAAGTGCAACAATGAATGAACGGAAACCCTAAGTCTCTGTAAACTTTCATTAAAATTAATAGCAAAAAAGATTGAGCAGGTATTCCTCTTGGAATGATTCCGTCATTTAGTGGAGTCTTAGGTGTAGCTATGAGAGGAGCAGGATGCAGTGAAACTAGAAGTTTAAGACAAAGTAGGGGCAAAGGCCCCTCTCAATTTCAGGATCTATTTCTGAAAAGCCAACTTGGGACCAAACTGAGAGCCAACGTGATAGTTGTTGTGTGCCATTGAGTCGGAACTTACCCATAGCTGATCTTCCAGAGGGTTTTCAGAGGCAGTAATCTCATGGGAGGACATTGCCCGTCCTTCTCCCACAGAGCTGCTGCTAACAGCAAGTAAATCTCTTGCGACCTGAATGAACTCTGGTCAGTGAGTCTGGCAGACCAGCTGAGGTCTGTGCCTTCAACAAGTTCTTCTTCTACCTAGTGGGCTGCTTTGGCTCACATCCTTCAGAAACGTAAGTTGTTGCAAGCTTATTGAAGGTTCCTGTGGTATATCAGGGTATATTCAGACCTGAAAGGCTGAATCTTAGCCTTTATGGGGGTGAAGCTTCCTTTAATTTTCTAAATTTCCTTATCTAGTCTCCACTGGCTTTGGAGAAATAGTTGCTACCTGAAATTGCTTATTTCTGTAAGGCTTACAGTTTCCTTTATTTCAGTTGTCAGCCATATTATCATCAACTTACCAAACCAAGTTGCCATATAAACTTTAAGCAACACAGCCAGGGTAACTTCTTGCCTTGTAGTCACTACAGGTTATACACATCTGTTCATTGTAACCTTTAAAAAAAGTGCTAAAGGAGCGAGAGTGATGCAGCACCAGTGAGAGCGACGCAGCACGAGAAAGCCGCCACCAGACGGGAGAACGCCACCGCCAGACGGGAGAACGCCGC
>NW_006399762.1:24129099-24130130 GCF_000299155.1 Elephantulus edwardii
AAGTATGTAGAACAAAGCTTCAGAATCCTTGCCTCTAAGGAGCAGCATGGTTTTACCCTCCCTATCAAAAATCTGTTTGTTCTCCTAGCAGTCTTAGTTGCTTCACTTGCAGTAGAAGGTTGGACAATGAATAAGGGTGACCAAGAAAGTATCAATGTCTGTGAATTCAACAGAATGTTAAATATACCGTGGCGTGGACTGTTCAAAGAACAAACAAATCTGTCTTGGAGAAAGTGCAACAAGGTTGCTCCTCAGAGGCAAAGATATTGAAATTTCATCTCATATACTTTGAACATGTTGTCAGAAGGGGTCAGTACTTGGAAAGAGACAGTATACCTGGAGAGTGAGAGGGTCAGGGAAAAAAAAAGAAAACCCTCAATGAGATGGATTGACACAGTGAAATCTGTAACAAGCTTGAGCATGAGACATAATTGTGAGGATGGAGTATCTATGAGTTTTAGTCCACTTGACAGTATCTAACAACAACAACAACAACAACAACCAGTGGTCAAAATCTGGAAACAACCCAAATAATGAATCCAAATCAATGAATAGTTGGATAATTAGATTGTGATATATCTATATACTGTAATATTGTGAAGAAATAAAAAAAATACATTATTAATACAGAGGAGGCAGGTCTCTGGTCCAAGTAATTAAAGAACTATTACTATAGAAATAGGTATAAATCCATAAGTATTACCTCTAGCAAGGAGATCTGACATAAAAAACCCCACTTGGTACTGTATGATCTCAAGTGTATGAAATTCTAAAATGAGCGAAACTATTTTATAATGACAGTAAGCAAAGGAAAGAAATAAAGAAATTAGGGAGCTGAACAGAAGATTTCAAAGGGCAGCGTGGAAAGACAAAGAAAAATATTATAATAAAATGTGCAAAGAGCGAGAGTCAGAAAATCAAAAGGGCTGAACTCAGTCGGCATTTCTTAAGCTGAAGGAACTGAAGAACAAATTCAAGTCTTGAGTTGCAATACTTAAGGATGCTTTGGCAGAATACTAAATGGCCCAGGA
>NW_006399762.1:24131635-24132475 GCF_000299155.1 Elephantulus edwardii
AACAACAACAACATTTACTTGGATGCTTCTATAAAATGTCACTTGAACATATGTATCCTATAGGTCTGTCTTGAAGAGGGTGAAAGCAAGTTTCTCCTTGGAGGCAAACATTTTGAAATTCTTGTCTCACATACTTTGGGCATTTGTCCAGGAGGGATCATTCCTTGGAGAAGGACATCATACTTAGAAGGGTGGGGGTTTAGCACATGAGAGAAAGACCCTGGATGAGATGAATTGACACGATAACTGGGGCAATGGGATTACATGTGTCAGAGTCAGTAAGACTGGCTCAGAATAGAGCAGGTCCAGAGCTATTGTACATAGGGTTGCTATGAGTTAAGGGTGAGTAGATGGCACGTAACAACAACAACAAACATGACGATTTGCTAATTAAAACTATATTGAAGGCTATATTTTAATAGTTTAAGAGAGATTTTTAGTTATACATTTGAGTTTATGATTACTTGTCTACTGTCACAAGAAACAACACTTGTCAAATAGCATTACTACTGTTTTTGTGAGAAACTTTCTTGAAGTTGTAAACAGTGCTAGTCATGCAAAGCTGATTTTATTAAATGAATTTAAAATTGTTAATCAGATCATAGGCTTTTTCAAAATTTTCATTTTATATACAATTTGCTTACAAAGTTTATATACGTTGTGTTTCACAATATCCTTATGTTTCATACAATCTTTACAGTTAATTATATCTTATAAAATAGTTTGCTTGGCTCTACAATCAACACTCTTGGTACCAGCAGCCAAGAAATCAAGAGACGAATTGCATTGGGAAAGTCTGCTGTCAGGGACTTCTCCAGAGTACTGATGAGCAATGACATA
>NW_006399762.1:24133455-24141591 GCF_000299155.1 Elephantulus edwardii
AATAACACTGCTGTGAACATTGGTGTACAAATGTCTGTTTGTGTCCCAGTCCTCATTTTCTCAGGGTTTATTCCAAGAACTGTAATAGCTGGGTCATAGGGAATTTCTACATCCAGCTTTTTTAAGAAACACCAAAGTGCCTTACAGAGTGGTTGTACCATTTTACAATTCCACCAACAGTGTATGATAGTTTTATCTCTCCGCATCCTCCCCAACATTTATTGATTGCTGTCCTATTAAACTTGCCACTGCTATTGGAGTGAGATGATAGTTCATTGCTGTTTTGGTTTGCCAGGGACTTAGAGCATTTCTTCACGGGTCTGTTGGCCGTCTAAATGCCTTCCTCTGTAAAAGTTCTTTCCATGTCTTTGCCCATTTTTTAATTGTGTTATCAGTCTTTTTCTTGTGTAGGCCCTATAGCATTCTGTAAACTTTTGATATGAGAGAGACCCTTGTCTGAGATGGTATTACCAAATGTTTTCTTCACCTGTAGGTAGGAAAAAATTGACAAAAGTTTTTGATGTGCCCAAGGATTTAATCTTTAGAGGGCCCCATTAATTAATTTTATCTACTTCTGGTTGTGTATTTCTGGCTGAACTTGTCTTCCTTTTTATAAAAGCATATTTTAGTTTTATTAATTTTATGTAATAAATGTATTTTAGATATAACCTTTCAACAAGAAAAATTGGATCATAGTTACACATGGAAACTTTACTGCAGTATTCTTCATTATAAAGTCATTACTGTCAGCCTTTTTATACTATGGGTTAGGCCTTCCAAAGTTGGTCTTTATGGTTTGGGCATTTATCCCTAGGTCTATGATCCAACTTGAGTTGATTTTTTATGTACGGTGGGTGGTAGTAGTTTAGTTTGTAAGCACCATTTGTTGATGAGGTTGTCATTTCTCCATTTGATAGCTTTGTTTCTTTCCTTGTCGAATATCAGTTGGCCATAGATAGACGGATTAGTTTCTGGGTTCTCAATTTTGTTCCATTAGTCTATGTGCCTATCATACCAGTACCATGCTGTTCTGTTTATAACAGGTGAATAGTAGGTTTTGAGATCAAAGCGTGTTATGCCTCCCACCTCATTCTTGTTTTTCAGAAGTGCTTTGCTTATTCGAGGTCTCTTTCCTTTCCAAATGAACCTGGCAGTTGACTTTCCTATTTCTTTGAAAAAGGAATTTGTTATATGTATTGGGACTGCATTAAACATATAGATTGCTTTTGGTAGGACTATCATTTTCACTGTATTGAATCTTCCCATTTATATAGGTATTTTATTGTTTCTCACTGAAGTATTCTGTAGTTTTCGTTGTAAAGGTCTTTTGTCGCTAGGTAGGTTTTTTCCTAAGTAACTGAACTTGTGGTTGGCTATTGTAAATGGTATTGCTTCCTTAGTTTCCTTATCTTTTCTTTGTTATTTTGGAGGTACACCACTGACTTGTGTATATTGATCTTATATCCTGGCAAGCTACTAAGTTGATCTACTAGATCTAACAGTTTTTTGTTGAGTCTTGGGGTTTTCTATCATATCATCTACATACAGTGACAGTTTCATGATCTCTTTGCTGATTTGGTTGCCTTTTATTTCCTTCACTTGTCATATCGCTCTAGCAAGTACTTCCAATACATTATTAGATAGAAGTGATGACACTGAACATCCTTCTCTACTTTATCAAAATCTTACAGAAAGTGGCCGTGGGGCCAATCTATGGACCAAAAAGTGAATAAGGTTTTTTAAAATTTTATACTAACTTATTTACAAAGTTTGAATGCATTGCCCACAAAAGATCTTACCACTGTCCTTCACCTCACCCACTCATTGAATTGTGCAACCTTGTGATTAACACCCCATTCCCTCACCCATCCTCATCCCTCTATTTCCACCCCCCTCTTGGGTCCTTATACTCGTCCTATAATAATGATTTCATACAGTATTTGTCCTTGTGGGACTGCATTAGTTCACTCGCCATAATGCTCTCCAGTCCCTCCTGAGTTAAGTAGTGATTTACAAATTCATTGCTCCTGAGTGCTGCATAGTATTCCATTGTATGAATGTACCACAACTTTTCAATCCATTCATTTGTAGTTGGGCTGTTTGCATGTTCTTGAGATGGTGAACAATGCTGCTATGAACATTTGTGTACAAGTTTCCATTTGCGCCTCAGTTCTCATTTTCATGAATTATATTCCAAGCTTCACCTCAGCTGACCTAGCTGTTGGTCTATGTGTGTTCTGTTCTACAAAGGGTTTTAAAGGCGAGCTATTTCGGAAGTGGATGGCCAATCCTTCTTCCTAGTCTGTCTTAATCTGAATGCTCAGATTTAGAGAATTATCTGACAGACAAGCATTTTACAGAAAAAAAAGCGAAAGCTATTTCTCTAGTTGTGAAATTAACCATTAGTTTTAGTGTTGTTCCTGCCCTTGCACAAGTATCTTGACTCACTTAATTCTCTGCTCCACCATCCACCAGCATCCCCATCCACTCCTACCCACTCCCTTCAGCACTTATCTCCCCTTGTCCTGTCCTTTATCTGATTGCTTATATCTGAAGTTTTCTGGGCTTCTGTGATTCCAAACACTGCAGCTGCTAACAATTTCTTATGCTGTGGTCAGTGCCTTTTAAGTTTAGTGGTAATGTTTCCCAAGCGAGGACAATGTGTCCTGTAGAACTGGTGTATAGATTGTTTTCCTGTGTAGATCATAACAAACTGTGGCTAACTCTGAGAAGAATGGGACTCCTAGAACACTTGATAGTGCTAATGCGAAACCTATACTTGGAACAAGAGTTAGTTGTTAGAACAGAGCAAAGAAACACTGCATGGTTCAAAACTAGGAAGGGTGTATGCTATGGATGTGTGCTATCTCCATACTTTTTTGACCTATATGCAGAACAGATTATCCAGGAGGCTGGGCTGTATTAGAAGTGTGGCATCGGGATTGGTGGAAGATTCATCAGCAATCTGCATTATGCAGATTACACAACCCTGCTTGCTCAAACTGAGGAGGATCTGAAGAGATTGCTGCAGAAGGTCAAAGACTGCAGCCTTCAATATGGATTAAGGCTCAATATCAAGAAGACAAAGATTCTCACCACTGGACCAATTGTCAGCATCATGATAGATAGTGAAAATATTGAGATTGTTAACAATTTTAGTTTGCTTGGCTCCACAATCAACACTCTTGGTACCAGAAGCCAGGAAATTATTATATTTCTAAGATTTGTTTATATTGATGTATACCACAGGATTTCATGTACATTGACTATATATTATAATATTTGAGTACACCTTCATATATCCATTTCCTGTTCCTTAGTTAGGTATGTGAGGTATATCTAGATTTCTGCTATTGTGACAATACTACTAGATAGTTTCATTAATTATCCTATAGTACATATGGATGAATTTAATTTTAGTTTATACCCAATATGGTGGACAGTGTTTGGTGGAGCTCCCCGATGAAAACAAGCTTTGAGGCAGGAGTGGCATCCATTTCTGTAATAGCTTGCTTCCAGAAATCCTATGAACCTGGAAAGAGGACGAAAGTTATACAGGTGTCCAGGTCTTTCATTCATAGGGCCACTATGAGTCATCTCCGACTAAATTGCACTTAACAACAACAACAACAACAACAACAACCCAATATTGCATTTTCTAGGTCTAGAAAAGAACGATTCTAGACTATATAAATGTTCAAATTTCCAGGATACCTCTATGTGTTCCAGTTTGATTATACCAATTCAATTCCCACCACATGCATTGACTTTGAAGTATAATGTACAATCCCATTTTCAATTAAAAAACCCCCAACCCTCCAGCCAACCCAATGCTATTTCCTTTATGTAATTCCAATCCCTTAAATAGTTTCTTATTTCTTTTCTTTACATTCCTCTCTTTATGACAACACAAAAAAATTTGCCTGAATCCTATCAGTTGCCCAGTTGCCATTAAGTCAATTCCCACTTAAGGCCATACCGTGTGTGTCAGAGTAGAACTCCTTAAAACTCCATAGAGATTCAGGGGCTGGTGTTTCAAAAGCAGATCACGATCACCAAGTAGATCTTTTTTCTGTGATGCCCCTAGGCGGACTAGATTCTTACTGGTTAGTTGCCAATAATTTTTGCTTGCACCACCAAGAGATTGCTGGAAAACAGCAATTATTGACCCTCTCCCCTTTTATTTTCAGAGAAAGTTCTTACTGCAAAGAACCACCCTTCCACAGAAGACTTAGAGAAGAATCTCAGATATTCATGTTATTTACACTCCCCCAAACTCCTGAAAATGTTTTATTATTGTATTTGTACCCACTCACCAATTTGGACAAAATATTTGACTTGAAAAAATTTTAATTAGGCTTCTATCCTTCCTCCAGGCTGCTGAACTTTCCTACCTGAGACTGTATGGACCTTTTCTTAGTGGTCCTTCCTAAGAATGGGCCAATCAAGGAAACATATTTCATGATCAATTATCCCACTATTGTCACTGGTCTCCTAAATTATCTTCGTTTTTAAAAAAACACATTCTTTAAGTTGGTTTGCATACAGTAATTCATATACGCTGGTTTCATACATGTACACTATTTTATACATTCTTTTATTTACATTGTTTCATACAATTACTATACATTGTATTCCATATATTTAATTACCTTTGATCTATCTGGTGGCCTACTGGCAAGAAGCAGCTTTGCAATATCAAAGGCACGCAGTTCAAAATCACCAACAGCTCTGAAGGAGAAGGATTGACATTCTCCTCCCAGGAAATTATTAACTTCCTTTGGAAACCTCCTGGAGGTCCAGCTATGAGTTGGTTCTGACTTGATGGTACATAGTAACAACAACAACAACAACAACAACAACAACAAAATGCCTATTATTACCCTATCTTCTTGAGTCCTCATTGAATCTTTCTTATTCTTTTACCCCACCATCTGTCCAACATGTTCCACTATCCTAGTGATTTCCAGCCCACCTACACGCTTTCTGCCCCTTTTTCTTCTTTCCCCATTTGAACTTTTACGTATCCTACTAATTATTCTTCTATTTTACATTAATGGCCTTATGCGGTATTTGTACTTATAAGACTGAGCTTGTTCACTCAACATAATGCTCTCTAGGCTTTTCCATGTTATATAGTATTTTACATCCTTTTCCTCAGTGATATATAGTATTCAATTGTTTGAGTGTATCATAATTTCTCAATCCATTTGTCTGTTGATGGACATTTGGGCTGTTTCCATTTTCTTATTTTTGTGAACAACACTGCTATGAACATGGCATGCATATCTTCATTTGTGTCTAAGTTCAATCTTTCTTGGGGTGTATTCTTAGCAGTGAAATAGCTGTGCCATATGGAATTTCTATGTTCAGCTTCTTGAGGAAACACCAAACTGCCTTCCAGTGTGGTTGTACCATTTTTCAGTTCTACCAACAGTGCATGATAGTTCCAATCTCTCTACATCCTCTTCAACATTAATTGGTTGATGTCCTGTTAACTTTGCGACTATACTCAGTTGTGATGATATCTCCTTTTTGTTTTAATTTTCGTCTCTTTGATTGCCAGTGATTTAGAGCATTTTTTCATGTGTCTGTTGGACCATCCTAATGTCTTCTGTTGTGAAAATTCTTTCCATGTCTTTTGCCCATTTAGAGGTCATTTAGTATTCTGTAAACTCTTATTATGAGACACTTGTCTAAGATGTTATTGCCAAATGTTTTTTTTTTTCTCACTGTGTAAGTTTTCTTTTCACTCTATTGGAAAAAAGATTTTTATGTACACAGGGACTTGATTTTTAAAAGGTCCCATTTATTGATTTTATCTTCTCCTATGTGTGTATCCTTACCTATATTTGAAAGTCTATTTATACCATAGTTAGGGAGTCTACCTTATGCTGAAGATCATTAAAAACCAACTAGCATGGTACATAGACAAAGAACTGCCAGAAATGAAAGCTGGGTTTACTAGAGGTCTTGGCACCAGAGAGATCACTGAGGTTGTCCCATGGATCCTGACTGAAAGTGAAGAATACTAAAAAAATGTCTATCTGTTCTTTATTGACTATACATTGGCATTTGATTGTATGTATAATAATCAGATGCACTTTAGTCCTCAGACTGACATCATTATTCCTCAATAATTTTGAGAGAACCTTAAGTACAGATTTCCCCAGTACAATGTGTCTCTTCATTTCCTGACTGCTGGTATCAAGTGTATTAATTTTGGATCCAAGTAAAATGAAGTTGTTGACAATTTCAATCTCTTCTCCATCCATAATGACGTTGTTTATAGGTCCAGGGGTAAGAATCTTTGTCTACTTGACATTGCAATGCAATCCATATTGAATGCTCCATTCCTTGATTTTCTGCAACAAGTATTTCAAGTCCTCCTCACTTTCAGCAACCAAGGAGTGTTATCTGCATAACACAGGTTATTGA
Organism: Elephantulus edwardii; assembly: GCF_000299155.1. Classification (NCBI taxonomy): domain Eukaryota; kingdom Metazoa; phylum Chordata; class Mammalia; order Macroscelidea; family Macroscelididae; genus Elephantulus; species Elephantulus edwardii. The sequence goes on from NW_006399762.1 coordinate 24,139,894, forward strand.
TGAGTCTCCCTCCAATCCTGATACCACATTCCTCTTCATAGAGTCCAGCTTCTCGAATAATTTACTCATAATACAGATTAAATAGGTATGAAGAAAGAATACAGCTCTGACACACTCCCTTTTTAATTGCTTTTGGATTTAGGATTGTAATTTTCACTACGTTGAGTCATTCTACCCATGAACAGCGACTATTTTTCCATTTAGTTAGGTTCCTTATTGTTTCTTGTAATTGTGTTTTGTAGTTTTTCTTATAAAGGTCATTTGGTCTCTAGTTAAGTTTATTCCCAAGTATTTAATCTTGTGGTTGACTATCATGAATGGCCTAGTGGCAAGGAGCTGTACTGAAATCCCAAAGGCATGTTGTTCAAGGCCACCAGCTGCTACATGGGAGGAGGATGGGCAATCTCCCCCCATGCAATTACCTGCCTCTGAAAACCCACTGGAGGGTCAGCTGTGGGTTGGTTCTGACTCTACTGTACACAACAATAACATTGCTATTTTTTTTAATTTATTACTAATTTCAATGAAAATTTACAGAGACTTTGGATTTCCATTCACTCATTGCTGCCCTTTGCTCCCCTCCCAAACCTCCTGCCAGTACACTACCCTCTTGGAAAAGGAAAAGAAAAATTCTTTCATTGTTTTACCATCCCTCCCCTTAGGTCCACTCCACTACACAGCTTTCACTCTGGACTCCTGTCATGACAAAAATACCTAATAACATATCCAGCTTAAACAGTTTTCTCCCTCATCTGTTTCAATGCAGCATACATTATTGAACTCGACTTTCTCAGTCTCCTTCCAACCCTGAGGTCAGTCTTGTTTTACAACAGTGGCACCATGCAGTATTTGTCCTTTTGTGACTGAGATCCTTCACTCTATAAGGTCCTCCAGGGTCACCCATTTTAAATAATATTGCATGAGTTCCTTGTTTTTCAATGCAGCGTAGTATTCCATTGTGTGACTATACCACAGCTTCTCTATCCATTCGTTTGTTAACGGGTACTTAGATTGTTTCCAACTCCTTGCTATTGTGAACAAAGCTGCGATAAACATGAGTTTGCATATATCTGCTTGGATGCCAGTTATGGTCTCTTTGGGGTATATTCCCAGTAGGGAATTGCTGGGTCAAATGGTATCTCTATTTGCAACTTTTTGAGAAAGCGCCATAGTGCCTTCCACAGTGGTTGTACAATTTTACACTTCCACTGACAGTGAATAAGGGTTCCAGTTTCTCCACAACATCACCAGCATGTGTTGCTTGCTGTTCTGTTAAATTTTGCTATTCTGACTGGAGTCACATGATATTTCATAGTTGTTTTGATTTGCATCTCTCTTAGAGCTAGGGATTTTGAACATTTCTTCATGTGCTTGTTAACCATCTGTATGTCTTCTTTGGTGAAGTGTCTGTTCATATCCTGTGCCCATTTTTCTATTGGATTAGTTACCTTTGTCTTGTGATGCTCAAGTTATTTTATAAATTCTGGATATAAGTCCCTTATCTGAGATGTCATTACAAATATTTTTTCCCAGTCTGTGGCTTCCCTTTTTACCCTGTTGGAGAAGTTTTTGGATGTGCATAGGGATTTGATTCTTAGAAGATCCCATTCATCTATTTTATCTTCTCCTGGTTGTAGGTTTTTCAGGATATTTGGAAGACTGTTTATGTTGTGGATTAGGACTTCTAGCATTCTTCCA
>NW_006399762.1:24142746-24146334 GCF_000299155.1 Elephantulus edwardii
GTGAAGTGTCTGTTCATATCCTGTGCCCATTTTTCAATTGGGAGATGCCATTGATTTTTGTATACTAATCTTCTTGCCCTTAGTCTCTTAAAAAAATTCTCATTTGTAGAATGGATATACTCCTCTGGTTCTTTAAAGTCTGAAGCACTTACCTGTGGTGTCTTTCCTTTTCTGTCTGTCACTGATCTAGCTCTTGTTAAAATCCCCTCCTTCTCCTAACATTTCTAACATCTGGTATGGTTTAGAGGACTCTTGTCTGAAAATAGAATTTCTTTCCAGGCCGTGATATAAATTTCTAGTAAAAGCAAATGAATGAATATATAATAAGAAAGAACATTTCACAAGGAAGTTGCCCTGGAAGTGAGCTGTTGTAGTAAAACAAGGCAATTGCCTATTATTTAGTCCCAGTAGCCTGATCACTCTGCCCATTCGGAATTTGTGTGGTTTTCTGTTCCAGTGCTTTGCAGACTGTGTGGATTACAGTATATACATTGGCCCTTGTTATGTAGCAAGTGCAAACAGCTGGACTTCTTGCTGTTCATCCAGTGCCAAGATAGTTGTTCCTTATAAGAGCTTTTAACTGCTTTTGCCGTTAGCAACGTTGGCGAATGGGAAATCAAACATTTTATCTAGTGGTTTGTTAACTTACCGCTATTTTCCAGATGTTTTCTACAGGCTGGTCCTCAGATGTTGATTTGTGATGGCGTTGATATTTTCTTTCTAGAGCATTTTATTATTTCTGAGAGGTTATATTTAGTTTCTTTTGTGAGAAATGTCTTTTCCAAACTCTTTGTTCCTGATGACACACAGTTATTTTTGTGTTTTTTGTTCATCCCACAAACTACAGAACTTGGCATGATGGTAGACATGACTAGACAAAAGAAATCTTAGGAAAACCACAGCACCAAACTCTTACTGCTAGCACAGCTACGAGATGCACTGATGGATTACAAATCCATGGGATTGTAGAATCAGAAGGGATTAGTTACTCCAATTGTCTCTTTATTCACAAAACCTGACTGGAATATATAGATGTTAAGAATCCTGTCCTGGACCACACAGCTAGTCATTAATAAAACCAGAAATAGAAACCAGGCCTCCTAGACATAGGAAAGTAATTTTTGTTTCTTGCTGAGTTGACTCTGTGGTGACCCCATGTACAAGAACGAAGTGTTGCCAGTTCTTAGGGCATCCTTCAGTCACACATCATTCGTGTAATTGAACCTATTGTTATGGTCCCTGTGTATTTTGAGTACTTCCTAACTAAAGACCTTGTATGTTAGCACTATATTGCACACTATTCTACTATGATCCATAGAATTTTCATTTCCCCAATCTTGGAAATAAATATCAAGATCTTTCTTCCCAGTCTGTATTAATCTGGAAGTTCCACTGAAACCTGTTCATGAAAGGAGATCCCACTGGTATTTGAGACTCTAGTGGCTTAACTTCCAAAATCATAGTAACAACTCATTGCTGGTTTGCAATACTGTTGGTTAGATCTTTGCGCAGGTTTTCAGAGGATGTAAATTGCATGGCTCATCTTTCTCCTGTGGACCTGATAGTGGATTTGAACAGCCAGAGAGACATCATCCTTGAGTTAACAGCAGCTGTATACAGACTATGCCACTAAAGCCCTTTATTATAGAGTACTGCTGCTGCTGTTGTTAGATGCTGTCAAGTATGACTCATAATGACCCTATGAACAACAGATCTGAACCCTGTGCTATCTTGTGCCATCATCATAATTTTTTTACACACCCCATTGCTGTAGCATTTTGTCATTCCATCTGGGTGAAATTCTTCCTCTCTCTCTGAGCCTCCCCTTTTCCATGCATGATGTCCCTTTCCAAGTAATAGCCTCTCCTGACAATATGCCTAAAGTATGTTAAACAAAGCTTTGTCATCTTTGCCTCTAAGGAGCACTCTGGCTGCACTTTCCCAAGACATATCTGTTTGTTCTTTTGGCAGTCCATGGGATATTCAGCGCTTTTCTCCAATACCACAAATCAAAGGCATCACCTATTCTTCTGTCATCCTTATTCATTATCCAGCTCTCAGATGCATAACAAGTGATAGTAAAGACAATGGCCTGAGTCAGGCACATATTAGTCTTCAAACAGACATCATTGTGCCTCAGTAATTTGAAGAGGTCCCTCACTTTAAACTTTCCCAAAGCAATATGTCTTCTGATTTCCTGACTGCTGATGCCAAAGGTGCTGATTGTGGATCCAAGTAAGATGAAGTCATTGACAATTTAATTTTTTTCTCTCCATTTATCGTGATGTTGCCTGTTGGTGAGAATTTTTCCGTTTTTTGAAGTTGAGATGTAATCCATATTGAAAGTTCTGTCTTTGAACTTCTGCTGCAAGTGCTTTAAGTTTCCTGCACTTTTAGCAAGCAAAATTGTGTTGTTGGCATAATTCAAGTTGTTGATGAGTATAGGCTGGTTGGATTTTAAAATCAGGAAGTATTATCTACTCATAAATCCCTTTCTAATAAAACATAACCAGCATTCATGTATGTAAAGTGATTTTATTGCCCTGGACCATCCTGCTTCCCCTTACTGTTGAATCCATCCCAACTCATAGGTGCCCACTGTTGTTGTTATGTGCAGTGACGTCACCTTTGACTCACAGAGACCCTATGTACAATAGCTCTGAACACTGTGCCCTGTCCTGAGCCAGTCTCACTGACTCTGACACACCCACCCGTATTACACCAATTACTGTGTCAATCCATCTCATTGGGGTCTTCCTCTCCTGCGGTGTGCCTCCAACCTTCCAAGCATGATGCCATTCTCTAAGGACTGGTCTCTCCTAGTCACGTGTTCAAAGTGTGTGAGACGGAGCTTCAACATCCTTGCCTCCAAGGAGCAACTTGGTTTCACTTTCTCCAAGACAGACATGTTAATGCTTTTGGTGGTCCATAGTAAGTTCAAGACTCTTATGCATCACCACAACTAATTGGTACCCATTAGGATAAAGAATTTCCTCATAGGGTTTCCATTAAAAAAAAAAGCGCACCCTGAATAGGATGATTTTACTAGTGAATTCTATCAAACATTCAGACAAGAGCTGTCATCATTCCTACATAAAGTATTTAGAATAATAGAAAAATATGGAATTCTCCCAGACTCACTCTATGAACCAAACATATTCCTGAAAAATAAGTCAGGTGAAAATAGAAAGCTATAGACCAATATTTCTCATGAACATAGATGTAAAAATCCTCAACAAAATACTGGCCAGTAAAAATCTAACAGTAGACATAACAAATAATTCAATCACTCAAAGGTAATAAAGGAGGTCAGAATTGCTTCCACTGTGGAAAGCTGAGTCACTTCAGTAGACAGTGTCACAGACGAGAGCCACAGATAGGCAAGGGAGTAGAGAGGAAGCTCCCACTCACTTGCTTTAAGTGTAGATTTGAAGAACACTTGGCCAAGGGTGGCTCACATCAGATCCTCATGGCTGACAGGACTGAGAGGCCCCAGCTCCCAGCTGGAAACAAAGGAGGATGCTTCAATGATTTAGATCCTCCCAGAAGAGCTGTGGGTGAGCATTAACATTACTGGTAAGTATATTC
>NW_006399762.1:24146914-24148519 GCF_000299155.1 Elephantulus edwardii
GAGAATACTCCATCCCCTTTTCCTTATGAATCAGGGTGAAGTCTCTCTCAGGGAGGAGTGATAGGGAATGGCAAAGGACACACTGACAAAGGAGACTAATCAGAACTGGCTTTGACAAGCACTGTGGCAACTGGACAATTAAAACAGACTTTCAAGGGGGAAAAAAAAAGAAGAACGAACTGGGGTGGGGAAGGGTAGAGAAAATAGTGCAACAATGAATGAATAAAACCCCAAAATCTCTGTAAATGTTCATGAAAATTAATAAAACTTAATAATTAAAAAAATTGATCAGATTCAGCAGCAAAAATTGGGAATCTCAGCACCAACAAGGAAGAAACAGTAGCAGCAGCATCTTGTGTCCTTCAGGCCCAGAGATTTCTGCACCACTCTGACTAAACCTTACAGGATCAACAACGGCCTCAGCAGAGAATCAGAGACCAACTTGAGACAGAACCAGAAGCCTTAAAACCAAGCTTGCTGGAGGACTGCAGGAAGATGTCATAACCATAACCGGTAGGACTAAAAGAATTTTGTGACACTGACTGAAGCAATGAGCTGAAAGTCAAAGAGCCTGTGATCACACTTGAAAAGGTGACAGGACTGCAGGATTGTATTTGGTTGCCAACCTGAATTATAGCCTGTCAACTTCCCTAATAAACCTCATAACTCCAAAAAAAAAATTCAAGGATGGTTCAACAATCAACATAATTCATCACATTAACAAAACAAAGAACAAGAGCCACATAATTGTATCAATTGTTGCAGAAAAGGCCTTTGGCAAAATCCAACATTCCTTCCTGTGAAACACTCAATAAAATAGGAATAGAGGGAAATTTCCTCAACATAGTGAAAAGTATATATGCAAAACCCTGAGTCAACATTGTTCTCAATGGAGAGAGAAAAAAGGCATTTCCTTTGAGAACAGGAACTAGGCAAGGATACCCACTCTCACTGTTTGTATTCAATATTGTATTGGAAGTCTTCAACAAGAGCAGTAAGTAAAGAGTAGGAAATAAGAGGTATCCAAATTGTTAAAGAGGAATTAAAACTACCTCTGTATTCAGATATATGATAGTATACTTAGAAAATGCTAAAGATTCATCAAGAAAACTATTGGACATAGTTGACAAATCAGTAAAGTAGCATGATACAAAAACAACATACAAAAATCAGTTAGATTTATCTATGGTAACAAAGAGAATATAGAAATGAAGCTAAGAAAAACAGTATCAATTACAATAGCTAATCACAACATGAAATACTTTGGAACAAATCTAACCAGAAAAAAAAGACTTATACGAAGAAAATTATAAAACATTGCTGCAAGAAACAAAAAGATGTCATAATGAAATATCTGTCACAAAGGGACAGATACTACATAGCACCACTCTTAAAAAGCAGGTCATGGGGGCTTGGGAGGAGAATAGGATAAGAATGGATAGATAATCATCATTGCATTGGAACTGATGAAAGAAAGAACCATTTAAAATGAATATGTGATTAGGCATTATATATACAACAACAACCCGGTATAAGAGGTACATCATTGCAAAGAAGACTGAGGGTAGGTGAGGAAGGTAGATAATTGTGCAGCAATGAATGAAT
>NW_006399762.1:24148757-24152889 GCF_000299155.1 Elephantulus edwardii
TGCATACTCCTACGATAAAAATAATGCCCTAAAATATACTTTTAGACTATTCTCTCCCCCATAGACTTCAATGCCGTAAACATATTTCATCCAGTTTTTCTCAGTTTTTTAAAGTAAACTGTGGGAGTGGGAAGGGTGGGAGAGGGGGTAAAATGTGCAACAGTGAATGGATGAAAATCTAACTTCTCTGTAAATATTCATTAAAATAACAGTGAAAATAAAATATTATTTAAAAAAATCCTTAGGGAAATTCAGTCTAGGGCTTGCTTCTCTAGTAGCTCCTCCTAGAGGAGGAAGTTTTACTCTATACTTCTTCCAATAAACTTTGCTTAACCATATTAAAAAAAAGAGAGAGAGACAAAAAGAAACCGATAGATTGGGAGGAAAATACCATGTACATGGATAGGAAGACTCAATAATCTGAAAATGACAGTTTTACCAAAGGCAATTTACACGTGCATTCCCAACACAGATGCCAATTCCATTCTTCAACGAGACAGGAAAGATAATTTCCAATTGTCTGGAATGCAAAGAGATCCTAAATAAACAAAGCACTATTGAAAAAAGAGGAACAAGGTAGGAGGCATCATACTTTCTGATCTCAAATCCTACTTATACAACCGTGGTGGTCAAGGCAACATGATACTGGTCCAGTGACAGACTCACGGATAAATGGAATAGAATTAAGAACCCAGATATTAATTCATCTACATATGGTCAATTGATTTTTGACAGATTAAGTCAGTTAAGTGGGGAAATGACAGCCTCTTTAGCAAATGGTGTTAGAAAACCATCTGTAGAAAACTCAAGCAACACCCACACCTCATATCATGCACAAACCCCAACTCAAGGTTGATCATAAACCTAGGAGTAAAACTAAAGACTATAAAATTAATCAGAGAAATAATGAAAAAAGCCTTAATCTACAACATGAACAGACTGAAATAAATGAACGGGACCTTCTGAAAATCAATCCCTATGCATATAAAAAAATGTCCCCAACAAGGTAAAAAGGAAACCCATTTGGGAAAAATATTTGGCAAAGACATATTGATAAGGACATATATCTAAAATTCATATAACACTCCAGAATTTCAACAAGAAAAAGGTAAACAATCCAAACACAAACTAGACACAATATATATGACACAAGATAGGCACTTCACCAAAGAAGAAGTTCAAATGGCAAACAAACATATGAAGAAATATTCAAAATTCCTAGCATTGGAGAGAAGCAAATCAAAACAACTATGAGCTATCATTTTACCCCAGCAACAATGGCAGAGTTAAACAGGGCAGCAAATAACCAACATTGGCGGGGTTGTGGAGAGATTGGAACCCCTATTCACTGCTAGTGGGAGTGTAAAATGGTACAGCCACTATGGAAGGTGGTCTGGCACTTTCACAAACAGTTGGAAATAGAAATACTATTTGATCCAGAAATCCCACTACTGGAAACACACCCTAAAGAGCCTTGACTCAAATAGATGTATGCACACCCATTTTTATTGCTATGAAAAGATGGAAGCTTATCAACTGTCCATCAACAAATGAATAGAAAAACTGTGATACAGTCACACAGTGAAATACTATGCAGAACTGAAAACCAATACATTTGTAAAATTCTACACAGCATGGGTGAGCCTGCAAGACAATATGCTTAGTGAAATATCTCAATCACAAAAGGATAAATACTACATAACACCAGTATTAAAAAATTGAACCAACATGAGGGGTTTCAGGGAGAACAGAAAAAAGAGTGGATAGATAATGAACACTGCATTGGGACAGATGAGAGGAAGAACTGTCCGCAAGGAATGTATGATTAGGTAATATTTGTATGATACCAATCTGGAACATGAGATACACACAGTGGACTAGGAAAGGGGGAGGGAGGAAAATGTGTAACAATTTGAATGAACAAATGAATGAACAAAAACCCAAGTTTTATGTAAAGTTTTATTAAAATCACAATTTAAAAAAGTCATTGATGGGAGGAGATTGCTTATCTTTCTCCTGCAGAACAGCTGGTCAATTAGAATGCCTGCCTTTTGTGTTGGTAGTGCAAGCTTCTATGCACTACGTCACCGTGGGTGAACTGTCTATCACACAGAGGGCTTTTCCAGGTACTATTTCTATATCTCCATTCTTCATTTTCTACTTTCCCCTCCCCCCTACTGTCCTACCAGGTAGACCCATGTGGGACTGCTTGTAGATTCATGATGATCTGTTTGTCTATCCCTAATGATAGAGAGCAAGGAGAGAGAATCAAGTTCAGAATTTGCTAAAAAAAAGTTTGAGAGTTTGACAGCAGTTTATAAAGAACATTATTTATAAATAACTAACTAAGAAATCCACCTTTGTCCTATAGCCTTGGGACACATTATCAGGTGAGACCAGTCCCTGGGGAAAGACATCATAGTTGGTAAAGTAGAGAGGGTCAGAAAAAAGGAGAAAGACTAAAGAAGGTGTATTGACACAGCAATTTGATAGGCTCAAACAAGGCAACGATTGTGAGGATGATGCAGTCCAGAGCAGGGTTTTGTTTTGTTGTACATAGGGTCACGATGAGAGGGAAAGCAACTCAACGTCACCTAAGCAGCAACCTAACAGATGTGACCCAAACATGGGAAATGTACATGGGAAACACCGTTACAAAAACATATTCTTTGAAAATCAAGGGTGACAACGTTCAGAATAAAGCTCCCAAACTTTAGCAGAAATTATCATAAAACTGTAGGTAGACTTACATTATATAACACAAATTTTAAACTCTGGATCTGGGCCGAAAACCTCACCTGCTTTAGGTTTTCAAACAGACACTTAAGAGCTACAGAATAATAGAGTTGAGCAACGAAACACTTTAAGATTTGGTTGTAATCTATGGACTGTCAACTTGGGGGTAACTGGTAAAGCAATCTGTGGTCTTTTTTGTCTATTTTAATTGATGATATTTTTCCTATAGCTAGTCTTACAGGAGAAATGGAAACACAGCTGTGGCGTGGTAAACCCACACAGTGAAGAAAGCGGTGTTCAGCGAGTAACAGGAAAATCCTCAGAATAGCCCTTCTAACAAGTCTGCTGGGTTCCTTTCTGAGCTCAATGATGATTTATGTATACACAGTCCTGAGAGCAGCATAGGATTCAATGACATACCGAGGCGGAAGGAAGCCCATAGTTTGTTCGGAATTAGACCAAAGTTAGCCGGGAAAGTCTGGAGTATGAGCTTCAAAATCCAAGTCAAGATTCCTTTCTGACAGAATGGGCATGATCTGTTTAGGTGATCACTGGCTAGGTGATCTGGTTAGTGGTCACTGCTGACCGCTCTAAAATGGAACATAATAGAGGGTCCTGGATAGAGTAGGGGAAATAAAAGAAAAACCAGACCAAACTGAAAATCATAAAGTGACCTGACTTGCTGGTCTAACAGAGACCTATGGAAATCCTGATAGTACTGCTCTTAGGGATCCTTTGAGCTTTCAACCAAACAAAAGACATGCTTATAGTAAGGTAAATAATATCAGGGAGATATTAACTCTTTAGAATGATCAATAATACAGGGTCAGAAAATACAATAATTGCCTAGGGAGAAAGTTTAGAAGCAGGAAAAGATAAGATAGAAAAGTGAACAAAAATTAGAATCATAGGGAGGAAGTAGGAAGAGTGTTACAAGGTGGAGACATAACGTCATAAAATAAAATTTGCATGATTGATTAATTGGAAAACTAATTTGTACCATAAAGATTCATTCAAAGTACAACACGTTTTTCCTTTCACTTCCCCCCACCCCCGCCCCCGTTGTGTACCATCAAGTTGGATCTGCCTGGCACAGGAGGAGATTACTACTTCTCCAGCAAAGCATCTGGTGAATTCGAACTGCGTGCCTTTGGGATTGCAGCACAGCTTTTTGCCACTAGGCCACCAGAGCTTCCTTGTCATTCACTTTTATACCATTATTCATGTTGTTGTTGTTGTTCTTGTTACGTGCCTTCGAGTCATTTGCGACTCATAGCGACCCTATGTACAAGAGCTCTAAACTCTGTTCTATCCTGTGCCAACCTAGCCATCTCAAATGCATTTATTCCCACCACTCTAGTCACAGAATTGATCCATCTCATCGAAGGTCTTCCTC
>NW_006399762.1:24154515-24157977 GCF_000299155.1 Elephantulus edwardii
TCTTGGTCTTTTCTTCTTTTTCAGTCTTTGTAATGATCTTTTACATTCTTCATGGACCATTTTCTTGATATCCTCCCAGAGCTCATTTGGCCTATGCTCGTTAGTGCTCAAAGCCTCAAACCTGTTCCTGAGATGGTTTTGAAATTCGAGTGGGATAGACTTAAAATCAAATTTTGGTTCCTGTGGACTTGATTTAATTTCCTTAACTTCAGCTTGAACTTGCATATGAGTAGTTGGTGGTCTGTCCCACAATCAGCACCTGGCCTGGTTTTCACTGATATTGAGCTTCTCCACTGAGTCTTTCATATACATCATTTAATTCACGTATATTTTGTTTTACATAATCATTTCTGTACATTGTGTTTGTTTTATATAATTAGTTATAATTTGCTTGTTCAGTAATATTGACTCATTAATGACCCATGTTATACAGATGACACTACCTTTCTTGCTGAAAGTGAGGAGGATTTAAAGCACTTGTTGCAGAAGTTCAAGGAATGCAGCCTTCAGTATGGATTACTTCTCAGTGTCAGGTAAATGAAGTCTCTTAGCACTGGACCGATCCGATAGACAACATCATGATAGATGGAGAAAAGATTGAAACTGTCAAAAACTTCATCCTGCTTAGATTTACAATCAACATCCTTGATACCAGCCATCAGGAAATCAGGAGACCTATTACACTGAGAATGTCCACAGTAAGCCATCTTTTCAAATTATTAAGGAGCAATGCTGTCAATTTGAGAAAGAAGGTGCAACAGATTCAGGACATGGTCTTTCTAATCACTTACTATATATCTGAGAGCTGGACAATGAATATGGATGACAGAGGAAGAATTGACCCTTAACTGGGTGGATTGATACAGTGACTGCTGCAATGGACTGTAGTGTGTCAGGAAGTGTTAGAATGGCCCAAGATAGGACAGGGTCCAAACAGTTCACAGGGTTGCTATAGGTAGTACTCAACTTGATGGCAAGATGGACAAATTTACTGCCTCTGAAAACCTGCTAGAGGGTCAGCTAAGGGTTGGTTCTTACTCAGTGGTTTACAGCAACAAATAAAGGGGAGATGAGTGAATAAGCTCACCTGTTTAGCTAACCCAACTATTCAAAATAATTAATTGTTTCAAGTAAATATAATCTGATAATATCAACTTGTTGCTTTATCAAACTGTTCTATTTTATTTATACATATATTCCATTTGCCTATTAATATCTTAGGGCCTAGGGTGATTTTTTCCCCTTGTTGTGAACTGTCAAATTGGATCCGACTAGCACAGAGGAAATTGCCCTTCCTTCTCCAGAGGAACATCTAGTGTATTTGAACCATGCTCCTTTGGTATTGCATGCAGTGCAGTTTCTTGCCACTAGGCCACCAGACGTCCCTCCTAGATTAATTTTTTATTCTCTTATTTACTTGTCCAATCTGCACTAAGTATTTTAAATGACAAACTGATCCATGAAACCAAGGCCTGTATGCCAGGAGGTGTGAATTATTGATTAGGGTACACAATCCTTTAGAGGAAAATTCCTGTGGATTGAAAATTCCTGATCTGATAGAACTGTGTGGGCACTATTTCTTCCATGTCCTCACTAAGCCCTAAAACACTGACATTTTTATTCCTCTAAAATGTCACAAAAAATAAATCTCAATAAATTTTATCATAAAAGCCAGCACGAAGACCTTTAGTCAGCAAAACTGATGAGTGTCTGTGTGTGCTTGTGGTAGCACAAAGCTAGAGTGACAATGTTATAAAAACAAAATGTTTATTTGGAAGGCACCTGTGAAAGCAAGAAGAAGGGTGCTGTTGCCAGGTGATTTACTTCTTCCCATAAAATAGCTTACGAGTTCTGGTGACATTGTCTTGTGGGGAGTTGCACTTCTAATACAAGGCTGCACTTCTCGGAGGTTCAAATCTGATGGTGGCTGTACAGAAAAAAACTATGACAGCCTTTTCCTGTTTATTTTATAACCTTGTAAACTCACTGGAGATTCACCCATGAAGTTGGTTCTGACTCCATGGCAATAAGAGAGAGGTTAGATTGCTTAACAACTTTGAAAAGAGTATAAACGGAAGGGAATATTGCTACCAGCAAGGAAGAAGCAATGAAAGAATTGGGGGTGTCCTTTGGGGCCAGGGATTTCTGCGTTGGTTGTACCAGGATCTACAGGATAGCAGCAAGAGCAGAGAATCAGAGACCACAAATTTAAGACAGAGCTACTTGTAACTACTGTCCCACAGAGCTGGAGCCAGTAGCTTTCACCCAAGCTTGCTAGAGGACTGAGAAGAGATGCCATAATTGACAGGACAAAGAGAATTTTCAATTGTGGCTAACCTTGAGGAAAATGGGAATCTCAGAACACTAGATTGTGTTTATACGAAACCTATACTTGGACCAAGAAGCAGTCCTTAGACCAGAGCAAGAAAACACTGCATGATTCAAAATCAGGAAAGAAGCATATCAGGGATGCATCCTGTCCCCATATCTTTTCAATCTATATGCAGAATAGATCATTCTGGAAGTAGGGCTTTATGAGGAGGAGTGTGGCATCAAGATTGGAGGAAGACTCATTAACAACATGTGAAATGCAGATGACACAACCTTGTTTGCTGAAACTGAAGAGGACCTGAAGCACTTGCTGCAAAAGGTCAAAGACTGTAGTCTTCAATATGGATTGAAGCTCAACATCAAGAAGACAAAGATTCTCACCACTGGGCAGCCCCATAATAGATGGAGAAGAGATTTAGGTTGTTAGCAATTACAGCTTGCTTGGATCCACAATCAACACTCTCTTTTTTTTTTGTTGTTGTTTTTGTTTTTGTTTGTTACAACAGTCTTTATAACAGAGAGAGATGGATACAACCCAAGTGTCCATCAAAGTGTAAATGGCTAAAAAACCCTGATATGTTCACATTCATACTATGAACTGTTGCACATCACTAGAAGTTGATCAAGAATATAATGCATATAATTATGTAATATTAATTTGAAACAGACTATGATATATATGTTGCTGCTATGTGCCATCGAGTTGACCACTAGTCAGAGTGACCTTGTGAACAATAATAGCTCTGAACCCTACCCTGTCCTGAGCCAACCCCACCATCTCTGACACACCTGACTCCACTACCACAGGCACCGTGTCAGTCTATCTCTTCCAGGGTCTCCCTGTCCTGCACTGTCCCTCCACTCCTCCAAGCCTGATGCCCCTTTCCAAGGACTGACCTTTCCTGACAACATGCTCTTAACACAAGCAGTCAGGAAATCCAAAGACGAATGCATTGGTAAAATCTACTGTTGCCGAAGAGCAACAATGTCAGTTTAGATACAAAGGTGCTCCTAATTCAGGACATGGTCTTCTCAATTACTTGTTATGCCTCAGAGAGCTGGATGATGACTAAGGATGACAGAAGAATAGATGCCTTCCATTTGTGGTGCTGGAGAAGAGTCCTGAACATA
>NW_006399762.1:24159097-24161636 GCF_000299155.1 Elephantulus edwardii
TTTTAAACAGTTTTCTCCCTCCTCTGTTTCAGTGCAGTATACTTTATTGAACCCATCGTACTCAGTCTCTCCCCAACCCCAAGGACAGTCCCATTCTACAACAAGCTACTAGGAATCTTGACCCCACAGATATTGGAAAGAGACAAGGCCCTTCCCTAAAATCAGACACAGAAATAAAGTGTTCTCCAAAAGTTGGAATTCTGAATTTGTATTTTTAGCCTCCTGAATGGAGAGAATAAATTTCTGTTTGTTCAAGGAAAAATAATAAAAAAGAAAAAATATAGATAGAGACTCTAACAATATTTTCTCTTTAACAATCAGTTCTTGCCATCCTCTCAGACCTGGGTTATTCTTATGAGTTTCCTAAATTGTTTTCCAGGTGTTTTTGTTTGGATGGTGCACATGGTTACCTTTGACTGAAAACCAAAAAGTTAGAACTGTGAGTCTGCTCGGAGGCACCTCAGATGAAAGGTTTGGCTATTTGCTTCTGAAATATCAGCCACTGAAATCCCTTAGTGCCGCATAAGGAAGCACAATGGGTAGGAATCGAGTCAATGAAAATGGGTTTTTACAGGACAGACATGGGGACTCGGGGGGGGGAACTAAGAAAAACGGGGATAAATAATTTACATGGCATTGAAACAGATGAGGGAGAGAACTGTATAAAAGGAATATATGATTAGGTCGTATTGGCATGACAAGAATCCAGAATAAGAGCTGCATAGTAAAGTGGTCCGGTGTGGGGGTCAGGGGCTGTATAACAAAGAAAGAACTTTTTTTTCCCCAGAGAAAAATAGCGACTGGGGGAGGGAGAGGAAGGAAAATGTGCAACAATGAACAATTGGAAACCCAAGTTCTTTATAGATTTTCATTAAAATCTCAATAAAAAAGACAAAATGCATTTTTATTAGTTTCTTTTATGCTTTTTGTCAGTTTCTTAGCCATAAATGCCCAGCTGCTCTTATTTATTTAAATTCTCTGTTTTTCCTTTGGTCAATGTTCAGTTTCGCCACAATCCATTTCTAATCCTGCTTTCATAGGGATGTCTCAGTATTTCAACTGAAGAGGATGACTCATTGTTCCCCCAACCCTCCCCAAGCACTTTCAACTCTGGCTAGTCTCAACTGGTATTACATTGCAGCTACCTATCTAAATCCTTCCCATCTTCCAAGGCCAGGCTTAGAAGCTGTCTTATACATGAAATCCTTCCTGAATATTGCTGTGGAAGTATTATCTGCCTCTCTTTCCCTACAGAATGTGATATTCTTTGGGATTGTTTATTGTTTTTATGTGTTGTTGAGTCAGCGACTTTTTTTTTTTAGCAGCCCTAAAGCCTGCTCTATCCTGTGCCAATCTTATTGTCTCTGACACATCTACCCCCATTACCCCAGTCACTGAATCAATCCACCTCATCGAGGGTCTTCTTCTCTTGTGCTGTCCCTCCACCCTCCCAAACATGACTTCCCTCTCCAAGGACTAGCCCCACCCACCTTGTAACATGCCCAAATTATGTCAGACAAATCTCAGAATCCTGGGGAACAGACCACTTCTTACCTTTCAGTGTTCTTCTTTGTATGCCTTAGTTGAGTCGTTGATACAGCGGATGATTCTCTGGGTCAGAAAACCTGGATTACTTTGTTGTTGTTGATAAGTACCATTGTGTCACAGACGACTCATCGCGATCCTATAAAGGAAAGACCTGAAGCCTTGTACAACTTTCATTGGTTCATCGAATTCATAGAGTTTCCGGAGGCAAGCTATTTCAGAAGTGGATGCCACTCCTGCTTCCAAGCTTGTTTTAATTGGGAAGCTCCACCAA
This sequence comes from Elephantulus edwardii, assembly GCF_000299155.1. NCBI lineage: Eukaryota > Metazoa > Chordata > Mammalia > Macroscelidea > Macroscelididae > Elephantulus > Elephantulus edwardii. The sequence goes on from NW_006399762.1 coordinate 24,160,917, forward strand.
ACCCTGTCCACCATGGATAATCATTACTACATTGACACACCAGTGTCACAGTGTTTAGCATCACAGCAACCATGAATTACCTCTGTTTAGCAAATGGACAAGACCTGTACTATATACCACTTAGAAGAATGTTTGACCAAAACCAATTAAAACCTGGCCCGAGGGCCTCAGAGTAAAATCACCCACCTTTGACGTGGTAGCATCACTTTGTATTCACCAGGCCCACAGAGCTCTCTCTATGTTGTTGTTATGTGTCGTTGAGTCATAGATGACTCCTAGCCATCCTATGAATTAAAGACCAAGCTTAGAATCAGGAATGGCATCCACTTCTGAAATAGCTTGCCTCTGGAAACTCTGAACTTGAAGGATTACTTTAGTTTATGTTATTTCCATTATCTTGACTATTAACCTTATTAATTCTTAGTTTGCTCATCAATAAAATGCTAGTTGTAATTGTACCTATCTTATGGGTGTTTTCATGAAAATGAAAAGATAACGAGAGAGAGTAAAAAATTTGTAAAATATAATGAATGGGAGTGATTCTATGAAACACAAAGTGAATGATGATCGCATGAAAATCAATGTACACCAACTTTGTAAATAAAAAGAATTTAAAAATACACTTCACCAAAGACGACATTCAGATGGCTAACAAGCACATGAAGAAATGCTCAAAATCCCTAGCCCTAAGAGAGATGCAAATTAAAACAACTATGAGAT
>NW_006399762.1:24163201-24164851 GCF_000299155.1 Elephantulus edwardii
GTGGAGAAAACAGTGCAACAATGAATGAATGAAAACCCAAAATCTCTGTAAATGTTCATTAAAACGAATAAAATTTAATAATAATTAAAAAAAGAATTTAAAGATATTAACCCAGTGGCTGGCAAAATGCGATTACTAAGCTTATTAGTTTTACTGGATTTCCTTTCTGAGCTATGAAGTCATTGAAGGATTATGTATTCCTTTTCTGTTGTTGTTGTTGTGTGCCACTGAGTCCAAACTGGCCCTTCAGTGGATTTTCAGAGGCAGTAAATGGCATGGGAGGAGATTGCTTGTCTTTCCCCTTTGGAGCAACTGGTGGATTCAAACAACTTGACTTTGTTTTGGTAGTGCAGTTCTTTAACACTAGGCTACCAAAACTACATGTGCATGCTATATGTAGGCATACATATAGCAGAAGTTAGTAAACTGGATAAAAAGCCAGATATTAGATATTATATAGTTCAGGCTTTGCAGAGTACACATATCTCTTCTACATAGTCTTGTTTGTTTGTTATTGCTGTTGTTGCTTATGTTGTTGTTGTTGTTATGTGCCGTTGAGTCGCTTGCGACTACAACAGCCCTAAACTCTGCTCTGTCCTGTGCCAATCACACTGCCTCTGACACTCCCATCCTGATTACCCCAGTCACTGAGTCAATCCACCTCCTAGTGGGCCTTCCCCTCCTGCACTGTCCCTCCACCCTCCCAAACATGATGTCCCTCTCCAAGGACCTGTCCCTCCTTACAACATGCCCAATGTATGTCAGACAAAACTCCAGAAAACCCAACCTATTCATAGCTATGAGGGCAAATAGAAAACAAGCCTGACCCCTGCTGGCTAGCCCAGAATGTACAGGTCAGTGCCTTCCAGCATAGAAGTTGTGCTCATTTCCCACAGCCACTGTAACGAATTACCTCAAAAGAGGTGCCTTGAAGCAACACAAATGTCCCAAATCACAGTGTTGGCAGGGCCATGCTCCTTCTGGCTCTAGGGGACAATATATTTCAAACTCTTCTCTTAGTTTCTCCTGCTGCTGATCATCCCTGGCCTTCTCTGGTTTGTAGACTTCTGCAATATCTGCCTCTGTTGTCATGTGGAGCACTTTTTGTCTGTCCCCATTTTTTCTCTTCTTTAAAGGTGATCACTTATATTGGAGCAGGGCCTGCTCCTTCCAATACAATCTCAACTTGTATTTAATGAATTATTTGAGCACAGAGCCTGTTTCCAATAAGGTAACATTCTTAGGTTCTGGGAAGAACATGAATTTTGGGGAGCGAGTCAGGAGAAGCATTATCTAACCCAGTACATACAGAAACTGAGAAATGTTTTTCAATTAACTAAATGAATGCCTCCAATTAACTAAATGAATGGCTCTGGACTTTATACAAATGATTCCACTTAACTCCCTCCTCCCCTGTACTAGCGTGAATTCTGAATATTTCCTGTGATTCTAAGAATGAGCTGTAGGAAGCGACCAATGCATGGTGATATTAAAGTCCACTGCAGCAGTCACCGTGTCACTCTACCTGGTTGAGAGCATTCCTCTCCTTTGCCGACTCTCTACCTTTCTGAGCATCATGTCCCTCTCCAAGGAGAAGTATGTGAGGCTAAGCTTCAGCATTCTTGCCTCTAAAGAGTACTTGCCTGCACC
>NW_006399762.1:24170848-24172066 GCF_000299155.1 Elephantulus edwardii
TTTCTAAGCAGTTCATGGTACACTCAATACAGCACCACAGCTCAAAGGCATCAATTCTCCTTCTATCTTCTTTATCTTCTTGATACTGAGCCTCAGTGCATATTGAAGGCTGCAGTCCTTGTACCTTTGCAGCAAGCGCTTCAAGTCCTCCTCAGTTTCAGCAAGCAGGCTTGTGTTATCTGCATAATGCAGATTGTTGATAGATCTTCCACCAATCTTGACCCCACATTTCTCCTCATAGAGCCCAGCCTCCCGGGTAATCTGTTCTGCATACAGGTTGAAAAGGTACGGAGACAGGACACATCCCTTGTGTACGCCCTTTCCCTCTTGTTCACTGCATTTGCATATCAACTCCTCATAGAAGTTAGTTTCGTTTGTGCTTTGACTTAACAATAACAGGCCCATTACCTCTTTTAGATACTTTTCCATAAATTTGCAGGAATATGAGTAGAATAAATGGCTTAACTCTGAGACCTATTATTACAGACATCCTCCTCACTTCCTTTATAAAATCTATTTTAGAAAATAATTTAGTAGTCATTTTAATGTTAAGGCATTTTAATCTGCATTTTCACCCTTACTTTACAGTACTCTCTTTTCATTAAGTAGTCAATAATTTGGGGGCTCTGGTAGGTTAGCAGTAAGGAGTGCTGCCAACATAAAGGCATGTGGTTCAAATCCACTAGCTGCTCTGCAGGAGAAAGATGGAGAGTATCCTCTCGTGGGATTTAGTGCCTCTAAAAACTTCCTAGAGAGTTGGTTACTACTCAAGTTATAAGACAGCAACAGTATTCAGTAATTGAGACAGATTCTTTTTCTTTATATTAAGTGAACCCTAGAATTCCAGATCAGTTTCTTTTTCACCAGAGATCAATCTAGTAATATACAATAATCACTTTTGAAAAGCTCATCACTTGGGTGTATTACTTGTTGGAATGATGAGGAACCTCGACTGCCTTTTGGGAAGGATTGAAAATTTCATCTGGGACCCTTAAATGTTTGTATCTTTCATAATTGAGTTAAAAGATTATCTAAGGATGATTTTTACCATCTACACATAACCTCTTATCCTGATGCCACATTTCTCCTCATAGAGCCCAGCCTCCCAGATAATCAGTTCTGCACATGCATTGAAAAGGTGTGGAGAGAGGACACATTCCTGGTGTACACCCTTCCCAATTTTGAAATGCAGTGTTTTCTTGCTCTGTTCTAATGACT
>NW_006399762.1:24173707-24182884 GCF_000299155.1 Elephantulus edwardii
AGCATCAGTTTGTTGAAATTATATCAATTGGTATACCATTAATTCCTGGGGCCTTATTTTTTTTTGGCAATTCTTTCAGAGCAACTTGAACTTCTTCCTTCATTACCAAAGGATCTTGCTCATACTTTGTTTTATGTGCATTATGCAGATGACACAACCTTGCTTGCTGAAACTGAGGAGGACCTGAAGCACTTGCTGTAGAAGGTCAAGGACTGCAGCCTTCAATTTGGACTGAAGCACGATATCAAGAAAACAAAGATTCTTACCCCACTGGGCCAATTGGCAGCATCGTGATTGATGGTGAAGGATTGAGATTATTCACAGCTTTAGTTTGCTTGGTTGAACACTCTTGGCACCAGCAGCCAGGAAATGAAAAGATGTATTGTGTTGGGAAAATCTGCTGTCAGAGACCTCTCAAAAGTACTGAAGAGCGATGTTGTCAGTCTGGAGACTAAGGTGTGCCTGATACAGGCCATGGTCTTTGCAATCACTTGCTATGCATCAGAGAGCTGGACAATGACTAGGGATGATAGAAGGAGAATTGATGACTTTGAGCTGTGGTATTGGAGAAGAGTATTGAATATACCATGGACTGCTAAGAGAATGAATAGATTTGTCCTGGAGACAGTTAAACTAGCTGCTCCTTGGAGGCAAGGATTCTGAAGCTTCATCTGACATACTTTGGATACATTACAAGGAGGGACCAGTTTTTGGAGAGGGACGTCATACTTGAGAGGGTGGAGGGACAGTGCTGGAGAGAAAAACCTTTGACGAGATGGATTGATTCAGTGACTAGGGTAATAGGGGTAGGTGTGTCAGAGACAAAAAGATTGGCACAGATTAGAGCAGGGCTTAGGTCGCTATGAGTCGCAGGCGACTTGATGGCACACAACAACAACAACATACATAGCCTAGCAATTGATTGCAAGTGTAAGTCTTGGGTAGTAGCAAAGTTTCTAAAATAAAGATGATATTTTCTTCTTTAGAAAATATAATTATAAAAAAAGAAAACATAATTATCACTGATATCCATGCAAATCAGACACTAAAAGCACATCAACTTTATAAGTTAAAGTGAAATGATTTTTCACTTGATGAGAGATGAAATGTCCACTAGGTGATGCTACTGTACTCTAAATTAACCAAAGATGACAAAGAAAGAAAAAGTACTAATAATTCTCCTTCCCTCATTCATTTTGCACCCATGTTTCTAACTGGTAAAGTAAGGAGAAAAACAAATTATACTTTGATTCTTTATTAGTTCTGAAGAAGCTAGTGTTCTACAACTTTGTTTCACATATGGAGAGAAAAGTGTCTTAGGAGAAAAGCCCCAAAAAAGTTAATACTGATCTTTAGATTTTTGTAAAATAACGTATACATAAAATTGAAATTTTAGAGAATAAAAAAATTCCAAGATAAAGTATATATATATATATATAATTTAGATAGTGTCATGATCAGGCAAAGCTTCATTCTGTTCTCCAAAGAACCTGTTAGATGAGACTGAACAAAAACACTAACAACAAATGTTCTGGGTGAGATGATACTTAACATAGTTGGCGGCTAACTGAAAGTCTGATGATCAGAGCACACCCGTAGGTCCCCCAGAAGCAAGGCTGGATGATCTGTTTCCAAAAAATTGGTCTTTGAGAACATCTTGCTGAGCACAGTTCTATTTTGATACACAGGAGGTTGCCATGATTTAGAATTGACTAGTTGGTAATTGGTTGATGCTATTGAACACGGTTGGAAACCATTTGGCTAACAAAATAGTTATTTGAAAATATACCACAGCAATTAAGCTGAGTCTTGAAAGAAATAGGAAGACCTTTATTTTTATTTTGGTTCAAAACTCAAGTCTTACTTCCAGGTTTATAGAATACCAGGAGTTGCCAACACACCAGACAAAACTCGTGACTTTTATGAACCAAACTTTAATTTACATCCTAAGACTGAGTTATTGAAAAGTCTATGACAATAACCAAGACTTGAACCCCAGAAGGGTAGGAAGCAATCTGACCTTGTTTTCTAACAGCTTAACCTTTGCTATTCTGTAAAGGTAGTCTGAAAGGCAACGGACTATTTCTCTTCTAACATTAGTCCCATTTCATGCAGCTTGTGGGAAAGGAGAGTTACCTAAACTTTAGACTGTGCATCTTTTCCCTCATCAGCATTGAAGTCCACAATGAAAGCCTTACTACTACTCTGTTCCTTTCCTCTTATGGAAAATTTGCAAGGTCTGTGGCAGTGATTCATAGTTCTGGAAAGACACACCTTCAAGCAAAGATGAAGAAAGAAGGATATTATATGTTTAGTTTTGGCTATTTTTATCCTTCTGGTTTTCAGTTAAATTGTGACTTTCAATCATTTGGCTATGGTGGCCTATTAATTCACCAAACAGAAACTCCATTTGAGTCAAAGACTCCTTCTACCAAATTTCAAAGAAAATGAATCTATAAGGTCTCGTACTTCCCCCATAATCTGTCCTGTCATTTTTCTAAAGCTGGAATTCTGTCCAATAGGCTTGCACTCACCTAAATAAAAATTTAGTTCCACATGAGCAGATAAATATATTACAAATGAATAAAAAGACCAAAATTCGTGAGGGTTTTTTGACTCTTATATATAATATTCAGTAAAAATTGCTATTGTAGTTGAGAAGTAGTTTTAATAATGAGGCTACCCTTAATGGTACTGAAATATTTGAACGTGCTAGTTGTATCATATACTGGGTCAAATGAAAAAATATATATATTTAACATCTGCTTTCTCTGCTGAACAACAAATACAAAGATTGCTTTGCATAAATAGATTTATAAAAGCAGGTATTTAAATGTTTTATTCTCGTAATATGAGTTAGGGCATTCTGGTGGCCTAGAAGATAGGAAGTTGTGCTGCCAACTTTTAAAGGCAGCCATTTGAATGCATCAGCAGATTCATGGGAGTAAGATGGGCAGTCTTCTTCCCTGTGCTTTACAGTCTCTGAAAACTTACTGGAGGATCAACTTTGAGTCATTTCTGACTTGGCAACATATAACAACAACAACAACAACAACAACAACAACAATAACTACAGTGTGAATTAATAAAGGAATACATTTTATTTTTTGGTGCTGTTAAGTCATTTCTGAGCCATAGAGATCTTATATACAACAGAGTCTTGGACCATTCCTAGCATCTCTACTAGATCCTTTCTTACTTTCTTTGTGTCAGTCCATCTTATTGAAAGTCTTCCTGATTTTCTATCAAGTCTTTCTCCAGGAACTAGCCCCTATTGGTAACATGTTTAAAAATCATATGAGACAGAGTTTCACTATCCTTACTTTGAAAAAGTAGTCTAGGTGCTCTTCTTCTAGGGAGATTTGTTTGTTCTTTTTTTTGTCCATAGAATATTCAGTATTCTTCACCTAAACCACAATTTTTTCCCCAATGGAGTTATTATTCAAGCTGGGGAATTTTTAAAAAAAAAATAATTTTAATTAAGGTTTACAGAGACTTAGGGTTTCCATTCATTCATTGCTGCACTTTTCTCCCTGAGCACCCCTCCTCCTCAGTTCGCTCTTGTCTCTGAAAAGTGAAAGAAAAATTCTTTCATTGTTGTGCAATCCCTTTCCCCAAGTCCACTCCACTGTGCAGCCTTTATTCTGGACTCCTGTCATGACAATAACACCTAATCATATATTGCTTCTAAACAGTTCTCTCCCTTATCTGTTTCAATGCAGTATAAATTATTTTCCCTCTTTCTCAGTCTTCACTCAACCCCTATGTCAGTCACATTTTACAACAGTAGCCCTATCAAATATTTGTCCTTTTGTGACTGAGATATTTCACTCAGCGTAATGTCCTCCAGGGTCACCCATTTTGTATACTATTTCATGAGTTCCTTCTTTTTCAATGTAGCATAGAGTGTGAATATACCAGAGCTTCATCTATTCATTTGTTGACGGGCACTTAGGATGTTTCTAACTCTTTGCTATTGTGAACAAAGCCATAATAAACATGGGTGTGCTAAACCATAATTTAAAGCATCAGTTCTTCTTCTATCTAATTTATTGTCCAACTTTCACATGTATATGAAGTTATTGATAGGTGCACCTTAATTCTTAATGTGACATCCCTGCTTGTTAGCATTTTAAAGAGATCCCTGGTATCAGATTTTCCCAATTTAAAACATTGTTTGACTTACTAACTGCTGCTTCTATGAGTATTGATTGTGGATTAAAGAAAAGAATAATCCTTAATAACTTCAGTATTTTCTCATTTTATGATGATAGTGCAATTTGATCCACTTATGAAGATTTTTGTTTTCTTTATATGGAGGTGTAATCTATACTAAATGCTGCTGCTGTTGTTGTCATAGCTGATCCTCTGGTAGGTTTTCAGAGCCGTAAAATGCACAGAAGGAGATTGTTTATCTTTTTCCCATGGAGTAGTTTATGGATTTGAACCATGACATTGGATTGACAACATAATCCCTTACCACTAGTTCATTACAGCATCCTATGTAGTTTAGTGTGTCATGTATATATTGCAGGTTGTTAATGAGTTTTCCTCCAATTCTGATGACGTTCTTCTTCATATACCAGCTTTTTCTGTCAACTTACAGACTGAGTGTGGATAGTTAAAGGATACAATACTGACACACGCCTTTCCTGATTAAAAATCATGCCATAGCCCTTCATTCTGTTTGAATAGTTTTTTTGTGTGCTCTATTTATTTATTGTTCTGCACGAGAAGTGTTAACTATTCTGGAATCCCTATTTTTCTTAATGTTATTCACAATTTGTTTTAATACACAGTTGAATGCCATTGCATAGTTAATAAAACACAGGTACATTTTTTTTTCTGGTTGTATAAGGAGCAGATACAAAGTGGAGGTATCCAAGTTTGACTTCTATCCATTTCATAAAGTGGAATTGTCTCCATCAATAACATCCATAGTACCAAACAAATAGCTACGTGGTCAGACATGGCACCTCTCATGCTCCTGCTTATATTTCTATGAATAATGGGGTCCAATGTTGATTGACACTTAACTCAGAAATTTTACTCACAGTTGTAGAGGTCTTTTTAGGGATATAGATTGGGGGATAGAAGAGACAAAGAGTATCACATAGTGAAAGTGCAGGTTTAGTAAACAGCAGTCCCAAGCCAGACTAATATCAAGACTACAATTCTTCAATGAGTTCAGATAGCTTCTTGGTCAGCAAATTAAAGTTCAGTTCAGCACCACAAATAAACCTCTGGTTTCCTCAATCATACAGCGAGTTTTGTGTCATAGGAGTCACAAAACAGCTCTTCATTAATTCACTCAGAAGCAAAACCTTTAACTTTGGTTCTCTCTCCAGGGGTGTGCCAGGCTACACCTTGCCACAGTGTCTTCACAGTCTCTCCACAGTGTGGAAAGTGCTCTTTTTTATATTCATACCACAGCTGTTGATGATTTGTAACACCATGTGTCCACAGTTGAGGTAGCCTGTAGCAGAGACTAACACAACGAAAAGAAAAACAATCTTTCTAAGTCCTAACACCACACTGTTATTCCCGACTTTCAAGATGCATCTAACAACATCAGAACTGACATCATTTGTTGGTGTTCTTTTCTGAATCTAACTTTAATTTCCTGTATTTCCCTCTCAATGTACTGTCCAGCCATTTTTAAATTGCCTTCAGTAAGATTGTACTTGCATGTAGTACTAATGATATTATTATAAATCCTGAATTTTATTGTTATAATTTTTCTTTGTAATTAACACGAGTGTGAATATTTTTATTGGTTGGCCAAGTGGTTGTGGTTCTCTTCAAACTTCCTGAGATGTATAAGCATACATCTATAAGCAAAGCTTATATAGCTGTTTGTTGAAATTTCTCTATTACTTGAAGCTTGTTTTTCCCCCAATGTCTTCAGCTCAGTTTGTATTTCTTCCTTCAGTACCATAGAGTATATGCTATTTCCTGGAATGGTTGAGTACCAAAGAGTTGTTTTTGGGAGAAGGATTCTGTGTATTCTTCACATCTTTTGGTGTTTCTTGCATTATTCAATATTTTGGTGATAAAATCCTTCAATTTTACAACCTGAGGTTTGAATTTCTTATTCAGTTCTTCCAGTTTGAGAAATTCAGAGACTGTTCTTTCCTTTAGATTTCATAATTCCAGGTCTTTTCACATTTCATTATAATATTTTGCTTTGCCTTATTAAACAGTCCATTGATATTATCCATTCAATTATCTTATTCTGTTATTTCTTGCTTTCACTGTAGCTTTTCTATCTTGTAACACGTTTCAGAGTCTATTCTGACATCTAATTTTGTCTTTCTCCCCATTTCATTTTTTTACTTAATAATGCTTGCTTTCATGTATCATGTCCTTGATGTCCATATTCATGTCCTCTTTCATCATGAGTATTCAGTACATCAGATCTATTCTTGAGATTGTCTCTAAATTCAGGTAGGAGATTTTATATATATATATATATATATACTCAAGATTATATTTTAGCTCTTGTGAGCTTGTTTTAATTTCAACCCGATCTTGCTTATGAGTATTTGATGGTCTGTTTCACAGTTGGCCACTAATTTAATTCTGTCTCATGATATTGAGCTTCTCCACTCTCTCTTTCCACAGATGTAGTTGATTTGATATCTGTGGTTTCTATCTGGTGAGATCTGTGTCGATAGTACTGGTATGTGTGTTTTTTTAAAAAAATGTATTTGTAACAAAATGAATCAGTGACTGGTCTTACAAAATCCAGTCATGTGATGTCTGATTTCATTTCTATTACTATATTGCCATATTTTCCAATCACTGCCCCTCTTCTTTGCTTCCAGCTTTTGCTTTCTAATCACCAGTTGTTATTAATGCATCTTGATTGCATATTTGATCAATTTCAGACTGCGAAAGTCAGCAGAAATCACAAATGTCATCAGTTTTGGCTTTATTGATTTGTGCAGAAATATGAATAATAGTCATATTAATAATTTTTGTATGAATATTAATATTATCATATTAGTGACAACAATGTTGTTTGTTGTTGTTGTTATGTGCCGTTGAGTTGCTTGCGACTCATAGCGACCCTATGTACAACAGCCCTAAACTCCGCTCTGGCCTGTGCCAATCGCACTGTCTCCGACACTCCCATCCCAATTATCCCAGTCACTGAATCAATCCACCTCATAGAGGGCCTGCGCTGTCCCTCCACCCTCCCAAGCATGATGTCCCTCTCCAAGGACCGGTCTCTCCTCACAACATGTCCAAAGTATGTTAGACGGAGCCTCAGAATCCTTGCCTCCAAGGAGCCACCCGGTTTAACCCTTTTCAGGACAAATCTGTTTGTTTTCCTAGCAGTCCATGGTATTCTCAATACTCTCCTCCACCACCACAGCTCAAAGGCATCAATTCTCCTTCTATCCTCCTTGGTCATTGTCCAGCTCTTTGATGCATAACAAGTGATTGCGAAGACCATAGCCTGTATCAGACGCACCTTAGTCTCCAGAGAGACACCACAGCTCTTCAGTACTTTGGAGAGGTCCCTAACAGCAGACTTTCCCATGGCAATACGCCTTTTAATTTCCTGGCTGCTGGTGCCAAGACTGTTGACTATGGAACCAAGCAAACTAAAGCTGTGTACAATCTCAATCTCTTCACCATCCATCCTGATGCTGCCAATTGGTCCAGTGGTGAGAATCTTTGTCTTCTTGACATTGAGCCTCAATCCATATTGGAGGCTGCAGTCCTTGACAGCATGCGCTTCAGGTCCTCCTCAGTTTCAGCAAGCAGGGTTGTGTCATCCGCGTAACGCAGATATGTCTGTCTGATACCTCTCTAAATCTGAACATTCACATTAAGACAGACTAGGAAGAAGGATTGGCCATCCACTTCTGAAATAGCAGGCCTCTGAAAACCCTATGTACAACAGAACACGTTTAGATAACAGAAACGGCAAAGGAAGTTGAGTTTTCAAGTATGGAAATACAAAGGAAGAGGAACAGTTGTAAGCAGACACTGGTGATTGAGACATGGAATGTGAGAACCATGAATGTAGGAAAATTAGATATTGTTAAGGAAGAAACGGAATGCATAAATATTGACATACTAGGCATTGGTGAGATGAGATGGACTGGCATGGGACATTTTGAGTCAGATGACCATATGATGACAACAATGTACTTTAGAATAAATCTTGAAATCTTCTTTTTAGCAACAAATGTACCACCATTTCTATTCTATTTTCATTTTCAGCAAAGTAGACCATGTAATTAATTAAAAATGAATATTAGTCCATTTCATCTCACTAGCATGTATGAAAATTCATTGATATTGCACACAAGTAAAATCTTCCTGAAGATTATTTTAAAATGGTTGTTGTCGTAGTACATTGCTAATGCCAGATGAATCTATCGGGCTGAAAGTGAAGAATACCAGAAAGATGTTTATTTGTGTTTTATTGACTATACAAAAGGATTTCACTGTGTGGATCATAAAAAAATATGGGATAATAGTTACAAGAATAGGAATCCTAGAGCACTTAATGGTGCTCATGTGAAATATGTACATAGAACAAGTAGCAGTTGTTTGAACAGAACAAGGGAAAACTGCAAAAAAAAATCATGAAAGGTGTGTGTCAGAGTTGTATCCTTTCTCCATACTTTCTCCACTCAATCTGTATGCTGAGCAAATAATTTGAGAAGATGGACTATGTGAAGAATGTAGTTTCATGATTTGAGGAAAACTCATCAACAATGTGCATTATGCAGATGACAGAAACTTGTTTGCAGAAAATGAAGATTTGAAGCACTATTGCCTTATTGCTGAAGATCAAAGACTACAGTTTTCAGTATGGATTACATTTCAACATAAGAAAAGGAAGAAACCTCCTAATCGCACTAGTAGATAAAATCATAATGGGTAGAGGAAAGACTGGAGTTGCCCCGGTATCATTTTACTTGGACCCACAATCAATAGCCATGTTACTAGCAGTAATAAAAAAAAAATTTAAAAAATCAAAGGATGTGTTGCATTGAGAAAGTAAGCTCTTAAGTATCTCTCCAAAAATGCTAAAGAATAGGTATGTCAGTTTAAAGACTAAAGTGCGCTCGACGCACCTTGATATTTTCAAATACTACCTTTGCATCTGAAATTTGGACAATGACTGAAAAAAGACTGAAGAACTGATACTTT
>NW_006399762.1:24184889-24187991 GCF_000299155.1 Elephantulus edwardii
TCCAGAGTCAACCATTTTGAATAATATTGCATGAGTTCCTTGTTTTTCAATGCAGTATAGTATTCCATTGTGTGCATAGACCACAGTTTCTCTATCCATTCATTTGTTGATGGGCACTTAGGTTGTTTCCAACTCCTTGCTATTGTGAACAAAGCTGCAATAAACATGGGTGAGCATATATCTCCTTGGATGTCAGTTATTGTCTCTTTGGGGTATATTCCCAGTAGTGGAATTGCTGGGTCAAATGATATCTCTATTTGCAACTTTTTGAGAAAGCACCATACCTCTTTCCACAGGGGTTGCACCGTTTTACACTCCCACCAACAGTGAATAAGGGTTCCAGTTTCTCCACAACCTCACCAGCATTTGTTGCTTGCTGCTCTGTTGAATTTTGCTATTTTGACAGAGGTGAGATGATATCCCATAGTTGTTTTAAGAACTGATACCTTTGAAATGTGATGTTGGGGAAGAGTATTGAATACATCATGTTCTGCCATAAGGACAAACAAATCTGTCTTGTAGGCAATGCAACCAGAGGGCTCCTTAGAATCAAGGATGGTGAAACTTCATCTCATATGCTTTGGGCATGTTGTCAGAAGGGACCAATTCTTGGAAAAGGACAACATGCTGAGATAGATAGAGGGTCAATGAAGGAGAAAAATATCCTCAATGAGATGAATTGACACAGTAACTGCAACAGTGCACTTGATCATGAAGGAGGTTGTGAGAATTGCACATGATAGGGTAAGGCTCTGTTGTTCATAGGTTGATGTGAGCTGTAGACAACTTGAGAGTGTATAGAAGGTATCACTATGTTGACTATTTTTTAAAATGTTCCAAATTGTTTATGTTCCTTTGGACACTCCTTGTTCTGATTATTAGTGGATGTGCACAGCCACTTCTTTTTATTTTGAGAGATGCCACATCAGCAAATGAAGGTCTTCAGTGACTGAAAAATTACTCTACCCATATTATATTCCTTTGGAAGGGTGCTTTCATAGCCTTGTGGATAAAGAGTTGCATTGCTAACCCCAAAACAGATTGTTCAAATCCACCAACTTCTATGGAGGAGAAAGATGATCAGTCTCTTCTCATATGCTTTAAAACCTCTGAAAATTTGCTAGAAGGTCAACTACGAGTGGTTATGAGCAATGAGTTGTTATCCTACTCTGAGGAGATGGATATTCCCCAGTCTTATTTTGAGTGCCTATGAATCATACTTTGGACATGTTGCCAGGAGGGACGGGTCCTTGGAGAGGGACATCATGCTTGGGAGGGTTGAGGGACAACGCAGGAGGGGAAGACCCTCTATGAGATGGATTGATTCGGTGACTGGGGTAATCGGGATGGGTGTGTCAGAGGCGGTGCGGTTGGCGCAGGATAGAGCAGGGTTTAGGGCTGTTGTGCATAGGGTCGCTATGAGTCGGAAATGACTCGACGGCACATAACAACAACAACATCAATCATAGGGTTTCAACTTTTAGCACTATATCAGACAATAGTCCACTGTTATTCATAATGTTTTCAAAGGTCTACTTTTTGAGAAGTGGATGGCTAGTCCTGCTTCTTAATCTGTCTTATTCTGTAAAGTCTGTTGGAACGTGTTCCTATTGTATAATCCTGCTGATACTTGAAATCCTGATGGTACAGCTTCCAGCATCATAGGAGCATGTAAGCCAATACAGACAGACAAACTAACAAAGGAGTGGTGTGAGTACCTAGTTTCTCATTCTTTCTTCACTTGTGAACTCACACTGTAGGCATCATTTGTTCCATAGTTTTTCCTGAATCACCAGGCTAAAGCAATATAATAAATTCTGTTTAATTCTGTTACAGAACATATTATAGCTGTTGTAAAGTGCTGTGGGGCCATCTTAGACTCATAACGAATATATATACAGCAAAACAAAACATTTCCTGACTCTGCACTATTTTAACCAATGCTGTGCTTCAGCTCAGGTTTTGACACAGTCAACCGTGTCAGCCCATCTTGTCGAGGGATCCTCCTCTTTTTCACTGTTGTGTTGTTGTTTTCCAAGGATCAACTATATTTTTTCCAAGATAAAACTTCATTTTCATTATTTATGTATGTGTTCATATTCCCCACTAGGGGATTAAATCCTTAAAGTAAACCAATCAAAAACAGCTTGAAGAAATCAAACTGAACTCATTGTGATCAAGTTAATTCTGACTCATAGTGATCCTAGAGTGTAGAGTACAACTATAGTGTAGGTTTTCCAAGGCTATAAGATTTACATTTGCAGACTGTTATATCTTTCTACCATGGAGTAGCTGGTGGGACTGAATCATTAGCCTTTTAGTTAGCAGTTGAGTCCTTAACAACAATGCCACCAGAATTTCTTATCTGAAGAAGATTACCTCTTATTTTCATTTGCAAGTTTACCAACGAACATTTAACTTTCTCAATTCGCTGACAATCTTTTGAGAAAATCTTGTTCACTAATAAATAGCCCATCCTCACTTCCTACCCATTGCTGAATAAATTAAATTCCAGATATCATACTATTTCATTTATAAATATATGGTATTTAGCTCTCAAAAAGAGACATTTGAACATATCATATTTCTGTTCTTAGATAATTTGTTTTACTCTACATGCAAGTTTTTAGAAATTACCTTTCTCACGTTACAATAAGATGTCCATTGTACTTGATTCTGATGACTTTCCTGTCTGTAATCTAATGATTTTCATTTTGAGGAAATGTTCTTCAAATTGCTATATGGTGCTTTCCCCCCTTCATTATTCAGATGCTAGACTTCCTGCCTCTAATTTTCTTTCCTTTCTGTTTTTCATCTTTGACTTTTTGTTCAGATTTCTGAGAGATTTTTTCTAACACTATCATACTACTTGCCAATCAGAATTTTTACTTCTGTGATTTAATTTTTATGTCTTGGAGCACTTTTCTGTATTCTCTGAATTTTTGACTCTTTAAAAAAAAAAAAGGACATCTTGTTTAATTTTCCATGAATGCAGGACATTCATTCTTTCAAGGTCTTTTTTTTTTGGTGTAAGCAGAATAATATATTTATGAAAGTTTTTCTCTCCTCCAAAGTTGCCTTTTCTCTCCTTTTTGCTAATTT
>NW_006399762.1:24189840-24195441 GCF_000299155.1 Elephantulus edwardii
TACCACTAAGGCAGTGTAGTAGGATTTGAAATCAGGGAGTGAGATACCTCCTACCGTTCTTCTATTCTTAAGGAGTCCTTTTTGCTAATTTCTATCTCCATCTTCTGTTGCAAGGGCTTTCTTCATTTGGTTGGCAATTTCTAGGCTCTTTGCGATTCAGAAACATACAAGACTGAAAACCTGGCAGTACTGGGCTTGTGGGAGGCTTCTCAACTTTGAACATTTGGAAAATGGCATCTGAGTGGGCCTTTTGCAGGGTATCCTCTGACGACAGTAACTTTAGGTAGTGCTCTTGGGTGGGTCAGATTCTGTGCAAACCAGTTTTTCCGTTTCCTTTCTGGAAGGAAAGGATCCAGTGACTGTATTCTGGGGGTTGTGTTGGGGAAGAATATGTCTGCCTTCAGTGGTTCTCTAGACATATGTTCTCATATCATCCCTCTTTTATTTTATCTGGCTTGAGGCAGAGGAGCTACTGCTCTAAATATGTCCCAAACAGCTTTTACTCACACTTACCCTTTTTTAGTAATGCCTCTCATACTCATTTTCAGATTTTCTTGTACTGCCAGTTTCTGAACCACTTCAAGTTTCAAATAGCGTTGATTTTGAACTTTCCTTGATGTCAGCATGGATGTGCTAAAGCAGTTATCGCACATCTATCTACTTTCCAACTACCACAATTATGTTACTTCTGTTTTCTCTATAATTATGGCTTTTTCTATTTTGAAAACTCACTTAATGCAGCTTAGTGTAGGTCTGGAAGGGAGGAAAAATATGTTTCAATTAAGAGATCCATGGTGTAGTTGAGAAACATGTTGGTGTGTTAAAGGAAAGATTGGTTTCTGCTAGACAATCTGCTCCCACTAAGATTTACAGCCTCAGAAACATAATGTACAGTTGGAGTTGACTTGACAGCAATGGATTTCATGAGTACATTTTGAATAAGTATTGGACTCTTGAATATTATGGGGGTTTTAAAAGACTCTTTGCTAGTGTCATAATTCAAATGAATTAATTCTTTGGTCTTTCTTAGTCATTGTTCAATTTTTACATGCGTAGGAAGCAATTTAAAATTGATTGGCTTGCATCAGGACCATCTTAGTTTTAAAGCTGATATTCTTGTTTTTTAGCACTTTGGAGAGGTTATAAGCAGCAGATTTTTTCAATGCAACATATCTTTTGTTTCTTGACTACTGCTACCATAGATGTTGATCCAGGTAAAATTAAATGAAATTGTTGGTAACCACACTCTTGTCTCCAAATATGATGACGTTGTCCATTGGTCCAGTGGTGACAATTTTTTTCTTGATGTTAAGATGCAATCCATATTGGAGGCTGTAGTCTTTGATCTTCTGCAGAAAGTATTGCAATCCCCTCTTCACTTTCTGCTAGCAAGATTGCATCATCTGCTTATCACAGGTTGTTGATAGATCTTCCTTCAATTCTGATGCCACATTTCCCCCCATCTAATATAGCTTTTTGAAAGATATGCTTAGCATATGGATAGGTATGGAGAAAAGATACAATAATTTCTCACATCCTTCCTGATTTTAAACTATACAATGTTCTCTTGTCTGTTTTGGACAACTGTTTCTTGGTGTATGTATAGGCTTCATATGAGCACAATTAAATGTTGTAAGATTCCTACTTTTCTCAATGTACATTCAACATTCTCAATTCCCTGACAATCTTGTTAGATAATCTTGTTCACTAATAGCCTATCGCCATTTCCTACTGTTTGTCCAATTATTTGAATCAAATAATTAAATAATCATAATTGGTTATGATCCACACAGTTGAATGCATTTTCACAGTCATTAAAACACAATAAACACTTTCCGGTGTTCTCTATTTTCAGCCAAGATTCACCTCACATCAGCAATGATATCCTTTGTGCCATAGCCTTTTCTGGATCCTGCTTGAATTTCTGGAAGTTCTTTGTCAATGTACTGTTTAAGATAATTTTTAAAAATCTTCACCAATATTCTACTTGCATATGATATTAATGAAATTGTTCAATGATTTCCACATTGTGTTGGGTAATCTTTTTTTGAAATGGGAGCAATTATGGATCTCTTCCAGAAAAGTAGACGGTTAGAGGAAAAGAGAAAGCCCTTAGTGAAATGAATTGACACAATGGCTATAAATAACAATGAGTTTAAATTAAGTAGCTATTGTGAGGATGGCATAAGCCAAGGCAGTGCTTTGTTCTATTGTATTCTTTTGTTCTATTGTATTATTTTATTCTGTTGTTACTATGAGTCAAGCTGACCAGAAGGCAAGTAACAGCAAAAGGAAATGCTTCAGAAGAAAGATCTGATGACATATTTAAAAATCTTTGAAGAGCAGAGGATCATCATGAGTTAGAATTAACTGAATGATAATTGAGAAAAAAAATGCAATTTTCTAAGGCTTGGACTTGAGACTTCTTATATCTTGTGTAATTCCAATCAAATATTGAAAATGTTGAAAAATTGGAAATATTTTGTTTTAGCTTCCATGGTGGCTATGACAAAAAAAAATCATAAAATGAATTACTTTAGTGTCGCTAATGCCTCATTTGTTTTCTCTGCAATGTTTTGCATTTTTTTTAACTCCTCCTGGTCTTTGTTTCTAGTATCCTGTAATTCATCAAATTTGTCTTTCATCCATTGGATATATTCAGTTGCTCCTCTTTTAAATTCTGTGTCAGAAAGTTCCATGAGACTTTCTGGCTGCAGGGTATGCACTGCTACTGTGTCACCCTTTGTGAGTGACATCTTGCTTTGCTCTTGTGTATTGTGTGGGATAGTTTGCTTTCTTTGAGACATTGGTATGTGTTCTTGATCTGAAGACAATGCTCTTGAGATCAGATGGGCAGCTACCGAACTTGTGCGTTTCTCTGACTTTCTGACTTCAGAAAAATGTCAGTTCAGCACCTGCTAGGGCAATCTCTTGTTGCTAAGACAGGTCAAGGTGCTCCCGTTTATTTAAAGGCAAGTTGATTGCCCAGACATGTAGGCACTGGTGTGGAGCCAAATGGGGTGAGGCAGGCAAAGGTTTGGGTGATCGCAAGGGCAGGTCAAACACTTTGGGAACCTTGCTCAAATCTCTGCTATCTCAGTGTGCTCATGACTGGGGTCCTTACTCAAATTCCTGCTGTCCGTTTCCTACCCAGTGGTTTTCTCAGTGTTCTCTGCCTAGTGACACTTACGCAGGTGCCCTCACACAACAGCCCCTGCTCCAGCAGAGTCCTGGATCCGATAGGATCCAAAAAGTCAAGGTCAAATTCCCACTAACCCACTAGCCTCTGGTTGGTATGCAGAGTTCACAGAAGCCAGCTGGCTGGCTCCTTTTGGGCAGTTGGTGTAGCCCAAGAGAGCGCAGCCAAATTCCCCACCAGTGGGCACACCCTTAGGTGCTCTCCCAGGTAATCAGCAATGCCCCAGTAAACACAGCCAAGATCCTACTGGCCTTTCTCCTGCCAGGTTAGTTCTACAACAGCTCAGCTGATAGCTCCGGGTGATGGCTGGATCCGCAGTGGTGCCCTGAGGTCACAGGGCTGTGGTGGGGGCTGAAGTGCATGGTTGTGGAGTTGCAAGGGGGGCGGGGGAAGGGGAGGAAAGCAAGGGACTAGGGGGCCTAAGGAGCACAGGACTTGGACACTACCACCAAGAGGTGGGGGCGGGGCTTGGGCGCTGCTGGGGCTTTATGCAGCAGCACCCTGTGTGTTGGGGGTCACACAGGTGTGGGCTGCAGGCGGGGTCACACAGTGTCGGGTAGTCTTTGCTCCTCTAGAGTTCCACAGTGGGTGGCTGACTGTTGCTCTTCCCAGGTCTCTTCCCTGCCCGTCTGACGGCTGAGTTCCTTCTGGCGGCCAAAATGAATTACTTTAAAGAACACAGATTAGTATGCTCATAGTTTTGGAGGCTAGAAGATCAAGTTAATGATACTGGAAAGACCATACTCATTCTCTTTGTCAGACCTAGGGGAAGCTCTTTCCTTCTCTAAGTCAGCTTTTGACTGCCTTCGACATTTGTGTGTGTGTTTCTTGGCTTGTAGACCACATGCTGTCTTCTCCTTAAATAACTCTGTCTCTGTGTCTGTTCTTCTTTTTAAAAAACACAATACAGAAGAGATTAAAACTAAAATCTATTCTACTCTGATTGGGAGTTCTGATGACCTAGTAGTAAGAAACTGTGCTGCAATCCCTAAGGCACAGTTCAAACACACTAGCTGTTCCATGGGAGAGAGAGGAACAATCTCTTCCTGGATGATGAACTGACTCTGAAAACCTGTAAGAGGGTCAGCTATGGGTTGGATCCTACTCATCAGTGCACAAAAACAAACAACAACAACAAATGAAAGCCCAGGTTCTCCAAATAAGGTCATATTCATCAGTGCTAAGTTTAGGAATTTAATACATTTTTTTCTGGAAGACACAGTTCAACTTCTACTGCTTTTAAAAAACAATTACTTCTAATTTATATTCCCAATCCTAATCATTCCACTAAATTCTAATCCCATTTTATTTCAGTGTCTACTGGTGTCTATCAACCCATGTCTCTAGCAGGCTGAATAAATTCTAATTCTTAGAATCTTTGAATACTGCTTTATTTAGAAATAGAGTTTTTGTGAATCTATTTAAGGCTCTAGGAGTTGACGGTATACCAATTGATATATTTCAACAAATAGACACTTCCCTGGATGTGCTCATTAAGTAGTGCCAAGAAAGCTACAGGACAATCAATCACCTGGCCAACTGACTAGAAGAGATCAATATATTTATTCCCATTATGAAGAAAGGTGACCCAACAGACTGCGGAAATTATTGAACAGTATCATGAATATCACATGCAAGCAAAAGTCTGTGGAAAATTATGCAAAAACGACTAGAACAATATGACAACAGAGAACTGCCAGATGTGCAGGCTGGGTTTAGAAGAGGCCATGATACTAGGGAAATACATTATAGCTGATGTTAGATGGATCATGTCAGAAAGCAGAGAGTACCAGCGGAATGTCTATCTGTGTTTCATTGACAATGCATATGCTTTTGACTGTGCGGATCACAACAAACTGTGGTTGGCTCTGAAAAGAATGGGATTCCCAGAACATTTGATTATGCTTATGTGAAACCTATTGGAAGAGATTCTGCGTGCTTCAAAATTGGGAAGGGTGTCCACCAGGCGTGTATTCTGTCTCCGTATTTTTTCCACCTGTATGCAGAACAAATCATCTGGGGTGCTGGGCTGTATGAACAGGAACGTGGTATCAGGACTAGAGGAATATTCATTAACAACTTATTATTCAGATGACAAAACCCTATTTGCTGAAACTGAAGAGGATCTGAAGCACTTGCTGCAGAAGGTCATGGACTGCAGTCTTCAATATGGATTGAATTTCAACATTAAGAAAACAAAGATTCTCACCACTGAGCCAACTGGCAGCTTCTGTATGGATGGTGAAGAGATTGAGATAGTTAACAGTTTTAGTTCGCTTGGCTCCACAATCAATAATCTTGGTACCAGCAACCAGAAAAACAAGAGATGAATGGCATTGGGAAAGTTGACTGTTAGGGACCTCTGCAGAGTTGTTGTTGTTATGCGCTGTCGAGTCGCTTGT
>NW_006399762.1:24196207-24197337 GCF_000299155.1 Elephantulus edwardii
TCCTCATAGAGCCCAGCCTCCCGGATAATCTGTTCTGCATACAGGTGGAAAAGGTATGGAGACAGGACACATCCATGGTGTATGCCCTTCCCAATTTTGAACCATGCAGTGTTCCCTTGCTTTGTTTTGACGACTATCTCCTGGTCCAAGTGTAGGTTTCTCATTAGAACGATCAAATGTTCTGGGATTCCCATTCTTCTCAGAGTCAGGCACAATTTGTTATGATCCACACAGTCTAAAGCATTTGCATAGTCAATGAAACACAGATATACATTCCTCTGGTATTCCCTGCTTTCAGCTAAGATCCATCTAACATCAGCTACAATATCCCTAGTACTACGACCCCTACTGAAGATCAATGACGTCAGGCTGGAGACTAAGGTGCATCTGACCCAGGCCATAGTTTTCACAATTGTGTGCTATGCATCAGAGAGCTGGATAGTGACTAGGGATGATAGAAGGAGAATTGGTGCCTTTGAGCTGTGGTGTTGGAGAAGAGTACTAAATATACCATGGACTGCTAGGGGAAAAGGTTTGTACTGGAGAGGGTGAAACTGGGCTGTTCCTTGGAGACATGGATTCTGAAGCTTCTTCTGACATACTTTGGACATATTGCAAGGAGGGATTAATCCTTGGAGAGGGACATCATGTTTGGGAGGGTGGACGGACAGTGCAAGAGACCCTCAACGAGATGGATTGATTCAGTGACTTGTGAAGTAGGTGTTTCAGAGACAATGAGGTTGGCACAGGATAGAGCAGGGTTTAGGGCTCTTCTAGCGATGGCATATAACAACAAGATTATCCTGGATTAGACTTTGACTCTAATGACAAAAGTCCTTATCTAAAACAGAGGAGAAAGTAGGTACATAGGAAAACACAAGGTGAATATAGAGGCAGAGATTAGAGTGAGGTTGGAGAAATGGGGCAAGGAATGTCAAACAATATCCACAGCTATTACAGGCATGATAGGCAATTTTCCCCTTGACCTTTTGAAAGTACAGCATTCGTTACACATTGATTATAGATCCTGGCCTCCTGAATGGGAGGAGCATAAATCTTTACTAATTAAGGAAGTTAACCTTTTGTTGTTTTAATCGTTTTTGGATGATCTTCAGTAGAATCTTGCTTGC